>NW_028327177.1:3218827-3520994 GCF_987537825.1 Furipterus horrens
GAGTCCCACACGGTTGGCCGCCAGGGCCTTTAACCACATTCCTTGGTAATCCGTGTCATGCGTGATTGTCTTCCCAGCCAGCCTATAAGCTTTTCTGAAGCGGACACGGTGTCCTAGTCACGTGGGAATATCCGGGGCAGCCAGCCGACCGACACACTCTAGATGGGCTTTTCGATAAACACAAGGTTATGTGTGTTCACACACACATATCCCTTCCACGGCTCCTAATGAAACATTTTATAATTGCAGAAATGAGTTTTCAGATTTTGACAGAGCCCATTGGTAATGCAAAATCAAGCATCAAGCGAGCCTTCTCCTATCATTTGCTTCATCAGCAGCAATTAAGATGAAGTCCCCAGACTTCACTGAAAATAAAAATTGACGGTGATGATAAACTCTATAAAGGGTGAGCAGACCATCCCCTTCCCATGCCAGCTAAGGTCTGCACATTTTAGGAACCAAATCGCCGCAGTGTTGAAAACCAACCCCATTAATCCTGCCTGACAAGCCACGTCTGTATTCACGACTACCACTAAAGTGTGCCATTCCCTCAAATTCCAGAAGGGTCGAACAACTACCTTACCCGTCCTGTTTATTCCCGACTGAGAGGAGAATGTGCCTTTGCCCACCCACATTTCACCTGTTAGCTGATAAGGTGACGTCAGGTGAACCTTTTCTGATCTGAAGACCCATGAATTAGTGTGCAACAGAGCGCTCCCTGAGGTGCTGGGGCAAGAGGGGCAAGAAGGAAGCATTCGGCGGTATTGAGGAACGTCATCCCTCCCTCATCTATCTGAGATTGAATAGGAAGAATGCGACCGGATAGATCCGTTCCCCTGTGACACATACACTATCATGTGGGCATTCTTGGGCGGGCACCGAGCTGGCGGTAGAGTTTGAGAAGGATTGGGTACCGTCCCTCTCCTTAGAAAACCCGCAGCCTAGTGGGCAAGGCAGACGCAGAGTAAAACTGCAGGCCAGGGAGATGAAAGGGAGAACGGGATGTTGCAAAAGGAGGAAGCTTACTTTGCCTCATTAAGCAGCGAGTTGAGATTCAAACCCATGACTGTCTGACTGATTAGGAGCAAGACTGAAACCTCATATTCGTCAGGCTGATTAAAAATTCATATTCAATGCCAACTCACATCCTTTATAGTCTCTCATTATTTTCATAACAAGTTCTTATATTTCTCTTGCCCAAGATATGATAGAATTTATTAAAAAGAGAGCATGAGACCTATCATGAATGCAACCTAATATCCAGTAACTAGGATCCACCTCTCTGAAGAAATACTGATGCAGAATACAGGTGCTGGGCCAGAGAGTCTCCTCCTCAGAGGCAATCGGACCACCAGGGTGTTGTCAGGGATGTGGAATGCAGACGTAGACAAGAACTTGACCAGAGACAGACTCTCAGGGTTAGAGACGGAAGAGCTTGATCAGAGAAAGGCAATTAGTCCCAAGGAGGACCCGCAACTGTCACTCTCAAAATGAGATGATAAGAGACGCAGAATAAAATCATCCCTCTAACACTGCTCCTTTGAAGAGTCTTGAAATGGCAGCTGGCTTTCACGTTCAAACACTGAAATTTCTCGGACCGAGAAAATAATGTCTCCTTATCTCTCTCCCATGGCTTTCCCCTGCCCTCCAATCTCCACCCTAAAGTTGAGCATTGGAATGGTTCTGTCCAGAAACTCTCTGTTTCTATCAGAGGTTGCACCTCCATTTCAGGGTGTTCAGGAAACAATGATTATGCATGTAAATAGAAACACAGCGATGTAAAGAGAAGGGCAGAGCCATTGAATATAAAAAACAAAACAAACAACTGGAGTTTACAATGAACTGAGCTCAGAACCAAGTAAGTTTCGGATTATGTCTGGGTTGCAGGGTGCCAAAGCTATGCTATCGGAGAGATTGCCAAAGTGATTGAAATCAGGGAAGGGTTTGGTAAATGGGTAACAACTCCAATGAAGGGGTGCTGGGAGAGATGAAGAGAAGAGAGGGGGAGGGGAGGAGAGGAGACCATCACCAGCACCTCTCACGCACTGCGAGCCCCAGCCTCTCTCTTCCACCTGACTAACGACCGGGAACCCCCTAACCGAGCATGCTGCTTCCCAGGGCTCCCCTCTCCACGTACCTCACCCCGGCTCAGGAAAGACTTTCTCCGCACCCCGACTACCCAGACAACTGCTCTGCATCTTCAAATACATCCCGGATTTCCCCGTCTTTTGCTTTTGCTGCATTTAGCAGAATGCAGCCTTGTTCTCGCTGCCTTCCTGCATCTTGACCGAACTTTAAGGCAGAATCTGTGCCTTTGTGTTCCAGAAAATTCAACCCAGACAAAACTCCCATGGGGTCAAAAAGACTTTCTGAAGGAGCTGTGAATGGCTGGTTGAAAATAAAAGAATGGTTGCTTCTGGTGTTATTTGGGGGAAGGGTAAAACACAGATCTGTAAATCCAGGAACCTCAAATGTTCAGCCATTCGTCTGCCTTTGGCTAAGACGATGCACAACACAGGGACAGTTACCTCCCTAGCATATTCTCTAGGAGGGATACTTTCAACATTTCGGGGTAAATATTGGCCTGTTGATAAGAGTATTATGCGAAAATGTTAGAAGCAGTTTGAAAGCAAGATCTTAAACAAGCTTGACCAAGCACCCTGTTTAAGCCCAGCCCTTCCGCCCGTGCCCACGGCATGTCTCTAGGCTTTCAGACCTGATGTTGAAAACCTAACAACATACCTCAAGGTAGTCATGGAAAAACATTTTTATAACTAAACGACTTGTTTTGTCCTCATGCCACCTCTCTCTCTCTCCCTCTTTTCTCTCTCTCTCTGTCTCTGTGTGTGTGTGTGTGTGTGTGTGTGTTCCTTCTATCAAGTGTGGCCTTAGGATCCCTGATGTCTTCAGTAACTGTGTAACAGTGGGAAAATGTGCCCTAACTATAATTCACTTTAGATGTGTTAAACGGAGCAGTATCTGCCCCTACCAGCCACCTTCTGCCCTCACCCACATCCATGAGCCTGGCCAACCAATTTGATCTAAATAATGATTCTATAGGCAAAAGTTTATTCTATCAAGATAATAAGATCTAATCTTAGGTGAATCACCAATAGACAATTTTATAGAGAATTAGAGAAAAAATAGTAACTACATTGAAAGCATAAAATAGCTACCCGTTAATTTTCTGTAACTATTTATGATGAAGAATGCATGGAAAGTTCTATGAAACATCCTTTTGGTAATGAAAGATTTTTATCTTCACTGAATCCAACTGTTTTTTGGAAAAAAGGACGACTTTGTTTTCAGTCTCGTACACTGAGATCTGTTGCCAGGGAACAAGGCCACCAGGAAGAGGATTGTGGAGACTTGCAATAGAATCGTGCAACTTAGACATTAATACATTTCTTTCTCCACCACAGAGTCATTGTTAAGTTGGACGGCCAAGACCAAGGTAAGTAATTTATTTTTATATCTATTACAGGTCACATTCTGAGCTGATACATTTAATAGGATTGTATCCTGTAGGGGTAAAAATTAAAAGGGGGAAGAACAACATAGGAAAACCATTTGTTATCTTCTTGACTCTTTCACTAAACATCAACGAGAGAAAAATGCCCACCAAGAAGGGAACGTTTCAGTTAGTGCTGGACTTCAACTGGATGAAAGACCACGCAGACACTGGGCTTTCTATGGGAGTGGTGTGGGATGCATTGCCTGTGGGCTTTACGATCCTTTGGATGTGTGAGCTCTGAGGGGTGAGGATACTTGAGAACAGGTGTGGGAATGAACGCTCGCCCTGACAAGACATCCCAGGAAGGCGTGTTGTTATGCTCACGGCCACGCACACACGTGTCGATCAGCATGCACACCATGTAAGTGCTCTGCACGCCGGGTGTGCTGAAGAAGAAGGGAGGGGCTGCCAGGCATCCTGGGTACAGAGGGCAGTCCCAGGGACGGGCGGGATGCGGGGATGCGGTGGACGGTGCAGTCAGATCCGTCACCCCCGAGTTCAGACGGTTTGATCCCCACGTTCGTTACTGCTCTAGTGCAGCGACTTTGGGCCTGGAAAATCAGAAGTTCTTCATGAATATAAAATGGTTGATCTAGTGTTTCAGCAAGGGAGATAGAGACATAAATAATTGTGATATATGAGGAAATTAGACGACACATAGTCTTATTCAGACCATATCTCTTCCCTGTGTTATTTCTCAAAGTAAAATCCATCAGCTATTTATACCAGAATCATTTGGAGTGGGTTATGTTTCTATTTTTCTCTGCAGATACCTGGGCCTGAACAGAAGACCCCCATTATATCAACTTTTTTTTTGAATGAGGGCTGTCAAATTACATTTTAAAAAACTCCTATTAGGGATTCTTAGAAACACACACAAAAAATTAAGAACGACTTCAAGAAGAGTTCAATATAAGTTAGTTCAAAATAAGCACATCCATACTCTAGAGAAAGATTTCTTATCTTCAGCACTATTGATATTTTGGTGCAAAGAACGCTTTGTGGTAGGAGCTGCCCTGTTCACTGTAGAATAACTTAAAAACCAGACGATGTTGAAGTGCGGGCTAGCTGAGCGCCCAGGAATGACTTCCAGGCCCCCACCTCCGAGGCAGTTCCTGGATCTGTCTACAGCTTCAGGCTCCGTGCACACGCCATGAGCGAACTGTTGCAAATATCTCACAGAGCCGTTGGAACGGGGACACGAACGAATAAGCACAAAGCCCTTAGAACAGTGCCCGGCAAATTCTAAGTGTTTAACATGGACTCAAAATGCTAACTGTGTAAGTTACTCTTGTTACGGTTACAACCATACGGCAGTGTAACGACAGCCGCTGCCGTGGGTGTCACTGCAGCTTTCAGGTGCCAGTGGGTACATTTGCCTACGCAATGATTACTTATCAAGCACCTTCTCTGTGACAATCTGGAAGATGTAGGTCATTCCTTTTGGGACGTCCCTGCCTACGGGCAAGACCGAAACGTGCATGATGTTACCCGCAAAGGTATTGAGAGAGAAGGAGAGGAGCACAGAGACACGGCATCCAGCCTGAGATGGGGGCGGGGGGCAGGGGCATTTATTTATAAGAAAGGCAAGTTCAATTTGCCCAAGGTTACAGAAATACGAAGCATCGACACCGGAATGGGAGTGCAGGAGGGTGCGCGTCAGGGCCCCGTCTCCTGGCCATGATCCTCAAGAGTCACCCACTCTGCGATGAGCCGACTTGACTGGGATTGAAAACCAAGCACATGATGAGCACAAGGAGGGAGCTCAGAAATCAGCTCACCTTGATGTGTCTCGTCATTAAAATCAGACTGTAATTCCTATCCGAGGAAAGGTTTTTATCAACTTTGCGCTGTCTCATTCTTAATTGGATTATGATTCATGAAATGCAGGCTCATTTAAAATGGTGTCATTAACAAATTGTTTGGCAAATGTTAAAGGAAGGTATAGACACCTCAGAATTTGTAGTCAATCTTTGGCAACGTAGCATCATAAGCTCATGCAAATTAATTGAATCAAAGTAAGTGAGAAAATTAGAGAGACAGGCTTCATGCCTCCTTGTCATTTAGGTGCATATATAACATCCGTTTATACAGAAACTACTAGGCGCCAGTTTCCACCTACGCTCTCCAAAGCGGTCCTCCCAGCAAACTGAGGAAGTACGTGATGCCGCCCTCACCGTGCTGATCAAAGGGATCTGCTCTGGAGGGGTGAGTGATTTCTCTCGTCCCAAAGACAGGAAAGAAGTGACCCAGAATGAACACCAGGGCGATGATTCCCAAGCTGATGATTAGTAGTCTACCTACTGGAAAATGTTCCGCGTAGAATAACTGGAAGATACATTGATAGAAAAGGGAGCCAGAGGGCCCCTCTCCGGCTGGAGTTCCCACGGCTTTCGGTCTTGGTCGCTTCTGGAAGCCCCGTCATCATTTTGTATTATTTCTTCTTACATTTTGTATCACACCTGCAATGGAAAAGGTGCTGGACTACGAAGAAAGGTATTTTAATTCATGGAATTTAGATTCAGCAGGCTTATATTTACTGAGCGTCTGGGATATGCAGGCACTAACAATACTAGAGAGATCTCCATGCATGGCTTAGCCTGGTTTCTCTCTCTGTAGCTCCCTCTTCCTTTATTTATTTTTATTTGTTAACCAAATTAATCTTTGAAGTCTGTTTCAAGGACCTGCCTTCACAGGAAACCAACACAAAAGAACGCACGGCAGGGGACGGAAAAAGAAGTTGAATCCTGAGGATTCCGCCTGAGCCACGGCGCTGTTTCCTATCCTGTAGCTCTGACCTGTCCATGGCCTTGGGTCAGTATTTTCCCTCCATCTGGAAGGCCACGAACAGGGGGGCCCAAAGCTAATGCCCCACAACAGCTGGCCTCCGGATCCCCACCTGGAGCCTGGCCAGGGTGCACGTGGCCCGCTTGGGTCGTGGGGTGCAGGCTGGGTGTGCTCAGGGTGAGCATTGGCTCATTCTTACAGCGAAGGCTGAAAGAACCGACAGAACCTCATCCCACCCCCACCAACGCCTGCTGCCCTTCACAGTCACACAGACAAACCCAGGAGCCCGCCCCGGCCACGGGCGTGTCTGCCTCTTGCTCTTGCTGGAAACCGTAGCCTTAGCTTAGAGTGTCTCGTTTTGGAAGCCATTTGGGGAATTGACAATGATGTAAAGAACTCGGAGACTCTGGAGTACACTGCGCCTCTTCTCAGGCTCTTAGAACAAAGGAGACTTATTGCTTCCGTGGGAAGAGGGAGGCAAAACTGGGGGAAAACTCATCGCTCTAGATTCTGTTCTAGAATTTGACCATGAAGTCCTGTGTATCCCAAGATAGTTTAATTTTCTTGTTTAGAGGCATTTTAAATATATATTTGTATAAACTTGATGGGAGGGTCATAACTCTCTCAAAAAGTCGCTCATTCGTGTGGGTGTGGGATTTATGTCCGTCTTCTGGGCTGGGGTGGAAGTTTCACGAGAGCAGGCAGGAGGTCGTTTTGCCCCTGTCTGATACACGCCAACACTGATAGGCAGCTGCGTGCCTGCCTGGATAGTCAGTGGGAAATATTTGCGAAAAATATTATTTGTTAAACAATGGTAAGTAAATAAAGTCCATTCCACCACTAAAAATCCGCATCGTTTTACTCATATCTCTTTGCTAACAGTGGCCCCCTTTCTCTATTTTATATTCGTGGCAGTACCCAATGCACCCGGCTTTTGCTCCTGTGTGCCACCAGGTGGGCCAATGAAGCCTCTCCTTGCAGTCAGAGTTGACACTGTTCTCTTTGAGGAACAAGGCGTGGGACTCGTGCCTGATCATTCTCGTGCCAACAGACTACGCCGCTTCCTTCTAACAGGGCCTTGGCAGGGGATACCAGCCCAGAGTGACGCGGGTGTGTGACACACGGAGCGACGCGGGCGGTGGCATCCGTAACGAGATGAGATGGTGGCCGAGGAACTTACAAATCTTTCCGGGGAGTTCTGCGATCGGTCTGTCTCATTCAGGCGGTGCTGCCTGTCAGCGCCCGTGACAGCTGCCTAATGAGAACAAAAGGTCCCCCGCTCAGGGACAGACGCAGCCCGGGGATGGAGCGCCGGGTGTCACACGCAACTGACAGTCTCCTCAAGGGTGGGGAGACGTGGCGCTGCCTTTCCCTTCTTGTCAGTCTCCAGCCTGACCCCCGGCTAAGTGATGTGCCCGGAGGAGCCGGCGAGTGTAGTGCGTGCGGCCAGTCGCGTGGGTGGGACCAGGGTCTCGCGCTCAGCCAGTCACCCAGATGACAGCCCTGGGGCCCAGCACACAGCTAAGCCTTGACAACTGTCTGGCAGCATACAGGGTCATCTGCAAAGGGCTTAGACCTGTGTCATTCCATTCCTTTCTTAGAACAACCCCGTGGGAGAAGACCCACAGGCGGTTATTACGACTTTATAAACGAGCCCACCGAGGTTCGGAGGCACTGCCAGGCTCGCTCCGGGCTGAGTGAGGAGCATGGGCTTAGGGCGGCTTGAGCGGGCAGGTTCGCGGGGATGGAACTGGCCCGGGACAGGTCCACGGCGCTGGCTGCCAGAAGCTTCCTGCAGTCCACCCTCCAATGCGGTCGGAAGTCACTCCCGGCTTCCCCGTTGTCCTCGACCCGTGTTTTCACGTGTGTGTCCAGACTGCATCCGACCTCTCAGCTGGTCAGACCCACGCTTACTCATCAAAGGCAGCGCAGGAAGTACTCCACGGGTGCTTTCTTCGTGTTTTTTATTTTCACGAAAGCGTCACAGCAGCCCTGCGAACTGGTCCCTCTCACCCATAGTTACCCAGTGAGGCCACCGGAATTGAGGACAACCCGAAGCGCGCACGGAGCAGGAAATGCCAGGCCTGGGCCCCGGACCCGTGTGTGGACGTGGCTCACGACGATCTCTATGCCAGTAGTTACGAAACCGGGTATTCAAACACATTCCAAAGGTCTCGAAGTTCCAACGTTCTGTCCTTTTAAATTCTGACATTAAGAAAAAATTCAGTAGGGGGCTACTCTAAATCACTTGAAGGATGGCTGCAGTAAATGAGTGCTGCCCCTTTGGAGGCCCGTGTTTAATTCTGCGTTTCCAGGCTTGTAGGAAACCAAGGCCACGCGATGTGACTGATGGCCCTTTAGTGCAACACTCCCTAAACCAGGGATTCACGCGTCGCTGCGCAGCATTCTATCGGCTCCTGTAACATGGGTCCGTATCAGTTGGTTTGAAGCAACACAAATGAGCTTTGCAGGACTAGCTGCAAGGTTTGGGGACCCGTTCTTGGCAAGCAAGAGATGAGACAGGCTTTTGCCTGTGCTCAGAGACCAGGCCCACAGAAGGTCATAAAATAGGATGGGATTTAGGTGACGCTCTTGCTTTCAAAGCAGGACGTCAAACTCATCTCTCGTCCGGTGCCATCTGAAGAATTTGATGACACTCTTTAAAAACAGGGACAGAGATGACATGTATAAAAATGTTTAGCATCGTTGCTGGCACACAGGAAGCCAGACAAAATGAATACGTGCTGTAGCACTGCATTTATATACAATTCTAGGAAGAGAAAACTAATCTACAGTAACAGGAAGCAGGTGAGTGTGAGTTTGACTCGGACAGGACACGGGGAGGGGTTGGAGAACACAGTGAGACACAAGAAAGCTTTTGGGGATGATGGCACTGTTCACGGTTTTGATTGTGATAATGGCTTCCCACACATAAAAACAGACTCAATGGTCCATTTTCAATACAGCATGTGTGGCTTAGTCTATGTAAATTAAACCTCAAAAAAATTGTTTTAAAATAAATTACTGGTAATAGTTTTTGAAAGCTCATGAATAATTATACATAAAAAAAAATGTAAGCTTTTAATCAGTAACATTTGGATTAGCTGGATTATACAAGAATGAGAACACTATATGTTTTTTAGCTGGCCTCTTAATTTCCAGGTTATAATTATTAGGGGTTTATTGTTCCAAAGATGACTGGCACTTTCCTACCTCTGATGCTAGGTTTTTCCTAGTAGGGGACTGCCAGACTGACCCCTTTGCCTCAGACTTGTTCAAATTGAAAAGAAGGTCTTCCTTTGCCCCATTTTAAGTGGTAAACATCTCATATTCATGTATATATTTCAATATTCCTTATATGTCTCAACAAAATACTTCTAAAATTTATATTTTATATATTTATAAATGATTATATATTTATTTGTGTAGATTAAGTCTTTGTTTAATACACATATCCTTCCTTATAATATTAAATATTACTTGGAGCAACAAAACGTGTTTATGGAAAATAGTCAAATTCTGTGACAAATACGCTTTTAAGAGATAAGAGTAATTCAAATCACGCCCTCAAACTTTCAAATAAAGAACAGTAATATCTAATATCTAATATTTATTGAATAGTAAAACTGTGGAGATAAGTTCGATATACAGAGTGAAGATAACAGAGCAAAGCCTGACATGTGACCGTGATGGACTTTTATGCAGACATTAGAATGAAATGATGCAGACTCTAAAGCAAACTGTGATGCTTATAATAAAAGAAAGAGTGACAGAGGCGGACTGCGCAATCATATCTATTCTATAATCAGGGCTTGCGCGACAGATATTTATGTTCTTAATTTAGTGTCAAGCATCGTCCCAGGTCGTGGAGTTACACAGATAAACAAGGGACTGCTCCCAGCTTTCAGCTCAGTGCAGACAGAGAGCCTGACAGGCGGTAACTGAGTACAATAACCTCTGAGACCTGCTATAATAATTATATAGAGTATAGAAGGAGGTCAGAGGCAGAGGTAATAAAATCCGTGGGGCGAGCTAGAAAAGCTTCACAGAGAAATTGACATCTTTGGATGTGCACTGGACGGAGTAGCCGAGACAGAAATCACCCTGGCCCAGTAGAAGCGGCTCTAGAGAAGAGGGGGGAGAGAAGGGGTCAGCGAGTGACCGCCAACGCGCCGGGCCCAGCCTGCTGGAAGGGGTGGCACCACCGGCAGACGGAGAACGGCGGCAGAACCACCCGCCGTGGCCGTGGAAGCACGTTTCAGTGCCCGTCGGTGACGCCGGACTGGAACACATCCGTGCTCGCGCCTTTTCATTCTCACCGAGGCGGCCCTGAGCGCCGACGCTGGGGCAGTTCAGGGCGCACAGCGTGTTGGTGTGATCCGTTCTCACAGTGTCCCAGGAGGGCCCCCACAGCGTCCGCTCACACCTCTGCCACCTCGCACCCGCCCCGTTGGCCTTTTGTGGGGACGGCCGCTGAGACCCAGCCTCTCAGCCACGTTGAGGTTCACAGCACAGCTCGCTGATCCCACGCACTGCGCCGTGGGGCCGCCTCTGGGACGCCCGTACCCGCTAGTGAGACGGTGGTGCCCTTGGAGACTCACGTGTGGTCTGTGGCTGCCTTGGCGGTGCAATGGCGGGGCTGAGTAGTTACGGGGAAGACCACCTGGCTCGCCAACCCGAAACTATCCTGCCTTTACGGAAGAAGTTTGCTGATCCTTGGAATAGGACACCGGGACAGTGGTTCTGCTGTTTTGGGAGCTACCACTATCTGTTTGTTCTGGGTAATGCTTTAATTTAAATAAACCATTTCAGAAGAATTGAGATAAAAGGACGACAAAAATACCAAGTACCGTGTTTGTTTTTCTCAATGAAATTGATGATGGATATGAAACTTTTACAAAGTATCTGTGGTATTCACATCCCACCGTGGGGCCCACGGCAGTATCACTGACTACGTGGAAAATGAAACACCAAAAAACCGCACCCATCAGCCTCAGCATCTCCTTAAAACATCAGAAATACCTTTCAAAAGTCTGCGTGTGTCTTCACCTTCTTCTCCCTCCCCCACCCCCATCCCTCTGGTGACCCCCATGCTGTTGTCTGTGTCTCTGAGGGCTTTTTTTTTTGCTTAATTCCCTCACCTTTTCCACCCAGCCGTGCAAACCCCTCCCCTCTGACAGCGGTCGGTCTGCTCTGCATCTATGAGTCTGTCCGCTTATGTTGATCATCAGGTTCCATACATAAGTGAGCTGGTGATGGAAACAGACTTGGCCTGCGGTGGGGAACACACAGTACAACACCCAGATACACAGATGATGTATTTAGAATTGTTAATTTCTACATATGGTATTAGCCTAAAAGATGATGCTATCGTTTTGATTTAGTCAGTCAATTATCTCTTAAAATGATATAAAAATTGGATATCACTTAAGCGATGACAAGCCACGGGAAACTTTCATTATTCAGGGGAAAAGGTCAGACTTGATCTAATTTAGGTTCTCCTAATATTGAAAATAGTGCAGATTAGAAATGTTAGAAGTGTGTGAAAGATCCTAGAGGAATCTGAAAAACAGTAATATTCTCTTCATGATCTCTACCGACTTGTTTCCATATTTATATTTTGGGAATTTTTTTACCAATGTTATTTTTTGGAACTCAGCTCTGTTTCTACCATGAGCCACTGACTGAGCTTCCACCTTGGGCATGACACTGTCCCCAGCAATGAGGGGAAAAGATGGGTCACTGACAGCTCCCCTCATGGAGAAAGACAGACAAATACACAGGCAATCCCAATACAGTATTTTAGGTTGTTAGGTAGAGGTAACCATGAAGAAACACAGAAAGAGCCGTCACCATCTACAGGTGTTGGGAAGGTGGGCATTCAAGGAGGGCTCCCTGTAGGAGGCAGCCTCTGATCTGAGTCCTGAGTGAGGAGTAGTACATAGCAGATGCATCAAAGAGGGAAATGGCACTTCTCGGTAGCTATACACTTGAGCTCATTTCCACTCTAGTCCTGTGAGAAGTAATGCTCACACCTGTGGTCTATGTCCAGGACTAGGCCCCAGTCAGGCCACAGAGTCACCAAGTTATGAAGCGATTCCGGTGGACGATGCAGCAGCTCTGTAAATGCCAAGGTCACAGGCACGGCCTCTCTCAGTCAGCCCTAGCGCTCTGTCCCTGCAGATTCTTCCTAAAGAACAACCGAGACAGAAGAACGGCACCTTCTGTTTAAAAAGCCAAGTGAGCTCAGTGGAAAACTGCCCCTGGACAGGACACCTGGGCTCTGGTCTGATCTGGGGAATGTTTATTTCATGTTAGAGATCTACAGATTTACAGATGGGGTGAAAGGAAAACGTTTGGGAGTGTTTAATATGGGCATTGCTGTGATCACACACACACATCACACGTATCTACATATATAATAGAAAACATACTTGTTTTTCACTTGAGATGAAGAAACTCCAAGATTTACAAGAATGTGATTTTTTATTTATATGATTCGATTTTTGTTTCTTGGACATGCTAGTAAAATAGGATAAGTTATTTTGTATGAATCTACCAGTTTCACTTTATCTGAACTCATCTGCCCTCTCTACCAGCTGACTCCTTTTAATGTTGTGATATAAAACATGCACACCCGCACAGAGATGCTTTCCATTAAAACTCCGGTTGTAAAAGAAAATACTGGTGATCCTTTGGCATCTAAATCATGAGTCTTTAAAGAGGAAAAATAAAAAACCAAGAAAGGTATCATGTTGTCAGTCAGAAGAAGAGTAAGTTATTTACCATGGAACAGCTTCCAAGGGAAGAATGTCACAAGCTTTAGTTTACTGTAAAAGTGGTAACATTAGAATTAACATTTTTGATCAGAAAGAGACCGGCAATTCTGGAATGGTGCTTAATTAAAAATGAAAGGCCCTTGCCTTGCACAGGATACCTCGTTTAATTTTCAGCGAGGTTCCTTGCAAAGAAGAAAACTGAAGAAGACAGAATTATTTTTACGATTGATGGAAAACATCCAGAGCATCAAGAACTTTCTCTCATACTTCCTTTTTCTTTTATTTTTAATAACACTATTAGTAATTTAGGAAGTATTCTGTAAAGAGACATAATGGCTTACTTTATTCTAAAATTCTAGCTTATTTGAATTCTTTCTCTACATCAGTTTCAATTATTTCAGTTATTACATTGAGGCGGGGATAAATGATTTATTAGTTAAACAGAATTGTAAGTATCTTCAATGTAGATATTTGCATATTTTCTCACTAAAGTATAAGATATTCAAAGGCAAGAACTTTCCATCCATATTAAAGCAGGATGGTTAATGTCTAGCAATTAGAAGTTGTAACACAATGTGTTTATAACATTAATAATGAATATCCAAATTTCATTAAAATTTTATTTAAGTGTTTTCTGAAATATTAACATGAGAACTCCAGAAAAGTGTGATATCACTATACTTCCGTTTTAGTTAATATGTATGAATACTACCCATAGATGAAGTCATTGAAATAATGACAGAAGATATTTAAAAGAATAGCTCTAGTTGCCTATTCATTCCCCAATGTGGAAACTAGCACCATATACAAACTAAAAAATAACTGTTGTTTACTTAAAATTAAAATGCGTGGGGCATCCTGTAGTTTTATTTGCCAAACTTGGCAGTCCTGCTTCAGATGAATTACCTTGTTTAATTCTCTCTGCAACTGTGAGCACCAGGTCTTATCTGACCTCTAGCGTGTTTTAAACTGTCAATACGCCGCTGAGTCAGAATTCAAACCTGGGACTTCCCAACTCATAATCTTTAGCGCGTAATTAACACGCTCTACTGCTTTCTGCAATGTCTGGGGCTAAAACTTACAACCGATCGTGAAGTGAGACGGCGCAGACACCGCTCCCGGGGGCGTCCCTGTGGAAGGTGCACAATTGTCCGCCTGGAACCAAGCCGATGCTGAATGTCTACAAGGAGCTGACCGAGCCCGACGCGGGGCGGCCGGCGGGGGAAGGAGCCCACGTGCGGCCCACCTCAGGGTCCGAGAGGTAGGAAGAGCAGACCCTACGCAGACGGATCCAGACGAGTGGGGTGGTTCCAGAGACCTTCCGCGTAACCAGGGCGCGTGGGGTGCAGCAGACAAGGCCTGTGCCCGGGGGGTGCGGGGTCACCAGCGTTGCTGGTACCAGTGCCTCTGCTCTGGTCACGCTTTCAGGTCTGGGTTCTGTCCCCCAGCCCCGCGTCCCGGAGCTCCGCCTCACAGGCCTGGCTTAGTCCCACTTTGCTGGGCTCTTCCCTTTCCCGTGTACGGAGAGGGGTGTCGCAGATGGTCCCCGAAGTCCGATCCAAGGTTGACATGACAATGATCTACAAGAAGGCAGACGCTCCTGAGAACAACTGGCTGCCGGGAAACATGGGCACTCGCCCTTACAGGGGGCCTGCCGAAATGCCGCCCGTGGGGACCCTCAGGTTCAGATGCAGCGGAAAGTTGCCTCTTGCTGTAATGCCGAGCTTTAAGGCAGTTCTTCTACTGCTTTCAACTTCCAGAGAAAGTGAATGATCAGCAGCTTTGGAGCTACCTAAGCAGTAACCAATCGGATTGCTTTTAAGTCTCTAACTGAAAAATCATGCCCGAGAAATCCAAACGGATTTCACGCCAGTTCTCAGGGAGAGCAATCACGCTCCCCGGGGAAACCATCCCCCACGCAGCACAGCAAACGGAGGGAGCTGATTCCGGAGAGCGGCAGCAGGGAAAAGCAGACGTTGAGTACAGCCTGCGCGGGGCCCGGAGACGGAGTTCGGGGACCGTTCTCTTGGGGACCCGGCGTCGTCCCTTTGTATGACCTGCCTCTCGCGTGTCGCCTGTGTCTGCGTGTACACCTCACGCCTCCTGTGCAACCTGCATTCGCAAAACGGTGCAGGGAGCCCAGCAGTTATCCTGTGAATGCAGTTATAATAAAGTTCACGGGGATTTGATACAGGGAACAGTTTTTTTGTGTGTGTGTGTGTGAAGGAACTAAAGGCCACGCACCCCTGGAGGGAGCACGCAAACAGAGAGCGGCTGTGGGCTGCAGGACGCCTTACCCGAAGGAAGCGGGGCCACGTTTAGGCAGACAGCCTGCACTGGCAGGGCCACCGCTTTGCGTCACCTCCTCATTTGTCTTCTACCCAGACACACACGTGACCACAGCTTCTAGTCCTCTTGTGGCCGCTGCATGCAACAGGAGGTGGCTGCCGTTTCCAGGCCTCGCTCCTAAACTGTCCCGCAGCATCGTTCCTACTCTCGTTCTCACGGCTGCAGCCAAGGGACTGGGAAGTGGCAGAGCCACGTGTCGGAAGGGGCCTCGGTCGCTGTCACCCGGACGGATGTGACAGAGGAGATGTGCCCCCCGGGGTACACCCACATCAACACCGCGCAAGAGAGAACTAGGTCTTTGTGGGGTCAGACGCGTCAGTCAACGCTGGGTGTTGTCGGTGTCATTTCTACTCGACACATAGATTCCGTGGTTCTGCAAGGCTGCGACATGCTTTAAAGAGGTGCAGTCAGTAGCCAGAGGGCGCGCTAATGGGGGACGTCACGGACGTTAGCTCTTCGTGTGGGCACTGTCTGCGTTCCGTTCTCTCTTTCTTAGACCTTGGCATTCTGCCTGTTGACGTTCTACTGTACCTGCGTGCAATCCAGCTGTTGATTTTAAACGTGCACCACTTCCTTTTATTTGGAATGAATATCGATCTAGAGTAGTTCTTTTTATTTTATTGGCTACTGGCTAGAATGCTATTTTCCATTCTTTACTTAAAAAGGAGACAAAAAAATTGGTTTTTCTGACTTACAATTTTACTTGCATACCACGATCATGTAGTTTGCAAATGATTCTTTGAATTTATTTTTCAAATTTAAAGAAAGGATTCTCAAAGCCTTTACATGGTTTGACAATTCTCTCAAAATATTTGTCTAGTCACATAATTCCGATAATGGCTTTAACTTTTACATGCAAAATATCTGATCCATTCACTCATTGTTCAATGCATATTTATGAATCCTGTCCTAAGTGCCCTCAATGAGGAGGAACTGAGCAATGAAGAAGACAAGGGCTTGCCCCACGATTTTAAAATATGCATTTAAAGTGAGGGATTTATGGCAAAAGAACTTCTTTCCCCATGAGATCGATAGACAGGGTGACAGAGGAGGAGAAACAATTTAAGATTGGGGACGGTAAGGGCAGCAGTAATCACGGGGTGACTGAGTAGTTCCGTCAGAGCCTCGAGAAGCCAGCGTGGCAGTAATTCCGAGTTGGCTTTCCACCTCGTACTGCCTGCAGCTGCACTCCTCCTTTGGGTGTGGTTGGGTTCCCGCACGGGAGGCTTTAAGCTCTTTCTTCTCCGGTCCCTCCGGAATTGGGGCATGGCCTTCAGCGATGGTAATCAGAGGTCTGCAACCACACAGACACTGCATTTCCTCAGTACGACCCTCCTTTCCTTCCTTTGGGCTCAGGCTGGCCCCATCCAGCCCGACTGGCCTGCCCTGCCCCCTTCCGCTTTGCACGGCCACGTCCTTAACCATCAAGTCCCCAGGACAAGGAGGTTCTGGTAAGCACTGAATGATCTTGGGAACACAGCCTGGGGTGTGTTCACCACAGAGACAGAATTTCAGTCTAACTAAAGATACCACGTGGGCCTGAGGGATGTCAGCTCCAAAGCCAGAGAAGCAGAAGGACCCCAACGGCCACATCCTTGTGAGACCAGACCACGTGACACCGGGGCCAGGTGCCCAGATAGGCAGCCCTGCCCCTAGCACTGACCGCTCAGCAGAGACCCTGCCCCTGACCATGACCCTAGCTCCCTTAGCCCCCACGATTGAGGCCTCTTCCCCATACAGCCCATCTCCTGGAAGTCCTTAGGAAGCAAGGTCATTGAGCACAAGCTCGCTGTGGCTTCGGGTGATGCCATTTCCTCTCAAATGAGCCTTTACTTCCTTGGTGGCGAACTCCTGCTTGTGTTTGATTGGGCTTTGAAGTGCATGGGCCAATGAACCCTCTGGTTCGGTAACACTCCGGGCCCAGTTCTCTCTGGGCTCTGGTAACAATACGCACCCCACCCTGCCAGCCTTTGTCCCCCCAGTAGGGAGGAGCTCTGCCCTCCAGGCTCTGAGCTTCGTTCCCCGCCCCCACACACCTTAACTATGTCTAAGAAAACAACCCCTTCATTAAAGTACTTTCATCTGAATTCTCTGATCTGTGGATTATTTGTAAACACGATGAATTGTCAAATATTTAAGGGGCTTCTATATTCTCCATTAAAACCTTATTTTGAGTTACTTCAGTGGGGTTTTTGTGGACACCATTTTCATTTACCAGTTTCCTTTGGGGCTATAACTTCACATTTTAAGTGTCTGTCCATTGCACTGAACTCATGCACATAAACTACAAGAACCATGGGATGAAACAGGCTGATTTACCCTCTCCCTGTCCTTTGTGTTGAAGCTGTCACATAAATTACGCTGCTGTGCAGTATAAATCCACACGACAGGGTTATTCTTTCATTTCCAACTTTGTAGCTTACAGAGGGCGAGAAGAAAGTCTTAGAGTTACCGGCCTGTGTGTCATTTCCGGGGCTCCGTGTTCCGCTTGCTCATTGGGGCCTCACTTCTCTCTCTCCAACCTGAACAGCTGCCTTTCGCATTTCAAATACCGCAGGTCTGCTGGTAGCAGGCCCCCTGCTTTTCACGTATCTGTGATGTTTTATTTTGCCTTTATTATTTAAAAATATTAACCCAGTTGTTTTTTTCTCTCGGAGAGGATTTTTTTTCTCCTGTTATTTGGGACGTGTGGTCTGAGTCTCCCCGGCTGCCTCTCACAGAATGCTCTCTGTGGAGTGGTTCACTCTCCCAGTCCCTCCAGGACTCAACCCTGGTTCTAACAACAGGATTGCGTCATTCCTGGCTTTGAATTTAGCTTCCTGAGGATCCACTAAACATCTTGAATTTTTAAATTTCTGTATTTTATCAATTTGGGGGAAATTTGGGAGCATTAGTTCTTCAAAGATTATTTTCTTACCCATTCTTACCTCCCTTCTCTCCGGGACTCCAATTACATGTATGCTATAATTTTGATATCGTTCTGTACGTTGAGACTTTTAAAAATATTATATTTGTGCTCACTCTTTCCAATTGGATAATTTCTCTCAATTTATATTTAGAGTCACTGGTTCTGCTCTCATTTTCAATATATCGGTAATTCCCTGCAAAGACTATGCTTTTCTTCTTATCTTGAGCCTCAGATATTTCATTTTTAGAAATCCCATTTAGTTCCTTTTAGAGTTTTCATTTTCTGCTAATATTTATTACTTATTCATCATTTGCACATTTTTATTATTCCTGAGCATAGTTATAATAGCTGCTTTAAAACCATCATTTTCCAGTTCCATCATCTGAGTCATTTTAAGGTTGGGCTTCATTTCTTGCCTCTTACGTATGGATCGTGTTTCCTTTTATAAAATACATCTAATAACCTGGATGACTTCCAGTTGTATTCTGGACTTTGTTACTCATATATTGTGGGGATCTTCTATGTTCCTCTCCACAATACTATTTTTGCTTTTGTTTTGTTTCCTTCTTCGGCAGTTAACTTGACTGACCTCCACTTCCAATGTGTCCACGACTACAAGCAGCGGCCGGCATACGGATTCTGACTTGGGCTGGGATGCTTGGAACGGGCCCGCGGGTGAGCAGAGGGAGAGTCAGCCCCGCACGTGGGCCGAGACCGTGTGCGGGACTCGGAGCTCCTCCCCGCCCGCTTCTGCGTCGCTCCTCCACACTTCGCTGCTGCGGTTGTCCTCCGCTTTTTCTTTTCTTTAAAGAAAGATTCTAACTGCATCTCCGAGTTAGGTGTCCCTCATGCCTCCCACTGAGACTGTCCTCTGTCCAGAAGCTGTAGAAAGAGCTGCCCATCTTCCCAAGTGTACGGCCCCTCTAGTGCTTGCTCTGGTCCCTCCCAGGGTCTCTAGTTACTTGTTCTTTTGTTTCAAGGGTGCACAGTTATATGCAGGGTGATTAATCCAGCAGCAGATCCCACCATTACTAGACGCAACCTGTTTATGTTCAACAGCAAATGTTTTTACTCTTCTATGAACTATGTGTTCATAAATTGCTCGTTTAAAAAAACCTGGTAGTTGGTCTTCTTTCCCATTTTAGGGGTTATTTACCTGCGATGAGGCAGTCCTGACTGTATTAATCTTGGTTTTTCTTTTTAGTTGTTTCACAATTTTGAGTCACCGGCATTTAATAAATATGTTAAATAAATTAATGTATCAGGAAGTCAACAGTACAGCTTTTGAAGTTAAAGCTATCTGAGAAGCTTCGTGGGGAGCTTTAGTTAGGGGACATCTCCAACCCTTCCAGTAAAAGTGCAACCCAGTTTATTGCTGAGCTGGAGTTCTGGCTTTCTAGCGAAACATAGCGGGGCTGCCTCACCCGAGACTTGGCGGCACGGTGGGAAGTGAAATTGAGACTCCGAGTACTCGCTTCGGCAGCGCATGCGCTAAAATTGGAACAGTACGGAGAAGATTAGCGTGGTCCCTGCACAAGGATGAGACACACATTTGTGAAGCGCTCTGTACTTTTAAAGTTTCTGGAAACAAATGAAAATGAACACACCACAGCCCAAAACTTATAGGACACAGCGAAGGCAGTCCTGAGAGGGAAGTTCATAGCAATACAGGCCTACCTAAAGAAGACAGAAAAATCTCAAATAAACAACCTCACACGACATCTGCAAGAACTAGAGGAACAACAACAAACAAAGCCCGGAGTGAGTAGAAGGAAGGAAATCATTTAGATCAGAGAAGAATTAAATGACATAGAGACTAAACAAACAATTCAAAGGATCAACGAATCCAGGGGCTGGTTCTCAGAAAAGATAAACAAAATTGACAAACCTTTAACCGGACTCATTAAGAAAAAAAGTGAGAGGAATCAAATGAATAAAATCAGAAACGAAAGAGGAAAAGTAACAACTGATACCACAGAAATACAAAGGATTATAAGAAATTACTATGAATAACTATAGGCCAAGAAATTGTATCACCTAGGTGAAATGGACAAATTTCTGGAAACATACAATCTCCCAAGACAAGAAGCAGCAGAAGGCCTGAACAGGCTGATAACAACTAGAGAAACTGAAGTAGTAATAAACAAACTGCCAGCACACAAAAGCCCTGGGCCAAGTGGCTTCATGGGCAGCTTTTACCAAACATCCAAAGAACTAACACTTATCCTTCTCAAACTATTCCAGAAAATCCCAGGAAAGGGAAGCCTCTCAAACTCTTTTTTTCGAGGCCAGTATCATCCAAATTCCAAAGCCAGATAAAGACACAACAAAGAAAGAAAGTTACAGGCCAATACTTCTGATGAACATGGGTGTCAAGTTCCTCCAAAATATATAAGTAACTCATACGACTCAATACCAGGAAAACCAGCAACCCAATTAAAAAATGGGCAAAGGGCCTGAATAGACATTTGTCCAAAGAGGACATATAGAAGGCCCATAGACACATGAAACAATACTCAACATCACCAGCCATCAGAATGAAGCAAATGAAAACCACAATGACCTATCATCTTACATCGGTCAGAATGGCTGGCCATCATTAACAAATCAACAAACAAGTGCTGGCGAGGATGTGGAGAAACGGGAACCCTACTGCACTGTTGGGGGGAGTGCAGACTGGTGCAGCCACAGTGGAAAACAGTATGAAATCTCCTTAAAAAATTAAAAATGGAACTGCCTTATAACCCAGCAATTCCACTGCTGGGAATGTATTCTAAGAATCGTGAAACCCCAATCCAAAAGAAGTTATGCACCGCTATGTTCATAGCAGCGCCGTTTACAGTAGCCAAGTGCTGGAGACAGCCTAAGTGCCCATCTGTAGATGAGCGGGTCAAAATGTGGCACATTTACATAACGGAACACTGTGCAGCAGAGAGAAAGGAGCTGCTGCCTTTTGTGACAGCAGGGACGGAACTGGAGAGTGCTATGCGAAATGAAATAAGCCAGTCGGCAAAAAGACAAATACCGTATGATCTCATTTATTACTGGAATCTAATGAACAGAATGAACTAGAGGAAAATAGACCCAGAGGCATGGAGCTGGGACAGACTGACCGCTGGAGGAGGGGAGGGGACAGTGGGAGGAAGGGGACGGGGCTAGTCAAAGCACACGCGTGAGTGACCCGTGGGCGTGGACAATGGAGAGGGGACTGACTGTGGGAGAGGGGGGAGGTGGGGGAGGGGGGCAAGAGGGGAAAAATTGGGACAACTGTAAGAGAATAAACGATAAAAAATAAAGTAGAAAAGTTGAGGCTTTGACTTCCTATTTGGCTCTGAACACACTGCTTATAATTTCTCTTATATGTGTTTGCATCTCATTTTCTGATTTCTCAGAGTGGGGATCTTGGAGGGAATAAATCTAATTAATGCCCATAGTAACAAGCCAACAGTATGAAACCAAATATGCACCTAGCAACAATTCACCAGCCGAGACTTTGTCCTTTTTTCTAGATTTGTTTTCATAATTATGTTTTCATCATTTCTAATGAGCTGTCAATTACATATGCAAATTAAGTGGAGCAGACATTAAAGAATTTCTACATTAGTATCATAACAACACTATGACTTTAAGAGGTGGTTGCAATTCATGCAAACTATTACAAAGGGCCTTATACCTGGGGCTATTCTTTATTTTTATGAACTATGTAGTCTGCTTCCAACTGAAATGTATAAATAGAATTTGAAATCTTATGTGGATTTTGGAAGCTGCCCAATTTCGTCTTTTGTAAGGGCCACAGAACTGCTCCACACCCTAAACTGTGGCGTTCTGGTCATGTGCTGAGTATTGAATGTTTTTGCTCTGTCTGTTCCTAATAGGTCAGCCCTAACGCTCTGGACTTCTTGGACTAACTTTTCTACTCCTTCCTCTCAGCTCTGACTAGCCTGCCATATTGTCAAAGTCACCTGCCTGCCACCTCTCTCCCACACCTGAGATGGCTCTTTCTCAGCTCATGGTAGACCTGCTGGAAGGCTCCATAAAATTCAGTCTGTTCTGTTCATTTTATAGGTAAAGAAGTAAGACATCTTGTGAATGGGGTATGCTAAGACCAAATAGCCAAAGTGGGACTTGATTCCATCTGTTTTACCTTGTAATTCAGGATACTTATATGGAACCGATTTGTGACTTAGTTTTATTAGATTCGATTACAAAAAAAAGTATCCTGTAGCTTCTACACTTATTCACATCCTCAAGGAGCTCAAAATATGACTGAAAAATTACTGTAATAAGTGGTTGACTATATTTCAAAACACAGTGGTTTCTACCTAGGTGCTAAGGGAAACATCAAATTTAATCTTTCCCACATATAACACAAAACCTGACAAATGCGTAAACTTGATTTTCTTTTTGTCTAAAAGTAGGCAATTTCAGTGTTATGCTAAAAAAGTCAGAAGTTAGCTTATTTTGAAGTGCCGTGTAGACAAGGCGATGCCTTGCCGGGAGAGGGAGGAGGTGTGTGCAATGTCTAACCAGGACCGAAGAGTGACTTATGTTGATAAAAGAGAGCGGTAAAGACGTCTGTCAACGGATCGGAGCCACACGAGGCAGTTAACTCTCCAACGGTGTGTACGGAGCCGTGTAGGAGGGAATTACAGACACTCATTTCTGCACTTAGGTAGTAATTACATTTTTAACAACTTTAAAATTGGATGCGTTTGACATGTAAAAATATACACATGTGAAGCCCAGAACCTCATGTTCTGTATACATTGTGAAAACAGCGCCACAATCAAGTCAAATAACATACCCAATACCTCCCCATAATGACCTTGTGTGTGTGTGTGTGTGTTCTGAGCCATTGCAATTTAAGATCCATCCTCGTAAACAAATATCAAGGGTACAATACAGTAATGTTAACTATTGTCACCAGCATGGACAGCTCTCCAGAACTCATTCATCTTGCATAACTAAAATTTTTTACTCTTTGATCAACATCTCATTCCCTGCTCCCTCCCCCTCCCCCTCCCCCGGCAACCGCCATGCTAGTCCTTGCTCTTGTGAGTGTGACTGCTTTCGATCTCACACATAAGTAAGATCATGTAATTTAACCTTTCTGTGTTTGGTCTATGCCACTTAACACAACGTCCTCCAGGCTCATCCATGTTTTCACAATGGCGGGATTTCCTTCCTTTTTAAGGGTAAATAATAGTTATGCATAGATACAGAGAGAGAGCACATTTTCTTGATCCACTCATCCTTTTGGACATTTAAGTTGTACATACCTTGGCTATTGTCAATAATGCTACAGTTATGTGGGGGTGCAGGTGCCCTTTGAGATGCATATTTCAGTTCCCTTGGAGACACACCCAGATGTAGGATTACTGGAAGGCATGGTACTTCTACTTTTGAGTTCTGGAGGGAACGCCACATTGTTTTCCATAATGGCTCTACCAATTTATGTTTCCACGAACAGTGTACAGGAGTTCCCTTTTCTCCACGTTCTCACCCAAACTTGCTGTCGTTTCTCTTGATAATAGCCATTCTAACAGCTGTGATGTGAAGCTCTCATTGTGGTGCTGATTTGCGTTTCCCTGATGATTAGCAATATTGAGTACGTTTTCATGTATCTGTTGGAGATTTGTAGATAGTCTTCAGAGAAACATCTTTTCAGGCCCTTTGCTCAATTTAATTGAACATTTTTTTTGTCTTGCTATTGAGTTGTATGAATTCCTTCTTTCTCAATCTGTAGACGTATTACTTTCTTTTCTTATCATATTGCATTACCTAGATCTTCTACTATGACGTTGAATAGGATTGGTGAGGCGTATTCTCGCCTTGTCCCTGACCTTAGTGGGGAAGCTTCAGGTGTCTCATCATGAAGGTGATATTAGTTGGTACGTGTGTGGTTTTTACATATACTTTCTGTCGAGTTGAGAAAGTTCCCCTCTAACCTGGTTAGATTTTTAGGCTAATTAAGAATGTGGTAAGTTGAACTTTGGGTAGTTGTGGGAGAGGGTCGGTTAAAAAAGACATAATGATTCCGATTTGGAATATACTGATTTTATAAAGCCTGCGCTATAAGTTGTGTAGCATGGTGTTGGGTTGTTAATTTGGAATTCAACAGACAGACTGGGGATAAGTACAGAAATAAGAGTCTTGCTAACCATAAAAAATTAACTAACTATTATGCTCCCAGCACTGCCTGGAGAAAATCTTGACCAAGAAGGGCCTGCCTACTTGTAAGGTTAAAATTCACAGAATGTTTAAAGCCTACCCACTCTAGACAAGTCTAAAGAGATTTCAATAGACTATTTCTTCATTCCTATGAAAAAGCCTAAATGTAAACAAAACATTTCCCCTAAGTAATCTTTTACGGTAAATGAAAAGAAAAAACAACCATAATTTATGTTTCACAGAAATGTTCACTTTCTTAAAATATTAATGCCTTTTTTGTTTGTTTTCACCAGGGGAATAGGGCCTGAGAATAATGTATCATGAAAACTGGAAATTTACTTTGGACAGGTACGTTTCTTTCCAAGCATTGTCATGTAAATGAGGGCTTGTTTCAACAATAGTGTCTTAACTGTCAAAAAGGAAGAAAGGAGAAGGAGACATAAGGCAAGGTGATTAGATCATAACGTAAACAACAAAGAGACATGTCAGAATCATTTAAAAACAACGAATCAACTTAACAATTAGAAACCTTGGCCACTAAATCAAGGAGTCAGAGAAACAAAAAAGAAGCCAACGAACAAAGTCACTGGATATTTTTGGGAAGTATAATAACTTATTTGTTACCTGCTTCTCTGAACAAAGGCAATCTTTTTTTTTCTCTCCTTGTTCCTGATAACCCACATGGAAACAAAGCAAGGGCGGGCTCTCTCGAGAATGGTGATCGGGACTTAGGGTCAGAGAAGAAAGGAGAAAGCCCAACACATTAGACAATCGGCCTCTGCGTGTTCATGCAAAGGAGGAAAGGGGGGAGTGGGCATGTGCCCTAGCAAATGATCGCCCAGAACAACTGACAGAAGATTCTATGAAACAAAGAAGTCTAAAAAGACAATAGAGATCTTGGAGGATATATCGGATTTAAAAAAAAGAAAACGGACTTTATTTCACACTAGGGAATGAAGTCGTTATTTCTCAAGTCTCAGCGAGGCCTGAATGGCAGCTGAATTCACCCTTTTCAGGTAAAGACCATGTGACGGAGCCACCGCTCCAGCCCAAACACAGATGACGAGGTCGAGCCCGGCCTTGATGTCCTGCCATTTGCGCTGCAGCTGTGGAGACGTTACAGGTGCGCATCTCCCTGCACACGTGGTTTCATTTCTTCGGATACTTTTGTCCTGACTTATTTTTGGTAAATAAAAAACAAGAGCACGCTCCCAACATCACAGTCACTGAACCCACTCTAACATCATGTTTCCCATGCCTATAAAGGTCAAAAAACATGTAAGACCACTTTCTGAGTTAAAAGAATAATAGCACTTCCTAAAAGAGGGAATGACTTAAAATTACTAGCCAAGAGCAATTTATATTCATAGAAGTTACCGAAGGAACGAGTGTGGAAATTAAGGAGGCGAACTTGGGGGAGGCAGCAGCCAGGGAGGTGTTCCCCTGGTAGCAGGTAGTGGGGGAGGCCAGGGAGAGGAGAGGCGGATTACTATGCGATCACGTAGAATCTTGGAGAAGCACTTGCCTTGACAGCTGGCCAACCTTACCCAACTTCCTAATAGATTCAGTTTTCCAGACATATTGCTAAGGGTTTGGTAAAGCTAAACACTGGTGCATTCTTTCATGCATTGACTACTTCATTTATTCATTAAAGTTTCTGAAACTGTATTAGTGGAAACCTTCCAGAATAGATATACATATAACACACACACACAGACACACACACACAATTCCTGTCTTCAAGGAGCATACTCTGTCGAATGAAAACCATTAAAATGGGTGATTTGGGGTGATGAATACTTACCACAAGGGTGACGATGGAAAATGTACCAAGAACCAGGGAGGCAGGGGCCAGCGTCCCAGGTCCAAGCAGCATAAGCACAGAGCAGAGCAGACCCTATGAAGTGTGTATGTTGGGGGGCAGGGAGGATGGGCATCAGCAAAACCGACACGCCATACTGTTAAGGATAATATCTACTTTGCGTCTATGGAGGAGGGAGGACACAAGGGGAAAGCTTTCAAAAACGGACTGGACTCCGTGGGGAGAAGAGTGGACATTGTAAAGAAGTGAAGTGGATGAAGAATGTGGTGGGAAAATGTGTGTGACTGTGTAATCTTTGTTATTTTGTTTTTTGTCTTTAGCCTAGCTGAATTTTATCTAACTTTGTGCTTTTAAGGCATCAAATTTGATATGAGAGAAAATAGTAAAAATATCCCAAACTAGGATGCATGATATATTCTACTGCCATCATAAATGCCTTGCATCTATTGATTTATTTCAATCATCGCTCCTCCAAGAGATCATTATAGTCTTATTATTTGTATTTTATAAATGTATGATCACAAGATTTGAGTCCGTGTTTGTTCCGTCTTTATTCAAGGCTCACGGTCTCCCACCCGTATGCTACTGAATACGAGAATATTAATGTGAATCTAATAACCCCCCTAAGGTCTAGAAAACACTGAGTATCCCTCCGGTTGTCTGAGCCGATCACGCCAGAATGCAGTGGCTGAGGGAACTGAGCTTTTAGGTAAGGGACCGGCAGCCCGCTAAACACAGGCTGAAAGGTGACTATTGGGGAAGACAGGCGTTACCTGCCCCAGTGAGAGAGGTGCCCCCCACAGACCCCGGCTTCTGGTTCATTATGTCGCATTACAGGGAAGAGGCAGCGTATTTTGGCCTGTTCTGAACCCCGGGAAGCGGCATTCCGGCCCCCCACCGGTGGCTGTCTCTCAGGCGCTGCGAGAGCACCCCACTTTCCTAGCCTGCCGGCTGCTTCTGGGTGACGGTCCATGTGACCAGGCGAGTGGAGCCTACAGGCGTAAGGGCATCGTCAGACTGTGTTTGCTATGACAACTGGGAGAACACACAAGTGAACAGGACATTCCCATGGCGGGGAAGAGGGCAGGAGACTGTGGCCAGGAAAGGCACGTCCGTATCCAGGATACGCGCCCCTTGTCGTGAAGGAGAAGCTGTCTGCGGGCCCACCTGTCCCCAGGTGGCTGGTTGGTGCGCTCCGGGAGCACCTCAGGGGCTCTCACAGGGAACCACGTCCTGAGTCCGTGCGGAGCCTCTCGCGACACAAGCTGACAGGCAGCTCAGCGGAAGCCCTGCTGCCCCCGGAGAAGACCCCATTCTCGGTTCTCGGTGGCCCTGGGTGTGCCGTGGGGCAGACGGCAGTTCCCAGATGCGGAGCCGTCCGTTCACGTGGAATCCATCCCCGTCATGCTCAGATCCCACATTCGTTCATTCATGGTAACACACACTGGAACCCCGAGTCAGTGGTCCTGGTGTTTTGGGGGCCGTCCGTAGATTTGCGCAAAGTGGCAAAGACATCGAGTTATCAGGACGCCCGTCCCCAGAGGAGGCCGGCAGGGGTGCTGCGCCCCTGCCTCGGCGCTCTGACGCTGCACACACATCGTTCTGGGGTCTCTGCGGTGCCGTGTTTTTCCACGTCTGTGCTGTTCCTCGGAAATCTGGCTGCTTTAAATGGGCCCAAGCGTCGTGCTGAAGGGCTGTCCAGTGTTCCTAAGCACAGGAGATTGTGCGTCTTTCAGGGAAAAACACTTCTGGATAAACTCGATTCAGGTTGAGGTACAGCGCTGCTGGGGACGAGCTCGGGTTTAGGGAACCAACAGTATATATTAAATAAGTTGTCTTTAAATAGAAACGTGCATGGAGCAAGTTTATATGTTAATCACTTGATGAAAACACGTGGCCAGAGGCTGGCAGGAAACTCACTCTGCAGTTCCCCAGGAGCTAATTCAGTGTCCGAGGCGACCACAGAGAATGTAACTGCTGGGAGTAATGAGAATCCCCCCTGCCTCTCTCTCTCTCTCTCTCTCTCTGTAGTATACACATTTTTTTCATGTTCTTCTGTTCTTCTAACAATGAAATGACACTATTTTAACCAGGAGTGAGGTCTCTGCGTCCTTCTTTTAAAACTGGGCGGGGCCATGTGACTTGTCTGATCAAGAGAAAATGGTGGAAATGATGCTCTACATCAAAAGGACATGATTTTGTTCTGTCTGTGGACACGCACCCCTGGAGCCCCGAGATGTCACATGAGAAGCCTGGGCAGGGGAAACTGTAAGAAGCGGCCCTCCAGAGTGAGAGACAGGTGCCCAGGGCCGGCACACTGCCCCTGACCAGAGGCTGGCAGCATGCTAGAAGCTCCTTCTCAAAGGAAGGCAACTGCCTGTACAGGACACAGTTCCCAGCCCAAACCACAGGCGTTGGGGCTATGATGACCACTTTAGGCTTCCTGGAGAGACTACGGAGATTTGACAGGGAGTAAAACCACAGCAGTAAAGCCTACATTCAGTAGGATAAACAGTGCAGTAGGTGTAATTCAGAAAAGAAGGGGACCACAGGGGGGTCTATTTCTTCCAGATGAACTTGGGCTTAGGTGTCCCCTGGAGAATGCCTTGCAGTCTTTGACCGGGCCTTGCTGAGCATGTAATTGCCGGAAAGGTGGGGAGGAATTAGGCCCCGGGAGGGACATCCTTCGTAACGTCTCATAGAGAAAGGTTAAGGAAATTTCATTTGCTAGGAGAAGATGAAAATAAATTAGTTCAAGTCACCATGGAAAACCAGGCAGGCAGGAACAGATAGTGATAAGATCCAGAAATATGAGACTTTTTAAGATAGACATTTTAATTCCTAGAATAATAAATGTGAGCACAATTTTAAAGAGGAGAGAAAATGCAGAAAGCACCAAGCTTCTTTGCTTAAGTTGGAAAGGATTGGATGTCTTCATAAGACAAGTCGGTTGTTAGGGTGTTCACTATTTATTTACATAATTTAATGGGTAGGAAACAAATAAATCAAAGCAAACCTTAAACCTGAAAACCTCCTTAACATTTTCAGAACACAGAGTAAAGAAGAAAAGGAGAAGTCTGAAATGGAATTGCCGGAAGCCCTTTATAGAACGTAACTCCTGTACTGATCATAAGGTTGTTAAAACATTGATTCAAGACCCCTTCACCTTGTATTTCTCCCTTTAAGGAAATTTGAGTTCTTCTTAAATTTTAATGTATTATTATATTAACTAGACACAAACCTGATATGCTAGGAATAGCAGGAAGATCATTTTCGGGGTTGGAAAGAGTCTATGGCTGGCAGAGTGAAGTCATGTTTGATGGTCCAGCCTGGGGGTGGGGGTGTGGGTGTAAAGGGGGTTGAAGACACGAAGCCCCAGAAATTAGAAACGCAAGCCCTCATATGTTTCAGCAACAAACCCTAGATGGGGGAGGAAGGACGAGTGAGGTCACAGCTGACGGCTCCCATGTGCCCTGATGCAGAGAGAAGGACCCAGGACAGAAATGGCGGACACTCGCCACCCCCCCCCCCCCCGGCCGGATGCCTACGGGGCTCTGCCCTTGACATGCATGTTCCCAGTGTTCTGTATTTACGTTACGCCATGTATCGAGATGGTGCCCAGAGCAGGTGCCTTTCACACCACGGCGGGAGCTCAGAAGAGCAAGCCTAAGGTGGGAGCGACCTGTAAGTCCCTGCCAGCGTCGCCTGGTCAATATCCCATTTAAAACGGGTGACACAGCTGTGCCCCAAATCAAGAGAGAAAAAGTGCGCTCCACCTGCCACGAGACCTGTGTAGGTGACATGCCCAGCCGTCATCTTTGAAAGGGTTTGTGACTTCCAGCTGTGTTGACCATGGGTGATGGGTAATTTTATGTGGCAGTTTGACTGGGCCTCAGGGTGCCCAGATATTTGCTTAAACATTACTTCTGGATGTGTCTGTGAGGGTGTTTTTGGAAGAGACTAGCACTGGACTTGGTGGGCTTCCCACCCGCGGGGGCCAGGGCAGATGCTCAGGTGCGGGAAGGAAGGGCTCGTTCACTTTCTCTGCTGACCTTGGAGCCAGGGGTCAGCGCCGCGCTCCCCGCCTGCAGCTCCCAGACCTGCAGAGCGAGCTGGAACGGATACCGTCAGCTCTGCAGCCCGTGCGAGCAGGGGTGGAAGGTCGCAGCTTCCAGAGTCACGTGAGCCGACAGCTCAGTGTGTATATGCAAGCAATTAGCTCTGTTTCTCTGAACCCTGACCAATACACTGACCTGATGCATCTCACTTTCATTGTCAGACATGTTTAGACTTGAACTTGTCTTTTTTTGCCACCAGGCTAAGGACAGATACCTCAGGGGTCAACATGTGACTTCTGGCTGCTGTTTTCTCTGTATCTAGTAAACTGTACTAACTCCACCAGCAAAGCACATAATAGACACTCACTAAAAATGTTTAATTAAAACTATTGACTAACACAGGAAGGTATTCCCAATTTTCACATGCAATACTGCATGTTTATCGAGACTTGTAACATCAATTTATAACACGTAGGTATCACATGGATATAAGAAACAATTTTGAAACCTCCTGATTATAAAAGTAATAGGCATTTATTATGTGGGTTGAAAGTAATGCTGATGAGTGTAAAAATATTTAAAAGTTATATAAAAATCACATTGAGAGTCAGTGTCTATTAATATTTAATGACTCCTCTTCTAGGATGAAATTTATAATTTTACATTATCCTGAACTGAGATCACACTACATATTTTATGCCCTCCTATTTTTAATTAATATGGTGTCAGGAATATTTTCCCAACATTAAAATCTTTGCCAGATATGTTTATGTGTACATGGGTAACTCGGTATAGTAATCTAGGTGTGTTAATGTGAGCATGCATGGATAGGATTATAATAAACACATTAACAGAATCTTTTCTCCCATATGGATACAGTCTTCCTTCACTTCTCATGGGTATTACATCCCAGACCCCCTGCCCCCGAAGTAGGAACCTTCCATTTATTCCACGCTCTGAAACCTACGTCACTTTAACAACATGCGTATACGGCACCGCAAAATCCCGCGATGTAGTGAAAAATCCGCGATAAATATACTATTTTTAAAAGTCCCGCGATCCAGTGAGGCCGCGATAAGTGAGCCACGATCTAGAGGAGGACTGCTGTGCTTCTTTTAAGTCCAAGCTGTTTATTACCAAAACGACTGCTACCGAGTTGGCAAGCTGAAGCTAGACGGCTGCGGAGGCTGCATCTTTATCGCACTGAGTACGCTCGCACAATACTGGACGCGTGACACGTGATGTGTGATGTAAATGCCATTCCATTCTGTAAAGGTCAAGCTACCGCAATAGTCGTTCCACATATTAACGGCCTCAGCATGAGATAAGTTCCCTGCCCTTTGCTAGGGCCAGAACCATCGCAGGGAATGCGATTGGGCAGGCACAACGCAGACAGCCAGTGGTGGTGGGGTGGATGTGGAGCGTCAGTCTGGGTGGTGCTATCAGGGAAGGCTGCCTGGAGGAGCTGGCCTGAGCTCGGCTCCTGAATAACACATGTGGTGGAGGAATAACAGACACTCAGTGCCTGTTGTAAACCAGTCTCATCTCCAGTCACCCTCACAGAATCCCTGTAGAACCAGCAGTGACATTGCCATCCACCAAAGGGGACTTGAACACTATCTAATTCCACATTTATGCTCTTTAATTGGTACCATTCACAGAACTAGAAGGAAAAAAAGGACATTGAGGCAGAAAATAAAGCAAGCAGAAGCCCAGCTACACATGGGCTCCAGGAGTGAGTGTCAGAAGTGGGGGGCGGGGGGGGGGTCATCGTTTGAGAGCCTCACTGGGCTGTGATGAGGTCAAACAGACCCATTAGGGGTCACATGGGGGGACGCTTAATAACAAGAGATGTCGCCCATGAGGACACTGATTCTCCTGCTGTGGCCCCATTAGTTACCTGACCTCACTCACTTCTGCATTTGGTTGGCTGAAAATTGCTTTAAAAAAAATCCCCATTAGTGGAAAAATAACTCTGTAGGGTGTGTGTGTGTAGGTGTGAAATCATGAAATCCCTCCTCTTCTAATAGAGTGAATATATAGTTTATTTTTTAAATGATATTGAACAGAAGGCCCCCTTTAAGCACATTCATATCTGTAGTCACAACGAACTGCTGGCATGTTTGACAAAGGGGATCGCTATCGGAAGGCCGGGCCCAGGCCCTCAGCGTTTTCCCCATCTAGACGAGGAGACACACGGTGACAGGTGTTAGCCAGGAGAGGTGCAGGCGCCATGAAGATGGGCAAAGCCAGGCGGCGCCAGGAAGCCTGCCGGTAGGAAGTGCTGGCCGATGAGACGCCTGGGAAACACTGGGTAGCCTGGGAGAATGGGGACAGAGGAACGGGCACTCACGCACAGGAGAGAGCCTGTCTGAGTGCCTATTTCCTGACACATCAAAGCTCAGAAAGCCATTGCTCCTGACGTGGGGAGAACAAGAGGGAACAGCAAGACACACATGACTGAATGGGCAGCGGGGCTGGACCTTGTGAGGCCTCACAGCAAAGGCCAGGATCTGGTCTTCACGCCAAGGAAGGGAGGAGCCACTGATGAGCTTCAGCAGGCCCGGGTGTGACCTCGGGAGAATACAGGGCTCAGAGGCAAGTCTGCTCCAGCCAGGGTGTGTTGGACTTCAGACGTCATTAACAGTTAATCCTCAAAACAGTGAGATAAGACAGGTACTAGTCCGATCCTCTTTTCATCAGTGAGAAGACCGAGGCCTCGAGGGGTTAATTTGCTGGGGAGCCTTCAGTGGTAGGTAGAGGCGCTGGAATTTAAACTCGGGAGTCTGGCCCTGGGACAGGCATGCTTCCCCAGCCCGTGACGCTGCCGCTGCTGTATCACGCACGGTGAGCAGTGGTGAAGGTCAGTTTCTGGTTTCTGCCCGGGGTAGGAGAATAGTATCACAGAAGGGGGCTCTTCCCTAAAGCAAATGACTTGAGAAAGTCATGGAAAGGGATGTGTCGCTAAGGCCGCATTATCATTATTCATTTTTTTTTTTACGTTTCAGTGTAAAAGACGTATCCTGGATCCCACACATCATGGACCGGTCTGTACTATGCAATCATCAGGGCCCGCCAAGGAAAGCTGCGTTCACAGATGGATCGTGTCTGCAATCAGCCTTGAACTTCCGGTTCCAGCCGAAGAAATGATTTTCTTTATCATGCAACATTTGGTGCAGATGGACACTCAAATTATTCTACAGCGCCCGAACCAAGTGAGTGGACCTGAGTGGAGCAGATTGGTGCCGAGACCTGCTATTGCTCCAACTAGCCGACCGTCGCTGATGCTTCCGTACAAGGCCAATGGGCACAGAGGGCTCTGGGGCGAGCAGGGCCCATGGGGTCCAAGGGGGCATGTGCCCGTGTCCTTCGGGGCCAGCTCCGCGTCATCTCCTCCCTGACCCCTGGAAGCAGGACAAATGGCCGGCGGAACCCTTGCGCGAAACTTCTGTGGTCACAGCCCCTTAGAGTTGCCACCCTGTGCCTTCTGGGTAACACCAATTTGTGGATACTGATGAGGGTCGTTTTAAGAGATTTTTCCTACCCAGAGGCCTCGAGGTCATGCGGGAAATTGTTTCGGCTGCACGTGACAGCGGGATGCAGCTGGCTACCGCTGCTCCCGCCTCTGCCGGCTCAGCCTCCACCTCCCTGCGAAATCGGTGTGACGCCGCCGCCACTAGAACGCTGCAGAGCGAGCCTCGCCAGCGTGCCCTCCGCCTACTGCGCGTGCCAATGCCTGCAAGCCCGCTCGCCCTCTCAGTAACAGCGACCGGGCCTCGGTCCCTCCGTGGCCCACTGCCGTCCCCCCTCCGACCCCGCGCTAGGCAGACGTCTTTGCTTTCATGCCATTCTCTCGTGCGGGTGGGTGGGAGGTGGCCAAGGCTGTGGACATCGTAGCGAGGCCGATGGAGGTGTTCACGGGTTACTAACTGCACGGAACCCATCCCTGGGTGCTGCGGGGTGCAGCCCAGGGCACGAGGGACTACGTGGAACAGGGTGGGCTGAGGTTGGGTAGGTTGATGTCCAGCCTCCGCCCTACCCACGACTTCCTTCCACACCAGACACTCCTTTGGCAGCCCCTCTGTGCCGGAAGTTTCGGGCTGCAGTGAGGTTAGCTCTCTGCCCTACGCCTGCGCTAGTCAGGAGGGCAGTGATGCTTAAAGCAGTCTGACAGCTCAGAGAAACAAACCGAGGCATTTATCTCTCGACTACGGCTTTGGGAGAGCCAGCCGTCACTTAAGGTTGTGAACTTTGTACACATCTGCCTTGGCCTGACTGCATAAGGACTTGCCTCCTCTGAATGGGGTGGGCCCCACAGCTGGGTTATTAGCTCTGTATGATTCTATTCTGAGGGGAGCGGATAAAAGCCTGGGGAGGCAACATGGTTTTAACAAACAGCAGATGTCTCCGGATTTTGTCTCAATGAGGAGCATGATATAGTAGGAAGGGGAAAAAAAAGCTAGTCTAGAAAACCGAATCGGAATTCTGGAGTTTCCACCTCCCACATCCTTTAGGCACATCAGACACCATTTCTGAGTCTCTGATCTCCTCAGCTAAAGGGGATCAAATGACCCGGCTCATAATGTTGCATCAGAGCAGAAGACGCAGAAGAAGTTCCTGCAGGTCGCCACTGCTCAGTACGGAGGTGCTAGGCTTGTACTGAGATCTCAGTGCACAGCCTGTGGAAAGTAAAATATTATCAGTGTGGCTTTCCTCACGTATAAAATAGTATCTAGCTATGTCTCTGAGAGAGAAAACTGGTTTGGATGAGTTGTTTTGAACATTTATGAAATATTTTAGTTATAACAAAAAAAACAAAATCAAACCTACGAACTGATTGCAGAAAGGTGTACACAGGGAATACATAAGCAGACCATGCTGCTGAATAAATGAACAGTTTTGGTCCCAATATTAAAAGCAACCATGTTGATTTAATTTCTTATCCCCTAAACCACTCCTAAAATAAGAGAAAATAAGCTGTATCATCACCCTCCGTGAGCTGCATGCCTGTCACAGCGTCTGTTGTTACGTTACATTGCTTCTGCGGGTCCTCAGCCAAAGGTGGGCGGTTCTGACAGTCGACACGCGCCGAGTCCCATCTAGTGCCCCGGCCGCCCGGACACACCTGGAGTCCCACCGGCTGGCCTGCTCTCGATGACATGGCTCCCCCGCCTCATGCTCTGTGGTGACCTACTGAAGCGACCTGAACTCTGTTTTCTGGATCTGTGAGAAGGGAGGTGACCACAGGCACTGAGCTTACAAGGTCCTGGTGGGCACTACGTGAGTTTTACACCCTTGGAGCTAATGCTGGCACACGGCAAGCCAATCAGTAAGTGCTATTTGTGAGTGTCAAAATACTCAGCAAATGGCCGCTCCACAGTGAATGCGGAGTGGGCGAGCACCTGCCTGACCGAATGAACACATGAATGGAGGACAGATGCAGAGTATCAGACAACCGAACCAAACGGTCTGGATGTCAAGTCCGAGGCAGTTGTGTGCCCTGCTGTGTCATGAGGGGCCTCGTGGCTGCGTTTTCAGAAGGGGCCGGCATCAGGTAGGCGGGCCCAGGTGTCCTGTGCTGCTGAGCTTCTAGGGCCCTGAGATGAGCACAGGGGGCTCCGTCTGAGCTCACGCTGAGCGCTTCTAGGAAGCGCTCCCAACGTCTAAGTGATTGTCTTTACCAACAGGGCGATCCGGGCTTTCGGTCAGATGCTCGCGGGAAAAGTTACATTGAAAACAGATATTCCCAGGAAAGTGATTCTGTGAAATCATACAACATGTTGCTTTTGTTCTTTTCTCGGGGCACTTTGAGAGAGAGAGAGAGAGAGAGAGAGAGGTGAACTCTTCCTCAAAAATGACTTCTTAGATATTTTCAATTTCCTAAGTGACCGCGCTCCTTCTGGCGATAGCAGAGGGACAAGCACGTGGGACGGGGAGAAGACACCAGCTCCGTCAGAGCCGCCCGGGAGTGGTCGACGGCCTCCCTCCGACCCCGGGGCTGTTCCAGCAGCAGCGACTGCCCTTGCCCAGCCAGGGATGGGCGAGACGGGGACGTGCTCCTGGCGCGCCGGAAGCCGTGGTCCTGTGTGGAGCGGCCAGGGAGGCAAACCTGCACCCAGTGTTAATGACGCGGGCTGGCCAGGTGGGGAGCCCTATGAGTGGCACTTGGTGACAAATCCTCTTCCCCAGGCTGGGGGGCTGATGCCTACTGCCCTGATGCCCTGGCTCCTACAGAGGAAGGGCCACACCAGTTACCTCTGTCAGGTAATGAGGGCCTTTCTCTGATAGAACTGGTGGCATTCAACGGGAGGAGAAAAGAAGGGGAAAGCTAGTGAATCCACGTGGCAGGGCCCGTGTGCAAGTTCATGACCTAGGATGATGCAGATGGTGCCCGACTCACTCTCTCTCAGGGCAATGGCCCTGAACACCCAGCCCCCAGGCAGCAGAGGGCACAGACCATGTGGAGAGGCCCTGTGTAAATGTTCTTCCAATAGGTCCATCTCAGGTCGCACCTAAGAGCGTCGGCGGCAGACACGCAAGGGAGGGCTCCGTCCCACGAGCCCAGCCTTTGTGTCACCCTGGATAATGCCGAGAGGGCAGAGATGAGCTACCCAATTGGCAGGTCTCTAAATACAATACACTCTGCCATTGTGATAAGCGCTATGTTTTCCGGAACTATAGTAGCAGTTACAGAAACATTCTACAATATAATTGGATTGCAAAGCTGAATAGTTCTAACTCTCCCATCCCAATAAGATATTCTCATAAATCACACACACAAACACCTATTAGCAAAATGAGATCAGTATAAATGAACACATGTTCAAGTCTGAAGGGTGGTGTAATAGGATGACAGCATTATTAGTGAGTGACACCAGTCACAGAAGCTCATTACTTACCTACAAGCGCACCCAAAGTCTTGGTACATAGCTTAGGGTAGTATGCCCTAAGGACCCTATACTCTGTGCGGGTGAACATGACCCTTCACTTCTTAGGTCAACGGGTAACTGAAATAGACGATTTTGGATATTCCTTATTGCCTGAAGTTCTATAAACAGCTGACTTTTAAGCACCTATTGATGGAGAATACGTACACCATACTTGGCCATTCTGATTTGTAAGTGAGCAGGGGCCAATTTTCACGGTAGCTCACGAGTTCGATAGAAACCAGAAAACAAACCTCAATATACTGTCATGTTTTCTGGGACCAGGTGCCATAAACATGTATGTATATATGTACCTTTGACACTGGGACACTAGCCTTTGAGTTTGTTCTCTTGGCTACATCGTAGGTGACACAGGAGGGACAATGGACACCTGTTTCACAATGGTAGGCTAGGACTCCAATTCCATGAGTGTGTGGCATTCTTGTCATGGTGAGTAACATTTTTTTTAAGACATAACAAAGTCTGTGGCTTAACTAGCAGGTTTTTGTGGTGAGTTAGCCCATAAAGGGGACACGTACTATTTGGTATGAGGTGGCAGAGAGCCTGGATATTAAGATGAGAACTTCATCTCTCAATAGCCCAAGAGACTTACAAGAGGACGACAGTGCAATTGAGTAGGAAAGAAAACCCAAGGGTCTCAAGGTGGATAAACATTGTAAAATGAGTGGATAAACTCATTCTGGTCGTCAGTAATAGAGGATTACCCGTAGTTCTGCTGGGTGGTCTGATGCAAAGACTGTGTCAGATGACCCTGGATTCAAGTTTATTTCCTGGTTCCCAAGCTGTTGGACCTCTACCAGCCTCAGGCAATGCATTTAAGGTGGTTAGCACAGGGCCAGGCACGGAATAAGAGGTGAAATCTCAAATGAATGGCAGGTGCCGTCCTGCTGTGAGAGGCGGGCTGACACCGTGGTCGCTATTGTCACCCGGGATGGTGGCGGCTGCAGGCCAGGAGGAGGGTCGACAGCACAGACTGGGCCTTAGGAGTGATGGCTCTGTGGCGTGGACTTGGAACCACGGGAGGGGGAGATCCAGAGATGAAAAGGACAGGAGGCCCCGAGAAAACGCTGAGGGCACAGTATTTGTGCTGGAGCTGCAGAGGAAGGGCCCGAAGGCCCGCTGTGTCGGAGGGACAAGCGGGGCGAGCACCGTGGAAAGGGAAAAGGAGTGAGTCGCAGAGAATCCTAAAAAGAAGCCAAGGGATGACACTTGAGCTGTCGTCCCATTCCCCTGTCCTCCATCCCACGGTGGCAGTGCGTCTGGGGACCTCTGCACTGTAAGTGGGGCATTTAGCCTCGGTAATAACAACCACAAAGCAGGCAATTGATCCTTAATATATTGGAAGGAGCGGCTTCCCAACAGGCGGATGCTTCCTTAGATGAATGGTAGAGCCGTTTGTCTTCATTGTAAGTCAGCAGCGCGTTAGAGTCATTTGTCACAGAGTGGATTCTTGCGACTCCTGCCGTCTTCCTCATCATACCCAGTGACTGCCACACTGTATGACTAGGTGGGTCTGTTCTGGCTCGAGGAAGGACCCTATTTGAAGGGAGGTGGGGGTCCATTTCCAAAGAGAGCCCTTTCTTATCCAAGCCCTATGGGGGATTTCCCCCTCTGTCTTCCGGGAGGAAACCGCACTCATCCCCTGTTCAGAGGCAATCTTCCGCACGTTGTTAGAGACGTTGTAATCAACACACCTAGTTACAAGGCCCTGTTCTTCATGTGGAAAGAAGAAGAGCAAGATGTCTCCCCTACCCCGGAGGCACAACGAAAGACAGACTGACCGTCACTTCCTGCGTGAGGGTGTGATGCACCGCCCTGCCAGACTGAGACAGAGGGGTTCCAGACTTCAGTTCCCCGAGAGTGAAGCTGGGGTTCAACCCTGGCACATTCAGATTTCTCGCTGCCCTCTTCTCCCACAAAGATAGGCAGCTGGAACAGAAACTAAGGTCAGTCTGGTTGGAATTTTATTAAAACGTGGACTCTATTAATAACTGGCCTCTGGCCCAGCTCTGCCTTTAATCAGTTAGCTAGCTGGTCATTTACAGGTCAGCTGACTTGTCTCTTGGCTGGAGTTTGTCCCCTTGGAGGAGGGAATTCGCTGGGTCAGAAGTTGCCAATGTTACAGCCGCTGGGTCCCTTTTGGTGACTCTTCCATAAACTGAGGGTCAGGATCATTTCGGTAACACTCGACAAGGTCAGTTCCCGAGAGGGAGCACCGAGGGGCCGTGGACGGGCGGCTTCAGAGCTCCCTGACGTCACCCACGCGAGGCTGTTTGGGCAGGAAGGGTGGGTCCTGGGACGAGCCCTGCTGGGCCTCCTGCTGCCCCCGCAGCCCTGTGCCTCCGTTTCCCCCTCCGGAACCTGGCAGTGACGGCGACAGCACAGTTCCCACGATGTCAGAGTTTAAGTGAATTACTCTTTGTGAATCAGCATCAGCCCCCGAACTAGGTCTGACAACGAGGTGTACACGTGCTAAGTAAAACCAGCCCTGGCGCTCCATAAGCCCACGACACCAGCAGGACCGTACGCTGGGGCACCGGGGCCGACGCCACCGGGAGTACGTTCCGTACAAAGCGCCACGGGCCTTTGTCCCGGCCTCTCTCTGCTCTAAGTCCCACATGCCCTGCTGGTTGCTAGCCTCAGCCTTACGCTGACATGGATGCACACCAGCCCCCAGGGTGGCCTGAGAGAGCCTCTTCTGCATTTACTGAACTCCTTCTACTGCATTTCTGAAAAGAGACAAAAGCCACATGGAACCCAGAGCGATCGACTCTCCCACCTTCCTCTCTCATTACTCACTCCGCTCCCAGCTGTTTCTCCCTCTCCCATCAAGGGCGTGATGTCACTGCAAAACCCAAGGGGCTAAAGATATGCCCCCTTCTATAGATTCCGCCCCCGCCCCCCACATTTCTTCACAATGCCCCTTCGCGCCCCAAAGGCCTGTCTCTCAGGAGCCACAGGAAAACTGCTCCTGATGGTCTGCCCCTCCGCGGAGACGCTCACCAGGAACAATGACGATGATGAGTCTCCCTCGGGCTGTTCAGTACTCACTCCCTGAGATATGTCCTGAGCTCCGTGAAATGCCTCGGGGGAAATAAGTAATACACGCATACACTTTCTCCTGCTTTCATGTCCATGGTAGAAATCTAAGCACACCCTTCCTGCACATGATCTTTCATTATTTTATGCCTTCATGATATTTCTACATTAGTTCTTAAAACTCTTGTGATTGTTTTACAACAAGCGGATAGAGGATCCTCCTGCCGTCAGGAGGTGAGTCACACCACCGTCCACAGGAACGTGGCGGAGCCCTAGGGACCCGACAGAGACACGCGCCCAAGGTGGCGCGGTGACGTGGCATGGCTGCCGAGGCTGGTTCTCAACAGCCTTCGAAGGTCTCAGAAGGCCCCACAGCCTTCACTGGGGTCCTCTGGGGTGCTTGCGCCTCAAAACGCAGACACCACTCCGTGAGGGCGGCAGGGAGAGGCCACTGGCAGGTGCTCTTGTTGAGGGTCCCAGTTTAGGTCCAGCCTGGCAACCAGTGTCCTTCAGCGGATTCCAAACCCATCCTCCCAGATGCCCAGACGGGGCCGCTCGGAGCAGAGAGGAGCACCCCTGCAGAGCTCTGTCCCACCCTGCATGTCGAGGACCTGTGCGAAACCCAGCGGTGGCTTTCAGACTCTGCCATGAGGTGCTTGGGCACCCAAAGGGCAACCTGAGTGGGAATAACCATCCCTCCCATCCTTCATCCGTACTCCAAGCCTCCACTCGCAGGGTCCAAGTTCCGCCTCCAACAAATACTCCATCCCCAAATCAGCGTAAGTATTTTGTATGCACCCTGGTCAGGGGCGCGTCCTCAGTATTAACACATGGTAAAGGCCTTAAGGGGCCCCCCGGCCTTCACCGGACGCTCTTCGGGATGCTTCCCGTCCTGGGACACCTCTGACTCTGGGTGGTCTTCCCTTTAAAGTCTTTGCAGGTAACTGTACTTCCATCCAGTCATGTCACGGCAAGGGGACTGCACTGTCAGAAGGACTCCGTGTGCAGCAGCTCTGCTGTGCCCTTTTGAGTGTGATGCCTCCAAGACTCAGTTTTTAAAAGGCTAGTAAGGTAACCTACACAGAAATGCTTTGAAGAGTTATTATAAAAGTGATTTTAAAGGTAAAAGGTGCTCTACAAATTTCAGGCATTAAGGGTATTGGTATAGACATACTTATCTTAACGGCAGATCAGCATATCAAGGGGAACTTTTCGGGGCCACACTGAACAAAGTTGTGAAATACGGATCCCAAAGGGGCCACTGTGTTCTCACTCCCCCGAACCAATACAACACGCGTACAGGTGCTCATCCGCTGACGGAAATAAAGTGCAGCCAGTGTTAACACGCTCACACATTTCACTGGTGCCTTTGAAAACAGATTATTTCTATTTTGATTTGGAAACAGGTGTTTGGAATATATTTTGAAATAAGTTAAACAACGCTTATTTATAAGGAATTTTGCATCTTGCGACAGCTGTAGTTAATATTGACCACGCTGAACCCTGGCTGGGGTGGCTCAGTGGACTGAGAGCCGGCCTGCAAACCAAAGGGTCGCCGGTTCGATTCCCAGTCAGGTCACAGGCCTGGGTTGCGGGCCAGGCCCCCAGCTGAGGGCGTGTGAGAAGCAACCACACATTGACATTTCTCTCCCTCTCTTTCTCCCTCCCTCCCCATCTCTAAAAGTAAATAAGTAAATAAATAAAGTGACCATGCTGAATTTCAAAACCAGGCTCAAGTATTAGAAAGCCACAGAGGCTTTGAAGGTGTCAAATATTTTAGTTATCATCATTGTCACAAGACTCTATGGCACATTTTAATTGCAGATCATAATGACAGAACATTTATAACACTGTTCATTAATACACTATTTAATGCAAACCTATGAAAAATTTAATTGCTGTTAAATGAAGTATATCAGATAACATTCCAAGAGATTCCATTTGTAATAAAAATAGGGTTGCTTGGTGTTTGACGGTACGGGATAGTAGGGGGGATACTGCATGCAGGAGGGATTTTTCTTTGAGAAAGGGAAAGGAAGGAGAAGGGAGGGAGAGAAACATCGGCGTGAGAGAGAAACACCCATCAGTTGCCTCTCGTATGCATCCCAACCAGGGGCCAAGCCCACAACCCAGGCCTGTGCTGTGACTGGGAATTTAACTAACAACCTTTCAGTTTGCAAGACGACACCCAACCAACTGAGCCACACTGGTCAGGGACATAGGAGGGATTTTTTAAATATAAAAATCACTTCGGTACTTAGTAGTTTGAGCCATTTGCCATTTGTATCATTAAAAATAATATCTAGCAATTCGCTGTTTCTGGAGGACAGTTCCTCCATTATTAATTGGCCGGTTATGGCACCTGCTTGGGCCTGAAATTCCTCATCTTAGCCACCCAGTCCCCACGTGTGGCAGAGAAGGCTAATCGACCCGCCAAACCCGCTGTCCCTGCCGCGGTCCCTAACGGCCTTGTGACGCCAGCATGGTGAACGGCGGCCAGACTGGGGCCTAAGACAGCTCCCGGGTGAGGCCTGGCACCCCCCGGAGAAGGGCGGGCCTTCGCCCCCAGGCCAGCATCGCCCCTGCTCTACAAACGAGGCTGACGAGGAAGCATGGTCCGGAAGGCCGGCCGGTTTTACGGCGCAGGAAAGAGAGGAGAACGCATGTTCACTCAAACCGTCGTCACAGATGACCGCCTGTCACCCTGGTCACATGTCGCTGGGCCACACGTAAAGCTTGAGACCGGCTGCGGCAGAAAAGGGCACTCATGACTAAACATGTTAGAGCACCCTCTTGACCCCCACGCCGGCCGCCCCCTCCGCTTCGCTCACAGAACCCCATTTCTGTGCACGGGATCGTGCTCCGTTGGAACCCAGGGAGCCCTCACTGCGGAAGGCGGCACCGGCCCCTGTCCCTGTTACTGAGGACGAGGGGCACCGGTTTTGACCCAGCCCGTCTGACCGCTTCATCCTCCTGAGAGGAGCTGCTGATAGCATCCCTGTCCCTTTAGGAGTGAGTGGCTCTGCACCGCACTCACGAAGGGCCGTCCACGTGGGCGGCCCTCCTGCCCGTAGAGGGGGGAGCCACAGGAGGTGCCACACAAGACCCAGATGGCCACAGTCCTTCACCGGCATGATGCCTCTGCAGGGACAGCCCCCCGGAGCAGGCAGCTGTCAAACGCAAGGTCTCCCTCCCTCGGGTATCTGTCTTGCCTTGATTTTCCCCGTGACTGCGGACCAGGGCCCCTTGTGCAGCAATCCCACGGGAGTACCACATACCCATTCACCGGTCCCAAGAGAAATTCCAGCCCCCCTGTCCATTGCACCTTGGCATCAGGGAGGGCAAGGAGAATGCAGTACAATCTAACAGGGCATGGGACAGCGCCCCGCCCACACAGAATAAACATGGGACAAGGCCAGCCCCCACAGCGCGGGTAGGTCCCCCACAGCCAGGGGGCCTGTCCAGACAGCCATTGCAGGGCAGTCCGCCTGTGTGTGCCCCTCTCCTGCGCACGCTCTCCTGCCACCGTGGAAGGAACCCTGTCCCCTCCCTGCAGAGGGCAAGCAGCAGTGGGGCTGGCTGGGAGCCATATGGCACACACACTTCCAACAGAGAAAAGGAGATGCTCATTTCCCTGTGATGATGACACTGTCCCCACCTGAGGTGATCAGCCTGTGGGCTTTCTGTCTTGCTGAGCACTTGGTCCAGGTCCAAGGCTAAGACGGGGTCACAGACTGGTGCATGAGATGGCTTTTCCCAATGAAAGCACTGACCATCTTCAAACAAAACTCTCTTAAATATTTCTGCACCAAAGCATAGGATCCATGTGGGCACATATTTTCATCTCTTTTGTTTACTACTAAAAACTTTACATCTGATAAATGTTGAAGAGTTACTGGCTTATAGTATGTGCTCAATAAGTATTTGCTGAATTAATCAGAACTGCAAAATATTGAAAAGAATATTAAAAAATAAAAACTCAGTCACCTTGCTGATTAGTATATCAGCTGCACGAGCACCTCAAAGTACAATTTGGTAAAATCTGGTTAAGTTGAAGAGGGGGAACTTAGGAACTCGGCAATTCTCTGCTGGAGAAGAAAACTATGACCAAAGACAGCCAGAGCAGCCCTGGTACAAGCACGTGAAAGTAGGAACGCCTTCTCTCTTCCTTCAATTGGGAAATATGTAAGTAAATAGATTTCTTTCATGAAATGAGAAAAAATCTACACGAATAAAAGTTAAAAACCAATATTAGTTGGAATAAGCTAGTTGGAAAAGTAGACCCAAGGTATGGTAACATTGATGGTAAACAGATATAAACCAGAGGTCCCTTATTGGTATTAACAGAGAATAAGATACAAAGTGTGAGTGGAGATGCTATAGGCCAAGTTCAGCACAGACAGCACTTTAGGAAAGAGTGAAGAGTGAGGGTTTAGTTGGATCTCCAATATTTTAAATAAAATCTATTTGAAGCAAAATAAGTTAAACTATTCAAGTTTGTTAAATCCGGTGAGTATGTGAATACCTATTTTTATTATTCTGTATACTTTTTCTCTGGATCTGGAATACTTTGAAATACAAAGAAAAGAAGGAGGGACATGACCGGACGGTGAGTCCCCAAGGCCGTGGCCGCCAGCACTGTTCTGTGGCTCCCAGGCCCGGTGCCCAGCCCCCGCTGCGCTTTCCGAGCCTGGTTCCTCGGCTTTCCTCCGAGTGATTTCTGCGCGCTTTTTAATAACTTGCCACCTTGAGCCAGATCTGGTTTCTGTTGTGCGTCACCCGGAATCCCCCCTCACTGCAGCCGCTTCCGCAGCCCGGCCGCATACGCAGGGACATTTGGGGACCCAGTAAAGCCAAGCACAAGCGAGTCCGCTTTCCGTCAGGCGGTGCAGAGGCGACCCCCCCCCCCCCCCCGCCAACGTGTGTTAGCTGTGCAGCACTGACAAACCCATTTCCTGCCCCCGAGAATCAGATTTTTCACAGGTGTAACATGCAGGTAAACGTGCCTGCTTCAGTACACAGCGTCAGTCTATTTAAAGAAACACAGACGGAGGAAACATTCCATCAGAATGTGTCAGAAAGGGAAAAATAAGTGGGTTTTCGGCTGTTTGGAGTATGGAGTTTGATCCCCTGTAAGGAGCAGGCATTAACCCCGCACCCCACTGGGGAGACACCTGACACGTTATTGCCCCGGAAGGCTGAGTTATTGCCGAAGACACAGGCTCGGCTCATGTTCTCGCTCCGCCCTGGCTGCGTCCCCAGCGGGCCTCCTTGGGGCTCCGCGGGGTGGTCCTGGGCGTTGTTCACATGAAGGCCGCGGGGGTCCAGGTGCGCCGGGCCACCTCTCCGAAGCCAGGGTCCCCGGGGAGCTGGAGGGGTGTGAAGTGGGCGGTCTAAACAGAATTAAACTGCGCTCCAGAACACTGTCAAGGACTCTCATCAGGAAGCACAAGCAGGAACCTGGCTTTGCCGCAGACTCTCCCGCAGACGTAGTGGGCAATGAAGGGAGAGCTGATGTAACAGGGCCCCCAGAGCTGGAGTGAAAACCATGCCTCACGGACTTGAAACTTTCCAGCCCAGGTGTCCAACGGGAAAGTTCCAGAGCTATGTTTATCCCAATTTCCTTCGTAAAACGCAGAAGATAGTCATTAAATTATAAGGATGATCAGATCAGCATAAGGTCAATGGAAGTGAAGGAATTTTCTGAGGAATGTGATTCCGCATAAACATATTAATATTCAATTTTAGATCTGGGTAAGTTGTTATCAAAAAGTTTTGAATATAAAGGGTAAAGAGGGAGGGGGAAAAAAAAAACTCTGAAAGAAGGAAATCACGCAAGATGGTTTTTTAGACCTTCTAGACCACAACGGTCTTGTTGGGTTGAAAAGATCGAGACTAGAGTAGAGGGAGGGAGGGGTGGCTGCCGAGTCCCAGCGGGAAGGGAGCCGCACAGAGAGAGAGGTGTTGGTGATGGCGCAGTTCTGTGCTCTGGAGTCAGTTGGTGACCATTAAGCCCCATATGGGTAGCGATCTCCGAGCCAGATGATGCCAAGAGATTGCAGGGCAGGGAGCTATATGACTTCCAATCAGCCAAAAAAAAAAGAGTGCTCGATGGATACCAGCACACTGAGCAGGGACCCTGGGACACTCATTCACTGGCAACAGGGACAAAGTCGACCCAGGGTAAAACGACATTAAATCCAAGTTAGCCAAGCTTAAAATAGTCTCAGAAGGATTAGGCTGGTCCACAGTAACTTGCCTGCCTGCCGGAACAAATGCAGTATAAAGAAATATACAACAAAACCCAGCATAAAAAAATGTGGAATTCCAAATCAAAGTGATCTGTCGAATCATAATTCTGATTTACAAATAAAAATATTTTGGAATCAAAAACATTACTTAACATATGTAGTAGGAAAAGTGATCCATAACTAGAAAATATATCTATAAACAAAAATAGACACAAAGATAACAGAGATGATATATTTAATAATCAAGAATTTTAAGACAGCCATTATGGCTAGATTTAATTATGTAAGAGTAAATGAACACTCAAAGGAGACAAGTTAAAAGGTATAAAGAAAAACAAACTGAAGTTTTTGGTTTTGAAAATACAGTATCTCCATTTTTAAAAAGTAAATTATATGCAATTACCAACAGGTTAGACCCTGGAAAAGAAAACATCAATGAACTTGAAGAGATAAGAATAGAAAATTTCCAAATTAAAGGACTAAAGAAAATATGAAATGTTCTAACATACGTGGAACTGGGATGCAATAAAGAGAACTGTGAAACAGAAAAAAATTGAGGAGACAAAGCAAGATTTTTTTAAATTATACACCTACAGATCCAGGAAGCTCAATGAACCTTAAGAGGAATAAACACAAAGCAAACTAAACCAAGTTAATCATAGTCAAATTTCTAGAAACGAGTGTAAAGAGAAGATCTTAACAACGGCTAAGAAATGATTATAGAAGTGATTCCTGAAAGTACAGGCTAGAAGAAGAAGGGGACGGGATTAAGAAGTAGAAACTCGCCACAAATAGTCACAGGGATGCAAACTACAGCCCAGGGGACAGAGTCGATAACATTGTTATAACTATGGAGGGCGCCAGGTGGATACGAGGATTATTGGGGGGAATCCCTTTGTAAATTATATAAATGTCTAATCACTATGCTGTTTACTTGAAACTAATATAAAATAATACTGAATGTCAATTGTCATTGAAAAATAAAATTTAAAAAAGAAAAAAGGGGCTAAGGAAAAATAGGCTTGATGAAGCAAAAGGCCATGCTGTGACCACCCTGTGGTAGGGAAGGGCGGGCCGCCTCTGGGGCTTTGCTAGCATTTAGTGAACAGCCAGTAAGATGCGTCGGGACTTCGTCTTACAGTTGAAAGAACATGAATCCCATCACCATCCTTAATGCCCTCGGAAGGAGATTCTTCCACTCTCCCCCAGCCAAATCTGCAGACAAGACCGTGACCTTGGTAGCACTTGGAACACGGCCCAGCGAGACCTCGAACGTAAGACCCAGCTAAGCGGTGCTATCACCCCTGACCCAGAAAAGCACTGCACTATTTTAAGCCACTATGTCCGCTGTAATCGATGTAGGCTAGAACTCTACGATTCTTAATATTTGACACATAAAAGTAGTCATTAGAGTGTAGAAAAACAATTGTTTTTTTTTCTTTGTAGAAAATTTCAATTTCAAGACTATTTTTTCTCAACAGTGTTTGAAGAAAGTCACTTTAGAATACAAACTTGTTCATTGATATTTTTGTCTATGTGGTACCGACTTTTTTCTTGAGAGAAGAAGAGTTAGGACTTGCTTTAATGGGTGCCCAGGCTTCAGGGAGACAAGGCGTACAGTAGAATAAACAGTAAACAGGTGTCCCTGCTGACAATGTCCCCCTGATACTCTTCTAAAATGTTGGGTGTTATTATTGCTGCTACTGTTGTCCCCATTAAGGCAGCGCTGGAGAAGAGAGCTGGATGCTCATTTTTCTAGTCAACAATCACCAGTCTGCCCCAGATGGATCCTCTTCATACTGAAGCAGAAATTCATTTTGTAAGGAGCTGGTTTATCGTCGGCTGCCCTGGGAAAACTTAAATAGCTAAATCCTCTGTCATGTTTCTCTCTGCGCATAATGAGATTATTAAGCAGCCCAGGCAGTCTCTAACCCAGGAAGTATTCCCAAAAGGTAAGACTAAACTTTCTGGTGCTCATTTTGAGCAAGTCCTCGCTCATCAGTCACTGAATGAATAGACTTATAATGAATTCCTTCTCTGGGTCAGTGACTCTGTCATTAGAGGCACAGTGAAGATCATAATATCACCTCAATCCTCAGGGCACTCACAAACAATTTGGAGTGAAAAAATATACAGAGACATAACACTCCCTTCTTGGGAGGCATCAAGTCATAGAAAAATCAAGATCGCATGTTAAAATCAAGAAGGTCAGAAACTCAATCGCTGAGTCATTTCATTGCACCCGAAACCCTCTAGGGAGTTTTCCACGCTGTCTGATGGTCAGGACGCATCTTGTCAGTCAAGACTCAAAGAACTGGGGTGACTTCCCCCAGGTCACGTGGCTCCTACTGCACAGGCTCAGGGTGAATTCTCAGACGTGCCGGTGACCAAATTCATGCTGTCTCCCCTAATCACCATACTATGGTTTATCTCAGAAACAAGGACGGTCCAACTTCATGATACTTTCAGTGGCTCTTTGCAGGGATTTTCATGTAATTTTGCCCTTCAGACAAAAAGCTTACTTTGTAGAGACAATTCCAATAGTCACAAACTATAGCATTCCCTTTAAATCCACTGCCATGAGAAATCCCTGAGTCCTGAAAATAAAAATTATTTTAAGTAGTTTGGTGACCAGGTACACGCTAAGGACACGATCCAGTATTCTCCGTTTTTCCCGCGAGGGAAGAACTGTCTGGGTACTTTCAGCACACATGTGGTATCTGTCTATTCCCCATTGGTCTGGTGGGGAAATACGGGGTCTGGGGGTGGGAGGGTGGCATTATTCTACAGGCACGGCTCTGGAAGATCACCTTGTCCCTTTAACTCGGAGGCACCTCACAGATCTGTGCTAATGACAGAGGCTGGTGGAGTGCTGGTGAAAAAGCTCAAGACGTCTGAGTGCCACGTCTGCCACGGACAGGTAACAACAGCCCACGCTGACCAACGTCAAATAACAAATGAATCTGAACTTTGGGAAGGAGAGACTTTAGCTGAAAAAAAAAAAAGAAAAGACAAACTGCTGCGATCAGAAGAGGGGGACCTATTGCAATTGTGAGACTACTCCAACCGTAAGGTTTATAAGCATCATAACGTTCAAGCAGAAAGAACTTTCTCTTGTACGGGGAGGAGTAAATAAGGCCAGGGAAAAAGAGAACGACAGGTGTGGTGGCGTCTGAGGGCCGGGGGCACCGTCCGCTGACCAAGGTCAGGCAGCTGACTTAGGGGGGCTGCTCCACAGTTTGCTGACGCCCAGCAGCGGACCCGAGTCCAGTGGCCCTGGGCAAGGAGAGGAGCCAGAGCCGAGGCCGAGCAAGTCGGTCAGTGGGTATTTTGTTCCGCTGGACAAAGTATCAGTGAGGATAAAAGTCAGGGCAACCGTTTATGCACTGAGAACGAAAAGTTGCCATGCTTCTCTTTTACTAAATAACCCTCTTTTCGTCATGCCCCCGGGCCCTCCTCTTGCCTTTATTAAACCTGTCCTGTCCTCCCAGCCTGCAGGAGCTGCCATTCCTTTCTGGTCTCACAGCGCTGTTTCCAATGTTTGTCCAGTGCGTGTTAATGTTGTCATAGGAGAGCAAGGCGCACTGTCTCCCCCCGCCGGCCTCTGGGGTCCTCCCGAGGACGCGCCCACCTTCGGGGGGCCTGGGTGTCTCCTCTGCCTCGCAAGCGACTGCCGTCGTAGGTGGGGGCTCCGCAGGCGCTTCTTCACGTGCGTTCGCTGAGCCGAGACACACCTTTTAAGAGCTAAAGGTCCCGGACTTGGGGTCTGCGCATCCCCTTTAGCTTCTGTGCTGGGTGAGCTGATCTATCCTCAGTGGTTTTGCTGAAAGTGGAGAACGCAAGCGCTGAACCGTGGTTTTTCCGTCATTCTCGGTGTAAATTTGGTAAAACTATTCAAACGGCCTAGGATCTTGTTTCCTCAACAGGACAGGAGGAATAATGCCACTTATGGTCATGGGAATCCTTGACATCAACCCGATTCTTCCTGTGGGGACGTGGTTAGTAACTACCGGTTGCTATGGTAGGGCAGGGAAGGTCACCATGCCGGGTGTCTCCAGAACAGCCTGCAGCGAGCAGTTCAGATTTCCGGGCTATAATGCTCTCTAGACAATAAGATGACAGCCATGGGGAAGGAGCCGGCCTAGCAGTCAAAGAGCTATGCCGTTGTCCCCGCTGTTCCTAGTGGTTATCATGCGATCTTAAGCGAATCACAAAAGCTGAGAAATATAAAGAAAACAAAGTCTGCTGTGTTGTGGTAGAACAATTTTTAAGAGAATAAAATACACTGAAAGAAAAAGTTTTTCTCATTTGAAGTGTGCTTACATAAATATCACCAATATTATTTTGGATTAAAAAGATTAAATTCCCTATTTGTTTTGTCCCTAAACCATTTGATTTTTAAAATACGTAACTCTCTTCAAAACAGTGAGTAATGTGTGCAGGATAAAAAGCCTGCTACTATCCCCTTACGCTCTTTCGAAGAAATCACTGATTTTTTTTTCAATTGGATAATTGATTTTGAGCAATTAGTCAGTGCAAATAACATGTAACTAGTTAATGAGCTTATAATCCAACGCCCTCCCTTGAGAGTCATTAGGATGCAGATGTATAGCCTTCACTGTATTATATTTTGCAGAAGTAACAGAGGAAGGCCAAGGAATTCACATCTCGACAGACAATGAAAACGCAGGAAGGAGAGGTTCAGGAAATGGATTCTGAAAACCAGTTCTTCGGGAATAATTTGTTTCACTGGAACTTACTTGTAATACAGTCCAGGGTGAGTATGTAGAGCTAGCTGAAAAGTGCTCAGAGTTTTACTCCTTACATCCATCAGTCATGATGCCACGCGTCCTGCTCTGCAAATGACACCCACCCAGACGCGCGCACACACACACTTCCAAGACCAAAATGTTTCACCACACACAGCACGTGTGTGCTGAGGACCTACGGCGCGTCAGCACCATGCTTTGAAACACGAATATCCACGGTGTACGGCAGCTTGGGAAGGGGTGGGAAAGAGGTGATCGACACCTTGTCCTGGGAGCGTGTCACAAAGAGACCTGACTCGGGCCGGCAGGACAGCTTCCTAGAGAAAGCGGGGTTCTGAGCCAACCCCCACGTGAGGAAAGGGCTTAGCCTCCCAGGCAGACATGGGACTGCCCCCTCCAGTGATATGAGAAGGGACATAAGGTGTACTACCTTCAGGCACGGTGGGGAAGGAGGGGGGGGGAGGGAGGAAGGGAGGGAGGAAGGGAGGGGGGGAATGAGGGACGGAGGGAGGGAGGGGAAGAAGGGAGGGAGGGAGGGAAGGTGGGGGGAGGGAGGGAGGGAGGGAGGCAGGCATCACGGCGCTCTTCCCGGACGTCCTTCCCAGACGTTGCTGGAGGACTTTCAGATCCCAGCTGACGGCCGTGCTCACCCACAGGGCGAGCTGAGACGCTCCTTGGTGAAGACGGCAGAGCTCTGATCTGTGAATGAAAAGGGGCCGGACCCTTCCCTGGACTGTTAGATGAGAAGTATATTAACTTCTTATTCTTCGAGCATCTAAATTTTTGGAGTTATTTGTAACTGCCCCTTGGCCTATACTCACCAACGCAACCATGACCATGGAAAGCTCTAGGGACATACGAGCGGCTGAGCGCCTGGGCTCTGAGTGACGTAAGACCTCACGAACGTGCTCCAGGTTAGCCTCTCGAAGGCAGCAGAGCTGGGACTCAGACCCAGGCTGACCTGTCACCCGGTCTGTGGCTCTTGCCTTTGGACATCACAGTCTCTGACACACCTTGAGTTTTCCTTGCACTGTGGTCCCCACTACACACCTCTGGGCCTTTTGGGGTCGTCATGGAGAAAAACACGCCTGTTACTAACAGGCTGTTGTTGTGGGCAGGACCCACACACAGTCCGGCTGGTCTTGATGGTGAGATCCACAGTTCCAGCTCCTTCAAAGGTGGACGTGTGGGCAGCCGGTGTATTTTCTGCCCCATCAGTTCCACTCACAACGGAAGCATTCCACTCCCACTAAGAAAGCCGGAGCGCATGTGCCTAAGACTTACGGCTTCTGTTCAGCAAGTGCGCAGAGAGTAATTTTGCTAATAAACGGAAGGAGGACGCTATTTAAAACTCCCGGTCACCTTGGCAAGAGTGGTGCTTCCCGGACGTGGTCGAACTGCTGACAAATGCACGCAGCACAGGCAAGCTCTGCCATTAAGTAAATTAGAAGAGAATTGCAATTTAGTTCTATTCGATCCAACAAATATTTACTCAGCTCTCATTAATTAAGAATATACAGGACACAGAGGCTGACTGAGGAATGCCGTCTGCCCCGAAAAGCATAGATTTTAGCAGGTGGGGTGGGAGCACGGTAAAGCACATGTAGCTGCCGTGAGCCCTGGCGTTTATAGGGGGGCCCCACTGCCGCACGGGGTGCATCGGTGCACAGCAAGCGAGCCTCCTGGAGGAAGGAGCAGCATCTAGACGTATGAGCAGGCGACACTGTCGGCGGGGATGCGAGAGGCGATTTCGGATGAGGGAGCAGCAGAAGCAAGAGCCTGGGGGCGGGAGAGGAGCCCGAGGGCTTAGGAAGCGCCCAGAGCCGTGTGGCTTCCGAGTGTGGCATCAGACACAGCGCTGGCAGGCGGGGCCAGAGGGCTTTAGAAGTTGGCGGCAGGGACGAGATGAAGGAAGGGGAAGGGCCTGGCCAAAGAGCACACGTGTACAACGCACAGACACGGACCCCCGTGCCGTGACGGCCAGAGGGAAAGGGGGAGGGGCCTGCGCAGAGGCGGGCAGAGTGGGGGCAAACAGGACACCTGTAATAGTGTCGGCAATAAAAATAAAGACAAGATGAAATCCATGGGGGCTGGAAGAAGTTGGTTGTTGAAAAAAGATGAGGTCCATGTTTCCCATCGTGACACGTTCTAAACTCTAGTTTGGGAAGACAGACGGGGTCACTGAGTATACTGAGAATGATGTCAATGTATATTGGGGTGCATTATCTCTATGGACTACTTATTTTATTAGTCATCTGACATATTGCTACTGGGCACGGGGAAAGGATAATAATGCTGTTATGACAGCAAACTGAACATCACTGAATACAAAGAGGTTGCACATGAAACATAGGAAACGCATGTTCTAAATTAAAGACCAAGTTCACGGTTTTGAAATGGTTCATTGCGTTCTGCGAGAGAACACTCACTCCCAGCCCCTCCGTGGATGATGGGCTTGGTTCTATCGGAGAGAGGCTGTCTCTGGTGTAGGAGGTGCAAAGCGGGCAGGCTTTAATCAGGCGGAGGTTTTCAGGTGCGGGTTTCCACAGCCAGTGTCTTATGTCACGATATGTCCCTCCTTGGAGGGCGGGGGTCAGACCCACGCTTCCCTCACAGAGACGTTACACCCGGCAGGAGTGAAAGCCGAGTGTTGACGCAAATGTCTCTTTTTGCGAGTAACAGAAGAACCCAATGCCAGGCTGTTCTCTCCGTTTGGTTGCAGATTCCCTGGTGTCTATATGCACCCGGCCTGCCAGGTCCCCATTTGTCATCCCTTCCCTAGCTTTGTCACTAAATATATTCATTAAACATACAAACAGGACAGTTAGAGAACACGATGCAGAGAAGAAAGATCATATTTCTTGTTCAGATGCATCCAAGTTAAGACAGAAAGAGGAAATCACTTTTATGTGGCAGATTTACGGCGCAATATTCCCTTTTCCTGAAAAACATTTCTGTGAAAAACAAACTTCTGGCCTGTAGATGGAATCTCACTGTTGTACTGTCCATGGGATAAAATGAACGGCTTATGAAATCCCAGTAAGTGGGCAGGAAATGATGGGGAGTGTGGCGAGGGGCGGCCTTTGGGTGAACACGGGTGAACCTGGCGGGATGAGGCTCACGGTCTAGACTTGGGGAGGCCGGGTCGGGCCCAGGCTGCCTGCAGACGTGACACACACGGAGCAAAGGTGAAGAGAAGCCGCTGGAGGCTGTGTTTCAAAATCTAAAATAACAGTAATGACATTGAGCTCCTGCTGTATTTTGAGGGCTGTGTGGAAGGTTGAGATGCCCAAGTTCACAGAGAGAGAGAGGGGGGATCAGGAGTCCAATTTAATTATGTACCAAAAAACCTGTGGCAAGCCCTTCCTGCCAGGGCAGCCGACGCACGTCCAGGATCTTCACCCCACGCATTGGGGATGGAATAAAAGAGCATCGTGGGGGGGGGGGTCTGGGGGCAGGGAGATGATGCCACAGAGCGCAGGCCTCCAGGCAAACACACTCCCCATTCTGCTCCTCACAGCCAGCCTTTTCCTAGGCTGGGGGTGGGGGGCGGTTGGTGGGAGAGAGGGACAGACAGACAGGACACATTTGATCACACACAAGAGAAGTTACGCTACCTGGGGACTGACAAGCATCTTTTTGGGCCACCTTCCCAAATAACCCCTAATATAAAAATACATTACACACAGGGGTTCTTTTTAGTCAAATCTATAAGGGAATAAAAAGGTTATAACCTGTATAGCTAGGATGTATTAGGATGTATGTCTGTTAAGTCATACAAAATGGGATAAAAGTTCATGTGATAAAAAGCTTATGATTTTGTAATAAATAAAAACCAGGATGTGAATTGCATATACAGGGGTGGGCAAAAGTAGGGTTATAGTTGTCAGACAAAAAAATAATACAATAATTAATAAATAAGAGAATAAACTGTTTCACATCCTCCCAACTGTAAACCTACTTTTACCGACCCCTGTATGTGATGCTGACAACTATAAAAAATAAGGAAATAAAATTCACACAACAAAAAGACACAAATAAAAAACTCAGATGCCGACAGTCCGGAGCAGGATGGCCCAACAGAACTTCTGCGATGGAAAACCTGCGCTTCCCAACACAGCGGACCGCCCCTGAGCATGGGGGCTCCTGAGCGGCAGAATGGGGCTCATGTGGCTAATCCGATGCATTGAAAGGTGTCTTTAGGTGTCATTTAAGTTTTGAGTTTTATGTAACGTGGCCAGCGGCCACAGTATTGGCTGGCATGGGTACAGCGTATTTTGAAGATTGGAATATGTTTTTCCTACCAGTTATGAGCAGAAGAAACCTGAGAAGATGCGTCCACTCATCTGTCAAGTGGGGCTGATGGTGAGACTAAGGTTGGTTTGTGTGACAAGTACATGAAACAAATATCACTCAGGAGACGCTCAGCAAGGAGGAGTCATTGCATAAACGGTGACTGTTACGCTTCTGTAGTGAGGGTGTTGTTATTCCACGAAGGCAGAACACTCCGTCCGCCCCCCGGGGAAACACAGGCGCTCACGGGAGTGTTTGGGAAACGGCCTGTCCTTTGCATGATGACAACTTTAGGGTTTGGTCACACCTGTGTTAGGACAGTCCTGGAGCACTGTCAGCAGCGACCTAGCCGACAGCGCAGTGCGAACACCACATACAAACGTGCGCACGTCGCACTCTGCGGAAGAATCAGACGTCTAGCCGAGCGTGCTGGGTGGGCTTCCTTAGCTAAGAGGTGCCGAGTGTTGTAATGAGATGTCCCCTGTCCCCGGCCGCTGGAACGGAGGGCGCTGCAGCTGCACGCGGAGGAGAGGGAGCCGTGGAGGAGCAAAGCGGAAGAAACCTATCACAAGCCCCCCCCGACTGCCCCTGGGCTCTCTCTCCCCTTCACCTGAATTCACCTGGATGCCCCCAAACGTGCGTCCTTCCCACCCCTGCCCTCCCCGACGCTGGCGCAGGGCCAGGTGTTCACGCTCTTCAGCCCTTAGAGATGTCAGAGTGTCACAGGCCCACATGACGAAGGAAAAGGGAGGAGGGAGTGACCAAACAACAGCAGAAGGGACCTTCCAGACTCAGAGTGGGACAGAGACCCGGCTGGGCCCCCCGCAGGGCCTGCCTGCGGTTCTATGAAGGTGCCGCTGCATTTTAATGGCCAGACCCCTTTACTGTGCGCGTGCCCTGCGGCTGTTGAAGAGGCGGCCACGGTTCGGAAAACCTGCGGGGGAGACAAACAAGCAAACGTTGCCTCAGACCACGCTCCCCGCCTGGACTAGAAGGTGTTCCTCGCTGGAGTGGGATTTTACAGGCAAGACCCAGGTGATCGGATTGTGGCCACGGCAGCCGTGATCGAACTGGGAGGCTCTTGGGGGAGAGAAACAGACGCGCTGGGCAGCTTCATTAACCTGCAACGGGTGAAACAGACGGAAATGTCACAGAAGGGTGAGGTTACTCTCTCCGTTTGGGGGCTCCCAGAGGCAGACTCTGCCACAGGGGTTTTGGCTTCTCTGTGAGGTTACCGCAGAATAACCAGGCGGTGAGTGGGAAACTGAGATAAGGACATTATCAGGGCCAATAAAATCGGCAAAGTAATCCGTAGTCACGAGGGACAACTGAGGCAACATCCCCCCCCCCCGGGAATTCTGGGAGGCCCTGGGAGCAAACCTCAGGGTGCCCCCAGCTTAGGGGTAAGGACACTGGTAGTCTCTCTGCCCGTCCCCAAGCGCCCCTGGGTGAGGACTGCGTTCCTTAAAGGCACTGAGCCGCCGGCGTGCGTGGCGCTTGCCCTGCCGTGACCCCAGCGCTCCCCGGCCCGGATTTAGACCCCACAACAACAGAGGGGCAGCTCAGGCAGAAGGACTCCGGGGTTCACGGGGCCTTTGGCCGCTTGCAGGCGAGCGGAGAGAGCACCTGAGCTGACACCTGCCGCACCTGCTTCACGCTCAGTACGTCCCCATGGAAACAAGGAAGTGCCTTCAGGTGGCTGTCCCTGATTAGTCCTGACCGTAGAAAGGGCGTGTACGCTGGACTCAGAGAAACCGGAATTTGAGTCCCTGTTCTGCTCTTTCAGGCACGTGGCCCGAGGTGACTAGTGTGACGGCCGCATCTGTCTTTGTCGTCACTGGTAAATGGCGATGCTGCCGGTCGCCACAGACTCATGTCGAAAAGTACGTGAGATAATATTTTGAAAGCTAAGCAATCCCTTCTGTGTAGATACCATATATACATAATGCCTAATAAGTAAATGGCAGGTAGAACTGCTAGTATTACTGATGGTACTTCATTTTCTGCATCCGTGGGAAGGGCCAAGGCTCGGGAATGGCAGAGGTACGGCCAGGGCACCGTCATCGGCTCCCAGATGATGTCTCCGCACGCTGGGATGCTGACGGGGAGGGTTCTGTAGGACTGGGGAGGACGGCTCCGTTACTTAATAATGACACTGAACTTCTGATACCGCTGCCGGCCTTCTCTCGTGCGCCCCCAGTGTGGGTACTGGAAGCACCCGCCTGCCCCCTGCTTAAGGTTTGGTCAGGGGTGCTCTCCAGCTCTGGATGGGGGTCCTTCCCTCTGAGAGTCCTCGGATCCCGCAAGGTTCCAAGTTTTGCGGGCACATGAGAACGCTAAGTTTCTCTCCTTCTCCTTCCGGTTTCACCGCAGGGTGAATGAAAGGAAACGTGCTGTTGACCTTGTTGGTGATGGGACGTCTGCCTTGGAGGGTGTGCGGGCCACTACCACCCCCCAGGGACAGGTTTTCCCCTGCACCCGCCCACTCGTTTCATCAACGTTAATCCAGAACTTCTCAGGGCGGGCACTGTGCTAGGCTGCCGGGTAAGATAAAAAATCACAGCAGGAGTCATGTTCTTTCCCTCCAAGAGCACCTACTGTGAGAACAACGGTCACATAAAAAGGAGATACCCGGGACACAGAACTAGAACAAATCATCCCAAAACTTATATGGAACCACATAGTCCCCAAATAGCCACAGCAGTCTTGAGAAAGAAGAACAAACTTGGAGGTATCATGCCCCCTAATAACAAATTATACTACAAAGTCATAGTAATCAAAACGGCATGGTAATGACAATAAAGCAGATACATAGACCAACGGAACGGACTAGAGAGCCCAGAGATAGACCCCCCACCTATACGGTCGATTAATCTCTGAAGAAGGAGGCAGGAACACACAATAAGGCAAAGTCAATCTGTTCAATAAATGGCGCTGGGAAACCTGGACAGATACAGGCGAAAAGATGAAACGAGACCATCTTCTTTCACCATATAGAAGAAGAATAAACTCAAAATGGAGGTGAGACTTAAATGTACACCTCAAAGCCATGTAAATCTTGGAAGAAAACACAGGCACTACACTGTCTGACACTGCTCTTAGTAACATCTCTTCTGACGGTCTCCTCGGTCACGGGAAACAAAGAGACCACATTGAACTAAAAAGCTTTTCCACAGCACAGGAAACCATCAACAAAACAAAGAGGTGGCCGACTCACACCCCCGTGACACCTGCCGTGCCTGGTGCTCCCTCGGGTAATGATCCTTAGGGACGGCTGCACTGGGGGATGGCGCCTGAGACCCCTGGACGTGAACAAGCCATCGGCTGCTGGCTGGGACACCGGACAAGGGAGAGGCCTTGGCAGAGGGCCCAGGGGGCTGTGAAGAGGCATGAAGCAAGGGACAGTGTCGTGCCCCGAGAACTGTGGACAACTGTCTGCTCCCATAGGACAGAAGCCCCCCTGATCACAGACTGTCTCTTCCCGGGACGTACTGAGGACAAGCAGCCATCTGACGAGGGACGGTCATTTTTGCAGCCCCAGGGAGGAGAGAGTCCAAGGTGGAGAGGTGGACGGGGTGCCAGAGGACCCGGGCTCTAGTCTCTGTGCAAAGTGGGGTTCATCAGAGGGCTTAGCAGTGAAGAGGCAGGAGGCATTTAGCAGTTACGCCTGGTTTTCAACAGATAAAATCAATGCTTGTTAAATGGGTAACTATGAAAGAACTCACATTTCCAAGGGCAGGAAGTCACGCCCAGTTCTGAGGCGGGCTGGTCCTCCCGGGGAACCGGTCTCGGATGGTGGGACCCCAGTGCAGAGCGGGCGGCAGGGCCGGGGCCCGAGGCTCGGCTCTGCTCTCCTCCAGGACGCGGGCGGGTAGCTACCGCGTCACTGAGCGCCGCGGGGTTCAGGTGTGGGGACCGCTGCCTCCTCCGCAGCCTGTCTGAGTCTCTTCAGGCCACCACTGCGCCCACAAAACTTGGCGTCCTGAGGACCAGGGACCTCGCAGTAGACACAGAAAATATCCAGACGCCCACACCCAGGCCAGGGGACGCAGACCTCACCCACACACGCACACGGGCTGTGTTAAAGCACAGCGCAGTCTCCTTGTGCAGACGGTGGGTGACCCTGCTTCCTCCTAGGAGTCGTGGGGGGTTCCAGAGATCGAGAGAATGGAACCTAATGGGGCACTGCTTCGGGTCAGCCCACTTCTCCAGGATAGAGCTCCCGCCCTTGGGGGGACTGAAAAAGGAAGTCACACACCTGTAGCCTCCAGTGACCAGGATACGGGGAAGGATCACTGAAAAGGACCCAAAAATACACTGAAATGAGCGGGCGTGAGAACTTGCCGGGTTCTGAGCTGTGCAGCCTCCAGAGGACCACCCCGGGCAGCCCTGCGTTCCTGGACCTGAGTGACTATGGAGGGTGATTTTTGGGCAAGAAGCTGCCTGCACACACGTGGTTCTGACGAGTTCAGAGTGGTTTTCTCATGCCAGGAGGCCCCTCAATCCAAGGCACCCAGGAGGGGGCTGGGGTGACGGGAGAATTTGACTCGTGGAGAAGCAGTCTAGGCATTTGGACACATAGGAACATTTTGTATCTGTGGTGCCTTTTGCAAAAGGCTTTCGCCATCTGCAGTCCTGTCTGAGCCTCGGGAACCTGTGGGCAGGTCCTACTGTGGCCACGGTTTCACAGACGAAGGACGGGCGTCTCCACAGCACTCGGTCAACAGGCCAAGGACAATCCACTTGCGGTCCCTGACTACGTGCCCTGTGTCAACTGCGGCACCATCCGGCCTCCAGCTTAATCTCCCAATAACCTTGGGGGCAGCTATGCTTACCCTCATTTAAACGATAAGAGAAATAGACCAGGATTAAGTAAATTGCTCGGATGACATCACCACTCCGCCTCCCAGCCCCGTGAGTGCACATCGCTGTGATTGCCCGGCTCGGGGTTTCTCCTGGGGGGTTGTGTGGCCTTTGTCTCTGTCACGCTGAAAGCACCTGGAAGCCAGTCCCTCTGTCTCTTTGTTTGTCCAACTTCTAAATGCACTAGCTGTCCCCTGGTTACATAACGTAATAAGCTAAAGTGCCATTCTGAGCGATGAGCAGGCAAACTATGTAAATCACAATTTCTTGAGGTGCGACATAGTGTTTCCTCAAGTTCTCAGAGTGATTCTAATGCCCAGCAGGATGAGAGCCGCTGGCCCAGGGCACAGACCATGCCCAGCTACCTAACCACCAGGCACCGGCTGTCTTTTAACCTTGCTTCTTTCCCTAAGAGCTAAACTGGGGATGATAGATACCAGCATTACTGGACCCAGTTTGCTATGTGCTCCGTTAAAAAAACCCACAAAATGTAAACAGTGGAACTAAGGCCGTTCTGCACAGGCTATCTGGTCTAAGGCAGTAATTCTCAACACGAGGAAACCAAAGGCGCATGATCCCAATAACCTTGACCAAGGTCATGCAACGCATTCTGGTTCCCAGCCTGTGAACTAATCTATTTAGAGATGGGGTATGACCTAAGAGATTTCCTTCAAAACCTTCCACTTTCATTTATGATTGACATCATAGAGAAACAAGGCACATTTTCCCAAGAGTGACTCTTTGCATAAAGCCATGCTTAATGGGATTCCACTTAATGGCCACTAAGTTTCATCACACTCTTATAGCCAAAAAGAACATTTCAGACCCCTAGGTAATTATAAACCAGTCACATTTCCACAAAGCCATGATTAACGTATTCAAATATACAACAAGTGATTATAGTCTAAGGGCAATTCAGCTAATTACATTGCATTAAAAAATTAGAAATAAATTAATTTAAAAAGCAAAGCATATACTCAAGTTTTCTATGTAACAGCTTTGGCATAAATATTTAATGCATATGTGATCTTTGATGGGGAGTGTTTGGCAAACATTCACTTGGGTAGGAAATCAACAAATTATGTGGTAATTGCTTTTGTGAAGCTTGGCTCAAGCACTGGAGGAAATTAAACCTGGGAGTTTTAGGATTGAAGCTATTCTTTGACCTCCATGCCTTAAAAACTTCATTCATTTCTCTGAAATTTTAACATACGGCATCTATGTTTTTCTCCAACAGTTGTATTTTTCTACTTTCTACGGGAAATGAAAAGGTATTAGATAAAACACTGGGATACAAGTGAGATGTGAGTTCAAAGGCGCCTTTCTCGTAGTTTCTAAGTATGACCTTAAACAGGTATGTCGGCTCTCTGCCTATCAGATTTCTTGACTGTAAATTGAATTGATTCGTGATTCATTTGTTGACGCTGAGGTAATATTTTAGCGTCTCCTGGGTGGCGGGCCCTGAGGTGGGCCCTGAAAGGCAGGAGGACAAGACAAATGTAAGCCCTGTCTGCGTGAGGCTCGTGGCCTAGTGAGAGGGTTCTATTCTTCATTTGCAAGTTGGCAGCACAAATATATTAACACTGGAATGCAGCGACGCGCGAGAAGTCTGACGTGTCCTATAAGCACGTGACAAGGCATCGCATCCCACCCGGAGATGTCAGGGGAGACATGTACGAGTTCATCCTGAAGGAAAAGTAGTTAATAGACCGCAAGTTAGAAGAAGATGCAGGGTTAGAAAGGTTTTCTATGCAGTGAAAAAAGGAGAATATTGGTTTCTTTTCTCTCTCAATGAGTTATTACAGGGCCTAAATTAAATAAGATATTCAAAACAGCCAGAAGACTCTCAACTGCTGTAGCCACTGGTGCTGGAATCCTGTCTAGGCAGAGGATGCTTTCCTGCCGCCACTGGAGTAGCCAGGAGACAAGAGCTGTGAGCGTGGAAATGATATGGCCTAAGTCATTATCATCTGTCACTGGCCTTCCCGTGGCCGGCGGAGCAGGTCACGCTGAGTCAAAATGCAACCCAGACACTGAGATCTTAAGGCCATTAACACTTCAGTTTTTGTTGATCTGTTTAATCTTTATGAATTCTACCTCCTGAATTTTGAGAGCAGCTTCCGTTAAAATACTGTCCTTGCTGACACCGCCCTCAGTTGTCTCTGGCTCTGTCAGAGGACAGATGAAAGGCAGACAAGGGGCACAGCCATGAGCCAGCATCAGCTTTGCATGGTCTCCAGGCATCACCCCTGCACTTGACTGTGAGGTGGTGCCAGTCCAGGTGGTGTCCTGGGTGTGATGATCGGCACCTGCTGCCTTTCATGTGGCCAGTGGTCCTGACTTTGTTACTTGTTATTTTGTCTGAGGTCCAACCATCCCGCTCTTACGTCGGCCGGTCCAGCTGATGAGTTCTGCTCTGACGCTCAACCCCAGGAAGGAAGATCTAATCGCCAAGGCCCTCATCCCCAGATAAACCTTGAAAGAACAAAAAGAAAGACAAACCTAGGCACAGCCTACAATATGCCTGACCAGACACTCCTCACCGCTGCAGTCACGAAAGACAAGGGAAGACTACGAAACTATCACACGCTGGAGGGGACGAGAGGTTATGACAACTTCATGCACCCTGGAGCCCTGGATCACAAAATGACATTAGTAAAAAATGGATGAAATCCCCCCGGAGTCTGTACTGGACCTGAAATTCCCCAGGAAGGACATGACCTTGGGAAGTGACTTGCAGCAGCTGAGGTGGAGCCGCGAAGAGCCGGCAGCTGGAGGTTGTCTGTGGACTCCGCACTCCACGTCCGGGCAGCAAACGCTTCCCGGAAGAGGGACCTGGGCGAGCCGCACCCTGGACGACACCCCCACATAACTGCCGCGCGAGCGTCACAATCAGGACGTTAGGGCGACGGCGTTCTACGCTCGGAAGCGCAGTCCTTCCGATTTCACCAGTCGTTGTAATTACGTCCTTTGTGGCATTTTTCCAAATGAGAATTGCACGTGGCACTGAATTGTCATGTCTTTTCATTTCCCTTTCAATCTGCAAAAGTTTATCAGGTTTTCGGGATACTGAAAAAAATATGACTATAGATAGGCCCACTGTTTCATAGAATGTTCCTTAATATGGGTTTGACTGGACTCCCCTAAGGATTAAAACAATTTTTACAAGAAATACTATACACATTATTGTGTCTCCCTTAATACTCACCACATAGACTGTCCTATCTTTTCTCCCCTTAAAACAAAGCAGAACGGTTTTATTTTCCTCTTGTACAGGTGAGAAGGCGGAGGCGCAGGGAGATCAAACTCTCTGACCATCCCCGGAAGGAGCGGCCAGAACCCCTCGCTTCCAACAGCTGTGCCTACGAGTTCTCTGCAGCCGTTCCTGTCGGCAGCGGCCAGGCAGTTGGCTATACACACGTGTATTCACGATGCACCCCAAACCAGTCCAATGCTAAACTTGCCTCCAGAGGAAGGCGCCCATATTGTTCACAGCAGCACGCCCCGATTCTGCACCCGAAAGCCAGAGATACATGAGCGTGGGTGACCACGTCAGGGGCTGACGGGGCACATTTCCTTCCGCTCCAGGTGAAGAGCCTTTACTCCCCGTCGTGGGGCATCGGTGACGGCAGTGCCCTCCGCCAGCCTGGCTGCTGCTCCCGTCCTCAGCCGTCCAGGAGCACAGGGTGTGCACACGGCGCCTCTGGACCTTCCGTAATGACCTCTCTGAGCCTGTTTCTTACATGACGAGCCTATTACAGACTGGCGATCAGTAGGAAAATGACAATCCCCGCAACTCTTACTGTTCTTGTTTTAAAATATACTTTCTGGTTAAGTTTCACACTTCGCTCGGGGCCAAGGGCCTTGACTGACCGGCCCCTGCTTCCTGCCACGTTCACGCTCAACCGTGAGCCCCCTGAACCGTTTCCCGGACCCTGCCCACCTCCGCGCTCTCTGCTCAGGTGTACCCCTATCGAGCCACGTGTTTAGAACGACACAGATTTATTTATTTTTTCTTTATTGAATTAATATTCTTTCTCTTAGGAACTGGTTCTCCCACCACCTGCCTCTGAGCAAAGATGGAGAAATGGCGTGGCACCGTCCTCCGTCCTCCTGGGCCGCTGTAACGAGGGCACCGCAGATTGGGGAGCTTGATGGGAAGGTGTTCCTCGAAGCGCTGGGGGCTGGGAGGTCCAAGGTCAAGGTGCCTGAGGACTCAGGGTCAGAAGACTGTCTTTCCACCCAGGGAGGAAGAAGCTAGGACACTTCCCGGGATCCCTTTTGTGAGAGTGCTAACCCTATTCATGAGGACACCCCCCACCCCGTGACCTAGTCATCTCCCAAAGGCTCCGCCTCCAAATACAAAGGCGGTTAATTTTCAGCATGAATGGGGAGGGGTGTGCGCAGAGATATTCAGTCTATAGCCTTTGCATCTTAGGAAAAAAAGCAGTGATAGATGGAGAGATGGATAGAATGGCATTAACTTTAAACTTTATTTTCAATTATATATTCTAAAAGGGAAAAAAAGTCAAAATGCTATTTTCTAAGTGAAAAAAGTATGTAGTTTACCCCATCACCCCAACAAAGCCGCGAGCCTACCATACAGCATTCCTGCTTTTGATGCTGATTTTAATATTCTGTCTAAATATCACGGGTTGGGTGGCATTTCCTTTTGTATTTATCTGATGCTAAGTTTTCACTCAGAGTAATTCAGCACACACGCCCTTAGTATTTCTCTACACGATGGACTATGGTAGTTGTTTAAGAAGGAATTAAGAGAGAAATGTGAAGCCCCTCCCCGCCACTATACATTTATTAGACGTTTGGTGGACTCTGTATTAGGCAATAAGGGTCAGAGGTGAATGTCAGGGTCAGCCCTTGGCTGGCCAAGGGCTCACCAGGAAGATTATCCAGACCATATTTGATGAGAACCCAGAGCAAGGGCCTAAGGACAGTAACCCAAGTAAATTCCTCTGTGTTTTGCTTCATAACCTTGAAAAAAGGTTAAATCAATGAATTAAGCTGTCTTGTTTATTTCAGATTAAAAATACTTTTATTGTTTTAGGTGGTGTAACCATTTTCCTCACAAGTAAAATGTATTTAATGGTGTTGATCCAATTTTTCTGATTTAAAATTAAAACCCGTCCATTCTAAAACTATTTTTAACGAAATGTTCTGCTTTCTAGAGATAACTCTAAATGTTTTTGTATGTTTCTTTCTATTTTTAAGAGTTTGACATATATTAACACCTTGTTCACAGACTCGTGTTTTTCATTTTCCACTTATTTTATATTATACCAATTTTCTTGTCACCTTCAAAATTCTATAGAAATCTCGTTTTAATGTTTCCATTCCATGATTCCCATGTAACTTCCACAGCCATTCTTTATGGCTGGATATGTAAGTTTTATATTAAGTTTATAAATAAAACTGAGCTAATTTTTATGCATTTCTGATTATTTTCCTCAGCACTTTACTTACTTATTTTCTTTAAATATTACACTTAATATACTCGAGGGAGTTGAGCTGAAATTCTCTTATGATGTGATGAACATCGGAAAGAGAGGAAGAGGCGAGGAAGGGAGGGAGGAGGGACCACGCTTGGCGGAGCTCACGTCCGGCCCTAACGAGCACCGGTCAGCGGGGAGGCCGGGGTTGAAGGCCGGGGCCCAGGGCGTGCGGTGAGCAGCCTGGCGCACCCCAAGGCTGGAGCTGATGAGCGCAGGCCGGGCAGCAGGAAGCGGGGATTCCCTTCCCGGGGGATCAGAAAGGAGTGATGAGGAGCCAAACAGGCCCCGCCCAGGCCTGGATGCAGAGAAGATATTTTCTTCTCTGATTGACCTGGACCTCAGAAGTAATAATCCAGGAAGCAGGAGCATCCGCGAGACGGAGGCACACACCCTTTTGGAGGCAGAGTTTATACCCGTGTATAGTGGTTTGTTCAGCATCATCCTGGAACGTGGTGCAGCTTCAAGAAATGTCAGTTTAAGCCAGCTGTAATGTTATTTATTTTTTTACAACGAAGACTTTTTTCCACAATTCTTAACAATTCATAATCATTTATGTATTTGTTGCTTTCTTCCCCTTTTTGTGCCCTTGACCATTCATCAGGCCCCATTAGGGAAGGAGCTAAGTCTGTTCATATGCTTTCCTAGCAAATGCTCGCTGCATTCAAGTTCAGTGAGAAGCTCTCGGTAATTCTCTTACTTGACTCAGTGACGGCAGTAGAACTTGCTTAAACACTAGAGCTTTCACGGCCGGTGAATGGGTGAAGTTTCTCCACAGTTGCTTCTGATTCTTAGTCCCAAACGTTCATCCTTGGTCTCTTCTCTGCCGGATGCATCTCTTTACCAAATTGCAAGGCCAAACGTCATCAAAGCTCCACTCACATCAATGAGCTCCCAAGATTATTAACTTGTAGGAAGAGGTCCCAAAGCAGCAGCTCTCCGTTCCTCTTTCATCACGCCCCCCAGACCCTCCTCTTCACTCTCCTTCCCCAGGGACAGAGAAAGGATGTTTCTTTTCTGTGCATGAAGCTCTGTCCGCTTTCCTGGTGTCTGCTCTGATGCAGCTTGCATTTTAAATCCCGGAGAGATCATGCCTTCTGTGAGGAGAGAAGGAAGTGAGAAATGGAGAGAACTTCGTCTGGAGGCCCCTTGACCCTGGAGAGTTCCAGGGGCCTGAGCAGAAAGCACTGGGCCACCTCTGAGATAACAGGGCAGCGCTTGACAGGGGCCTTTGTGCAGAATCACTCATTCAGAATATTTCTGGGCGAAGTGTGATACCTTTTACCTTCTAGACTCATTGGCATAACTGCTCACCTCTTTAATTACAGCGAATGAAACAGGCCACGGGGCAGAAGACTTGCTGGATATTCATGAAGTCGAGGTTATAGACCCTCTGCTTCTCAGCCAGGAGAGAGGGCTTACACATGACTCGCTTCCCGGAAATGATCGATGGCACCACAGCCATGTCATTATTTACCTCCTTTGCCTTGGTGCTAGTAAGTCTGGGAAATGGGCAATATATTGGTATTTTGTTGCATTTGTAGATTTACTGCTCTTCTCTAAGCTTTGTGTCTAATAAAAGACATTCGTGTCTAATAAAATATGTTACTGAAGTGTGGCCCTAGCACAGTGGCCTGGAAATGTGCCACCACCTCCCAGTTAATTAATGCTTTGGTCCCTTAAGTTGGTGGCTCAAGACGGACACTCTATAACTGTTCTGTGAATGGATGGCTATGAAGAAGTGACCCCATCATAACTCTATTTGTCGTCATAACATTTGACACACAAGGTTGCCGTCAACACAAATGCCTGCGGGCACCACACATAGAGCGCTTCTTAAATCATGATGTTACACAACAGAAGCGAGGAAGTTTTATGCGTGGAAGCCACTAGTTTCCAGGGAAGCAAAGTCCACTGAAGGGTGACCTGACAAAGCAGCTTGTTATAGCTAATTTTTGAAGAGAAATATAGAATTTCCTACTTGTGTGTCTCTTAAAAATTTAATTCAACATTTTAGCATGAACCTGTGCTATTTTGGGGCCACAGAAACAGGTGAAAATAGCTAAGGCAGTACACGCTGATACCGGAAATTCAACCTTGATCTAATATATATACATATATACATAAAAAATGAATAGAATGATCAATGACTAGGAAAGAACATTCTTAAGTTTTTGATAGATCCCATTGACATAAAAAAGTTCAAATTATTGACAAACTCGAATCTAAATTTGTAATTGTCTGCCATCCCCTCCTGCCTATGCTACACTCCAGGCATGATGAGCGCCTCCCATTACCAGCTGAGACCCCCCTCTTGAAGCCTCTATGCAGCCGGCTAGATAGCACCATCGAACTCACCAGAGACACAAACCACGCGGCTGGATGCAGACGCGCCCGGACTCAGCATTCTTTCCACCTTCATTCATGGTTTCAAGGTCCCAGCGGTTTTATTTTGCCAGACTCTGAACTCTTCTAAATGAGGAATGCTATCTAGTTCTATCCACACCCTTAGGCACTCATCAGATTCATCAGCTTGATGGACCAAGAGCACAGGCTGGTTAGAATTTGATGAATGAATGATTGAGAGCATATATTTCTCTCTTTATAGATAAAACTATGCAAACACCTGATTTTATATGTCTAGTCAAACCTCTATATTCAGTAATAAAAATTAACATTAAGGGGGATGCTAATATGTCTTAGAAAAGAAGGTATTAAGATGTTGTCTGAACATAAGTCAAAAACTGTAGGTTCCCTACTTAAATAATTCCATCCCCAACATACCCCCAGAAAGACTTCATAAAAGGCAAATCCAATGTCTGTGTCACTTCCAACAGTTTCCACCGTAAAGAGTTTCTGTCACTCCACAGTCTTCCTAATAATGTTCATATAGTGTGAGTTTCAGAAAAAAAGACATTTAATCAATGTCAGGGTACAAATGTATTTCACTATGATATCAAATTGCATTTCCTTGACTAAGGATTAAATATAAACATCTTTCATTGCTCCCACTTTTTCAGGTAAGATATACGCACAGAAAAGACAAAAACAAAAATTGCATCATTAAACGAGTCATTACAAAGTGAGCCCTTGGTAACCCCCACGCGATGGAGGAGTACATGGCTCTTAGACTGCTTCAGTGGCCACCGTACTATTGAGGGTTTATATTAATTCTTGATTCATAATGCTATGATTTTATAGTATCTTTGTTTCCAAAAACTCTCCACTTTATGAAAGTTTTCTAATTTATTGGTATAGAGTTTTTACTATTATTAAAATGTCTTGACTAGGTCTGTGACATCTGTGGTGATTAGATGGTGACTAGGTAGGACTGCTTTACAGTCCTCATTGGGCAGCAAAGAACAGGGGCTAAATGCTTGGCCGTGTGCACAGTGTGGCCATTTAAGTTCATGAAAGCTTTGTTTGAACCATTTCAGAACCTTCTGGGGGAACGAGAGCCGAACTTCCCTAATGCCTCCGAAGGAGCTGTCTGGTTGACCGTGAACTTCTCTGACAGACGTGGGGGGTTTAAAGGACGAGCCATTGGGGGCTGTACGGGGGAGCCCATTCATGCCTCTGAAGCTTCTTTCAGAGCAGCTGGAACATGTCCTTCTAACTCTTTCCCTCTTCGGGGTGATGTCGCAGCGCACTCTGAAGTCTTCTTTATGGGTGCGAAGGAGGACACCACGGGGCTCAGGGTCTCTGCTGAGCGAGGACGGGTGGCCGAGCTTCTGGTCCGTAGCCTGTGCACCTGTCGCGCTTCAGAAGCACCGCGGGCTCGGAGCTCGCGTCCGCCTTCCCTGGCGCGCGCTGCAGGCTCTCCGCGGCTCAGCCTGCGTCCTGGAGAACAAAACAGCGGAGGGCTTTGCCTCTTTTGTCCTTTGCTGTTAACTGGCATCTAAAGGGTTGCAGTAGACACCCAAGCAGTATTGCTTGAAGGACGGTTAAGCAGGTGAACAGGCCACGGAGGGAGCACGCGCCACGTGTGGGCGCGCGGGGTGGGGTTTGCGCAGCGCGGCAGGGAGCGGCTCTGGGCCCTAGACGGAAGCCTTGTTCTCTGCTCCCGACTTGTTGGTCCTGGGACAGATGGGAGTTTGGATACCAATCAGGCTCCAGTGTGTGTTTCTCAAATGACTCGAAATTTAAAAAGGAGACATGGATAACTTGTCTTCTCAAGTATCGCCCCAAAAGTTCTAGGCTAAGCATGAGGGTGATAGAAAGGAGACGGATCCTTCAGGCCAGAGTGCGTGGTGTGTGTGGGACTTAGTGCAACAGAAGAATGCTAATCTCCATCTCAGGAACAAAATCTTTCTCATATATATCAGCTCTGTTCTTGATATGGAAACAGACATCCAGGGACCTTGCTGTCACGGTGGATTAAGGTCAAGAGCTATTTGGTATAAGATTTGGGAAAAGAAATGACTACAGCTGATTCCTACTCTACCTTTTCTGAGCTCTTGCCTCATTTTTAAAAATAAGTATATTATTTGTGACATAAAAATAGTGACTCAGAGGGTTTCATACTCTTCTCAAGAAATGAAATATGTCACTCTATTCGCATAATCCATGAAGCGGCATAAACCTCCTCGGAGACAGAAACATTCTCCAACTTGCAGCGCGACTGCGAAGAGAATGATTTGGTGAGGTCTGGGGCCGGATGCCTTGGGCGTGAACTCCGCGTGCTCCCTCTCTGTAGTGTCCAACTTGGAAACGTACGCTTCCGCTCCCTGAGGCTGTCTTCTCGTTTGCAAGACGCTTGTCCGATTGCCTACCTTGCAGGGGCAACGTGACGGCCAAAAGAAACAACACGTATCGACACTGGGCACACAAGGCTAGAACCTGACAGATGTAACACGACTGGGTTGGGTCCACGCAGGTTCTAACCACACGTTTGCATCCGGCTGTCTCTCTGTTTGCAGTAAGAACTAAAGCTTGGAGCACTGAGGAGGGAAGCAGCAGGAGGAATGCAAGACCTTTATGTTTCACCCTTTAAGCCAGTTTTCCGGCTGTCCGCGCGCCATCCCCGTCATCCAGAACCGCTCTGGGAATGATGGATTAAAAATGCCTGTGACTGAAAGTGCTCTGTGCCATCAAGGCGCTCACGTGGAAATGCCTGCTGCATTCAGGAAGACGATCAACATGACGGAAACACGGCCTAGGATGGGGATGGGCGGCGACCTGGTAAAAGACAGGCGGATCCTGCTATGTCTTACTAGGAAGGATGCTCTTCATCGGACATCAAACAAAGAGTTAATAAAGGGATTTTTAAAGTAACGGAGTACACAATTATATTTTTAAGATTGCTCAAGATTAAGCAAAAGCGTATTAAATATTTCCATGCAATCAGAGCAGAGCAATGATTCATTTCTTCTACAAAGACCAAAAAGCACCAATGCACAGAGACAGATATGGTAAATGGAGTGCCTATTCTTGCATTGGTATTATTTTTAGTTATGGCGTGCAGGGCCCACTGGCTGAGTTAAACACACAGACCTGTATTAAATTCCCTCAGGCAGTAGTTTCTCTTCTTGGCAGTGCAAATTGGAAAATTGAATTTTTCCATGCATTCTAACCTGATTCAAAATTTATTTTGTATTTAGACCCTTTATATAATTATTACTACCATCATTATTCAGCAACTGTTGCTTAATCTATTAATGAGAAATGGATATTTCAGGGTTGGTGCGCTGGCGGGTCTATTAGGGCTGATTATTGCTAGGAGCGCAGTGCAGGCTAATGAGCAAAGCTGGGACCTGCACAGCGGTCAGGCTGACAGTTTGGGGAGCCGGGGCGGGGAGCGGGGCGGGATGGGAACACTGTCCAGGGCGGGGAGCGGGGCTGGGCGGAAACACTGGGGAGGAGAAGAGAAATCAGACAAGGGCCTGAAAGAGCAGAGGCTTTGATCCCAGCATTGTACCTGAATAGCTTGGTTATCAATCATGCCTGCAATAGTAACACTTGGAATTAAAAAGAAATACCATGCTTTTTGACAGTCTCTTCCAGCTTGGATCCTCATAAATGGAACCAACTATAACAGGATTTTGATGATGGGAAAATTTCCTCAGCATGCAACTCTTGTCCTAAATGTGACTCCTGAAACTCACAGGACCCAGCCCGTTCCTTAGGTCTGCCACCTCCTAGCGCCTCGGGACCCCCACGGTTGTAGAATCAAAAGGCACGACAGGCCTCTTCCAGGCCAGTGGTATAAAAATGTATACCCGGGGAAGTTAAAGAAGGGTGCCCTTTGTCCCCTCTCAGGGTTGCCAAGTTTAAGAAATGAAAACACAACATATCCAGTTAACTTTGAATCCCAGACAACCAGCAACTATGTTTTAGTGTAAGCGGGTCTCAAATACGACACGGAGAATTGTAATGGGTGCCCATTTACCTGACACCTCTGGCTTCTCCCTTCTGCCCACCCACCCCTCCTCAGGAACAAGGAATCGGCCCTCTAACTTGTGGCTTTGGGGTGGGGACTGAGGATGTGGGTGGCTCAGTGCTTCCTGCGTCTTACAGGAGGCTGACTCCTGTGCTTCCTCACCCGCTGTCCCCCACGTGGTATCTCCGCGGTGAGGACCCGGGCCCCACGGTGGGTCGCTGCCACCTGGGACAGCGGAGGCGAGGAGGTAAGTCTCCAAGTCTGAGAAGCAGACTTTGGAAGCTTCATTTTTCTCCTCCTAGGCGGGCCATCTCCAGTTGCCTGACATTATTTATTTATTTATTTACTTTCCTCCCTCGATTGGTTCAGAATTTGTGGGGGGAAAGGAGGGAGAATCGCATACTATCAGAAAAAGCATATTATAATCCCTTACACCCTGAGCATCCGGCATGACAATATGAAAATACAATTTTCTGAGACCGGAGTTCAGGGAAGATTTGAAGAGTTTGAATCCATTGTTCTTGGTGATTTATTATGAGATTACTCGTATGTGAAATTTCACCAATTGAAATGGGTAGGAAGCTACACAGGCTGGATGTGTCTCTCTCAATTCTACTTAATTTTGAAAGGTTATGCTTATTGAGGTTAATGCAGTGAATACTCTTTAATAAAATATTTCCCATAACAGTGCAGAATAAAAGGTGTTTTATCAGGGATAACCTGTTAAAATCAATACATAAGGGGCCACCTGAGTGGATACGTATTCAGCACAGTTGAGGCAGGTGATATCTTCGATGAGCATCGTAACTGACCTTGATCCAAAAAGTTGAAAGCTCTTACAGGCTAGGTGCTCACAGAAATGTGTAAAATAAGACATTAACTCTTCTCCTTGGGGGATGCACTAATTTAGAAACCTCCCTTAGCTAGGACGCTCTCCGACAGAAGAGAGTTCCGTACAGAGATGGCTTACCGGTGGCTGCAGAGTCCGGCGAAGGAGCGCACCTGGCAGGTCTGCCTCCAGGCCCTGGTTTTGTCCCTCCAGGTACAAGCTGGTGCCGGCGTGCTGAGCGAGAAGGCTGGTGCCGGGATCCCAGGGGGTCCTCGCTGCCGGGCGCCCACCCTCGGCTCACACAGCCCTGCGATCAGGGTCAGTCACCAAGCACCTCGCCCTGCTCCTGACCCTGCTGTGGAGAATCACACGGTGAAATTGTACACTGTGACTCCGCTTTTAACTCAAAACGTGCAAAAGCAAAAGATGCAACCAAAAAGTTATAGAGAAGCATTTTTTCAAGAGATGTAAGCCCGTGCATTTTAAACACATTGTTAAACACCTTACAGTGTTAACGAGGTTCTAGTGATGAAAACCACCCACTTTCTTTGAGCTCAGGGTGGGTACTCCCGGGCCCAGAGTCAGATCTGTGGCGCTCTGCATGTTCACAACCCATAAAACCCTCTGGCAGCAGGGGGACAGGGGGTGGGGACAATGACGGGGCTGAGTGAGGCAAGCGGCACTGGAACCCTGGACTGGGGTGAGAAACACGCCGCGAGGTAGTTTGAGGACTTAACAAGCATTTCGTTTTCACATCAAAACTAAACTGCAAAGCCTTTTTAATGTGTTAAGTAGGGAGCAACACTATCAACATTTCATTTTAGAAGGAATACACAAAATAAATGGAAGGGAGCAGAATTAGGAGACTCGTGCGCTCTTTCTGGTGACAGATGGCACCTGGCACTACTTGGGGGCGGATAAAGGGAAGGGCAGAGGGAAACAGGGAGACGTGCAAAGTCTTCTGTCTGCGGAGAGACGGAGTCTAGGTCCGACAGTGGGTTACAACCTGGGCCCCGGACAGCCAGCCGGGACTGTCTGCAGGCGTCTCAGCAGCACAGACGGAATTTCTCGTTAGTTTTTCTCCGTATAACGTGTTGTGCCCTGTGCTTCTAACTACTCTAAAAGCACTAGCTCGTGACTCCCGTCAATAAATGCATGCAGTAAGTTATGGGACACACGAGAACATGGCAGAAGAGTTAGAAAAGCTGGCAACGCAACGCAGATGAGTGAATACCGTTGCCTCTGGCTGAGCACAGAAAGACGAGTTAAACCACATGATATGTTTTAGAGATATCTCTGGTTAAAGTCGGGACTCCTTTTCAGACGCGTTCCTCACTTCGTGGTATACGTATGCCTTTCAGAGAATTCCTCGCTTTATTTTATTTTTACTTTTAGAGTCACCTTAATACCCTGTTATTCCTTTAAGTCTAGAATATACAACAAAATCACTGAGCCTCTGTTGAGTTAGAAGCTGTCGTATAGATCATTAAACGACCTCACCCTTTATTTTACTGGCGAGGGGACTAATAGAAAATGTGGTTAAGGACGAGAGGACTGACTGATCCAAGGCCATTCTTAGCGAGCTCGTGCAGGAAGGACAAGAAATGCTTCATCGCTCAATATAGTGAGTACGTGACAATTTCCAGAGCGTACTAAGAATAACGTATCCTGGGAAGAAATAAGTCTTGAGACCCCCCTTATCTCCTCCAGCCTGAACAGCGGAAAAGGGACGAGCAAAGATGTGCTCGCAGGAAGGAGGTGATTTTCCCAAGGAGACTGGCATTCGAGGCAAATGAGAAACAGTAGCGGGTGAGGAAAGCCATAGTTGGAAATCTGTTTCCTTAATTCTTTTTCTTTTAGAAGTTACTTTAGTACAATTTGAAAGCTTACATTATCTACACATTCTTTATGGTTCTTTGTTTATGGCACCCATTTATGATGATAACGTACAATAAAAATGTACACATCTTGTATTCCGTATTAAATGCTCAGTCATTCCTGATTATGCATTTTATTATTCTTATCCAGTCTGGAGGGAAAAAGCCCTCCTTCAGGTGCGGCCGTAGATGGATATCTGGTCCCTGCGTACATTACCTGACTGCCAGGTGAGCCCTGATGGATCATGAGGGAAGCCAGGGAAGCAGACTTGTCACCATCTGCTATTTTAACAAGGCTTATTTCTTCCTGGGGTGTCTCTATTAACTGTCCAAGACAGAGTGGAGCGGAGGTAGACTAGAAGGACGGGGACTTAGTTGGGTGTGATTTTTTTTTTCCAGAAGCTTCATCAGCTGTCAGACTATGAAATAACACGTTTAGACCTTGGCCTAATTCCAAATCGATGGGTCACACAGACCCCTAAGGCCGCCACTGGTGATGCTGGGGGTGCCGCTGGGTGACTAAGAGTTAGGCTGGAGAACAGGAGGCAATGGTGTTGGCTCCATTCTACCAGTAAAACCAGCTTTACTTTCTTCTGCACGGAACTTGGTGTTCAATTTGCATTTATAGGATTCACAAAAAAAGAGGGAACGTGAGGACACTCTGATATAAAAATGCCAAAAACATTTCTTCTGGCATATCCTAGAATGTTCACGGCTTCTTGGATCTGTCAGTCCAGCGAGAGTCGGGACAAAAACCCGATGAGAAACAGCACGTGAGACGTTCAGGTGCCCTTATCACGGGTGCGCAGGCAGCCAGTGACGTCACCGCATGGCAGGTACAGATGGCGCTGCCATTTTCCAGAGAAGACAGTCACAAAGAGCAGCCAGTCGTGTCTAAAGCCGTGTTCGCAAACCGGAACCACCTGGGGGCTTTGTGAAAGGTGCAAATGTCAGGACACCCGGATTCCGCGCCTAGGGGGTCGCGTGAAATCGGTCTGCAGGTGGGAACTGCGTGGCCTTGAAGCTCCCAAACTGACTCTAGCGGGCAGGTCAGAGCAGAACAATTAACACAGGAAAACGTGGGTCAGAAGATGTGACTTTATCTCACATTAAAAAAATAACCTAGGGGCTTAAACTAATTGTAAGATCCATGGGAATCACCCGAGTGTTTTGATAAAAACAGTGCTGGAGCATTCGGTGTTCAGATCAAAAGGGGGAAACAGAGAAGAAGCACACGAACACGCCAGGTCCTGCCCCCTACATTGCTGGGGCTTCCCTAGCTCTGGGGTGTGCAGCGGACCCCTGAAGTTCATTACTGTGAGCACGCCGCCCTCCCTCAAACCGCGTTTCCATCTGGCCCCCTGCTAGCACACCCCTCTCTATGCAGCTGGGGGGATTCTTGTTGCCCCCAGATGGGCTCCATAAACCCACAGTTGGTTGAACTTGACCCCTCCCCCCGGACGCAGCCTCTGCTGGGTCCTCAGGTCCGCCCTCCAGCTCCCAGCACTCACAGCCTCCTCCCAGAGCGCTCTCCCCCGGGCCTGGGCTCTTCAGCACCCTAAGCAAAGACCTGGGAGGGCTCCCCTGCGTCCTCTTCCAAAGATAAGTGCCTGGGCTCCTGGAGGACCGTGAAATCTACCACAAACCAGTCTTGCAGAGCCAGGGGACGGTGGGCGCAGTGCCTGGCATAGAGTGAGCGCTCAATAAGTAATCGATGCTGTTATTCATTTTATTGTTATTATCATTATTATTACTGCTGCCACCGTTACAGCCTTAGAGCATTCTGTCTGCACAACTAGATGGCAGAGAAGAAACCCTCACTATAAGCTGGTTCCCTTTCCAAGGATTCAAGAAATCTCGAATTGAAAGTATCAGGAACAAAGAGGTCACAGTGTTGCCAACATTCACTACGTAGTCAGGCCTATGACCCTTGCGTCTGTATGAACATGTACAGACTTTTTCCTTGTCATTATAGAACTGTCCTTAAGTGATACAGTCTATGACTACATAACATTTACATTGCATTAAATACGGTAAGTAATCTAGAGATGATTTAAAGTGTATAAGAGGATGTGTCAGGTTATATACAAACACTACGCCGGTTTATGTAAGGGACCCGAGCATCCTTGAATCTGGGCACCGCAGGCATCCTGCAGCCGTCTGGGATGGATGCCTAGAGCTGACTGTCTCTTTGAAATGTCGTGAAGGAAGATAACAGGCCCCACGTCCCTGCCCCTGTCCCTGTCCCCGTGAGAGGACAGGGCATAACTTCCAGCCTCCGCAGGGCTTAGCTTCGAGTTATCATAAAGATATGTTTTTACTTTCCCTCCGGATAAGGACAACTGCTCACACAGATCGTCACCCCAGCTACCCAAGCGGATGTAGGGTGAACTATGCTCTCGGGTCCTCTTTACTTAAAAAGAATTGGTTGTTCTCCTGGGGAACATTATGCGTAATGGGAAGGACATGTCTTTTTAATCTCTCTCTTTTTTTAAATGTTTTACTGTTCGTGCTACTCCAGTTGTCCCATTTCTTCCCTCTCTCAGGACTGTGGTAATGCTTATTCAATAATAAAATGGCTTTCTTTTTTTTCTACTTTTGTAGAAAGGTTTTTCTGGGATGGGAGTTGTTTTTTTGCTTGGTGGGTCTTTACTTTTGGGGTTTGTTTATAAATCTATTTCCCCAATAAATTCAAGACTGAGACATGTGAGGGTAATGTTAAAGGTGAACTCTGGACCCTAATGCTCTATTTATCACCACGGTTTCCCCAGAGGAATACAGAGAACTAAGTGTAAGGCAACTCTGACTTTTCATTTTCTGTATTTATTAAGTGACTGTTCGTAACGAGGAGCTGCATGACACGTGTAGGACGTGGTGCGGCGGCTGGAGGAGACCCCGGCGTAAGACCGGGAGCTCCGGGTCTCTGTCCTCTCTGAGTCGTCCTCGGCGTCTGGCCCTCCGTGCGTGTCTCTGTCTCCCTGCTTTCCTCTTTCTCATCGTCTGCAGGAAGCATGGAAGGAAGACGGTGTCCCACTCTGAGCCGCTGCACTGAAAATAGCACAAACTGGAATATTTCCTTCTCACAGCTCTGGAGGCTGAGAAGTCGGAGACCCAGGTGCTGGCAAATTCAGCGTCTGAGGACGGCCTGCTTCCTACACAGACAGCCATCCTGTCATTGGGACGTCACATGCCGGGAGGGACAAGGCAGCCCTCCGCAGTCCCTCATGAGGCGCTGCTCCCATTCCTGGGGCCCTCCCGCCCTCATGACCCAGCCACTTCCAAGGGGCACACGTCCATGTTCTATCACATTGAAATTAGGGTTCAGAGTGCGGATCTGGAAGGGACCTTCCGTCGATAGCAGACGAAGATCTCCGTGGAGGGGGCCGGTGAGACTGAACTTGTACATTTAGCTCATCATTTGTATCTTCAAAATCCTACTCTAGCAGCATCTGCTGAGCACCCTTTTACTAGCCGTGGGGCTACATGCCGTCCCTGGAGCTGGGCCTTGGTCACATTCCAGAGGACCCCCCCAAGCTCCCAGCCCTGTTTGCAGGGGCATCACAGAAGGCGGAGCCCCAGCCCTCAGACAGGAGCATGTTAAACGCCTCCCCTGCGGGGCTGGCCGCAAGGCGCTCTTGGTCTGCAGCTAACACTTCATAACAGTTATGGGCTCCGTAAACGTCCACAGAATATGGATTCCACAAAAATGCAACGTGAGAGCCACTCCCAGGGTTTACAACCCATAATTCATTACGGAAAAAGGCTTGATTCACTTGGAGAGGTGAAACCCACGAACTCCATGGCCCCTGATCATGTCCGAGGGGCGACCCCGTGCCACCTCTGCACAGGGAATTAGAGGCGTACGTCCAAGCCCGGCCCCAGCCCCGCGCCCACCCCACGGGGCGGCCACCCCGGTGCACTGCACCGAGCGGCCCTCAAGACCACCCTGTATTCTGTCTTCTGCCAACCAGGCACGGCACTGACACAGGCGTTTCGTAAGAAGTCGGGCTCCTGGGGAGGCGGGGTCTCGTCTTCAATGTCGTTCATCGTGACCCTGCTTGGCCTCAGCACATACTCCAGCCTCGGTTCTTACAATTCCATCCTACCCCCCCCCCCATCCTTTGCTTCCTTAACAGAAAAAGACTTCCTCATATTTCCCAGAATGAAGTGTGTATCTTCTTCTCTCCGAGCATTTACACTGAGGGTTACCCCTGCCTAAAATACCCCAACGGTCTTCAAAGCGCAAAGCAGTGCTCCTTTCTCTGGGAACTCTTACCTTACTTTGTTGTGAGTACTTTCCCCGTGAGGGCAGGGGCTGTTTATTCAGCTAATTGGCACTTGGAAGTGGCTTATTTACCTGTGTTTCGTGTCGGTTTTATTCAACATATTCTAAGTGTTAGACACACAGGGGATATAATTTAGAGTTTAAGTGCACGTCTACCTTCTGATGGATTCAAAAGAAGAGACAGGACAGCTGAGAAACGGGTCCAAGACCACGCAGTGCTGCACTGCACCCCGTCAGGAGGGTAAGAGGTGCTGCAAGATGTCCGACGTCGTGGGGCCCGACAGGTGACTCCCACTATCCGCGTGTTGTATTGCTGTTACCCTTACGTCTGCTTTTCACAAAAGCACTGCAGAGTGAACCTAGTCCTCAATTCACAGGAGGAGAGCTAGGTTGATGGCCTTTGAAATCCTTACAAAGACCACTCTGTTACATTACAGTAATTATAACCTCGTTGCTATTTGTATTCGAATGTCCTCTCCTCACCCACCCCAGCTCCCCACGCCTCGGCCCGGAGGGGAGAGCGTGGACTGGTGCTGGTCTCCGGAAGGAAGGGCTGCCTGTCCTGCACCCTGGCTGTGCGACGCTGCATGTCCCCGGTGAAGGACTGTGGCCCTGAACCGTGAGCGCTGTCTGGTCCGCAGACAGAGGCTGCCTCCAGAGGCCCACGCGTGTGGAAGGAGTTCATGGTAAGCCGGCTGTTTCTCTGGCTCCGGCGTTCAACGGTCTAATCATCGTGGAATGACTCATGATGAAAATGATGATGATTTACTAGGATGGGAAGAGCCTTAAAGCCACGCGAGACAAACGCCAGGCCCCAGCAGGCAAAATGCCCGAGGCTGCCATCTTGGAGGGGCGGAAGCCGGGCTCGCCATGTGGGCAGATATTTTCCTCCCTTCGGGAGAGGAATTAAATGAGCTCCTCAGCAAACATTTAGTGAGCACCTGCTAAGCAAAGCATATGGAATATACGGTGGATGACACGGAGAAATACGCTACAAACCCCCTGCCCTCGAAGATGCGGGTCCCCTGGAGTGCTCAGCCATGGCCGGAGGACGTGTAATTTGTTACACTCACTCCGGGAAACTGGCAGAAACTACTAAATCTCATGTGTGTACCCTCCGGCTCAGCGACTGCCCTCTTATTTATATACGCACGGGTGATAAATGTCTGTGTCCACTGAAGACGCAAACAAGAATGTCCATAGCGGCTTTGTTTATAAAAGCCAGAAACAGGAAAAAAGAAAAAAAGAAAAGAAAACATATCCATCAACAGTAGAGTGGAGTGGAGGAATAAATGGTGATCTATTCATATATTGAAATAATACCCAGAAATAAAAGAGAGGTAACTACAGCTACCTGTATTGATATAGATAAATCTCACAGACTTAGTTTTAAGGAAAAAAGAAGCCAGACATCAGGGGACACATATTTTATGATTCCATGGTTATGAAGTTCCAGAAAGGGCAGAACTAAGATGACAGAAGTCAGAATAATATTTATTTTAGTGTCATGAGATGGTAACTGGAAGATTATGCACGTAGCCCCCAGGGAGGCCTGCAAAGTGTTCTCTCTCTTGATCTACGTGTTACATAAACAGTACTTAAGCCTCATTACATGTGTACAGACATGCATGTGGGTACATGGAGCTGTATCCTTAACACCTGCGCCCTTTTCTGTAGGTATGTCCTACCTCGCTTATGAAGAAACAAAAAGGAAAGATTAAAAAAAAACCCACAAAACAGAAATTAAGCAAACAAAAACACACCTGGACTTTTTCATTGCTGACAAGATGGAAACACTGCGATACTGTGATTCTCTTATGTATTTTATATATTATAAATTTTACAAAAGCAAATTACATGCATCAATGTGATATGGCATCTTTTAATAAGCCACTACCTTTTATTCCATGTATCCGTTTCATCAAAAGCATTGGCCCCAGCGCGCCGGCACCTTTTCAGTGTGGGATGGGACCTCCGAGAGGCACACGCGCCTCTTCTACAAGTGCGCTCTGATCCCGTGTGCGTGGAGCGTGGTGCGTGTCCACCTCCGTCTCCAGCAGTGCCCGTCACCTAATGTCTGTGACCAGCAAACAACCACAGGATGAGGGATCCCAGTTCTTCAGGGAATTAATGTGCTGAAATTGTCATCAGCTCGAAAAGCCACGGCCCATCCAGACCTGTGAAGGGCACCACACGCCCCGCACCCAAGTCCCCACTGAAGGCCCAGCGAATCCGCTTCCACGTTCACGCACCCAACGCAGACGGAATACCCAGACTGTAGAGTGCTTTGTATTCGCCTCCTTTTGGAGAGACTGAGGCTCCAGAGAGAAATCGCTGACTCTTGGAAATCCAGGCGTTTACTTCATCTTCTTGTTTCATTTGTCACTGCTTCCCTCAGGCCGGCCTGTGACCGTCCCACTCACAGGCTCCGGAGAAGGCAGGTCAGGGCACGCCTGACAGTAACCTACGCGCACCCCTTTGCTCACAAGCTATCTCAGGTCTGACGTGCCCTCTCTCGTCCTATCCGGGTCAAAACCCACCTGCTTCGTGCCACTGCCCTCAGTGCCAGGCCACCTCGCCTCTCACTCCGCACTGACACCAGGGCCACGGGCGCCCCTGAGTAGCCCGTCTGACGGCCTTCCGTGGAATACAGTTTAGGTACAACCTGCCTTTCTCTGCAGCTGGGTGGCAAAACCTTCGGGGCAGGCAGTGAAGCATGCCAGTTAGGAGTTCTAGGTCTGAACTTTGGCTCCGCCGTTTACAACTGCTGTGCCCTTTCTAAAGACTCATCTCAGTTCTAACGTGAAGATGATAGGGCCTTTTCAGAGATTATATGATAGAAAACATGTACAAGTGTTAACATGGAGTCGGGCATTGGTGGGTAGCCAATAAACGTTAGCAGTGATTATCACTGTTATTCTTAGCCCACCTCACAACGTTCCACACGAGTGCCAACTGTCTGTGTAAGTTGAAATAAATTAGTGAAAATAATCAGTAGCCACTCTAAACTTCAACGTGAATAAAAATGGCGGGGAATCTGGACACAAGGCAGACCCCTCAGCATCTCTCCCAAGCACCTGCTGACAGCCACCTTACCGGGTCTCAGCTCCCACGCGGAGTAGCAGGGTCTAGATCCTCAGCGACACGGAGAACCATTTTGCAGATAAAGAACAGTGACTTTGGGCAGAGTAGAGTTTATGATCTTCATCACACGCAGGCATTACGTTAACGAGCAAGGACCACTGGCGTTGTGATTCGTCTCTCTCTATACAGTTCACACCAGGACGCCGAAGGGTTAATGCTGACGTGGGGGATGAGTGTGTGTCTAGCACTGTGAGGGGTGGCCGGGCACCAGGTGCTGGACAGGAAACCCTCTCCTTGCCCTCGAGGCGTCTGTCACACAGTCTGTTCCCGGGTCCTGCAGCCCCGCCAGGCCAGGTTGGAGAGCCGCCGGGAGCAGACCTGTGTGAGTCCTGAGGTGACCGACCATGGTCGCCTGCATTTTCTCCTCTGGTATCTGCTCCAGTGTGGCCCCCAAGAAAGAGGCAGGGAAACGGAGACCCCTGTCTGACTGGCAATATTTCCACCGTGCGGCTCACCAGGCTATTCCGTTCCTCACTCTTTGATTTTTTACATTGCTGATGACAAAATCAATGCATATTTATTTTAGAAAAGCAGAATGTGGCGGGCACAAATTACTCATAATCCAAACACAGGCTAGAGCAGGGTGTGCATATGCACATGTGTGTGTGTGCTCTCCCCGTGTGAGAACAGAGCTTCACGTCTTGATTATTTATGTGTTTACTACAGAAAGAAGTTAATTACCGTTGTTAAAAATGTGGACTTGGAAGTCACGCCGATCTGAGTTAATATGCCTGCTTCATCATTTCCCGCCTACGTGACTTCAAGCAAGTTACTTAATATAGCCAAGTCCCAACTTTGAGGATTAAACAATGTATGTAAATCAATTTATACACATAAATAGACATAAAATTTAAATAACTACTAAATATTAGTATTTTATTAATTATTCTTCTGTGAGCATAGCCCATATTACTAAATATCCTTTAAAAATGTCATTTTTATTGGCTATATAATATTCTATTTTGAGGATGTTTATGGCACATAGCATACCATAAATGATTATAGAATAAAGAAATATACAGTAATTTACTTAAACATCAATATCCAAAATGCTTTGCCAATTCTGTAGCTTAAAATGTTTTATTGTATTACATTATATTCCTCTATTATAAAATTACTTTAAATTTTTTCTTCTTTATTTAGTTGTCTGCTCATGTCCTTTGCTCATTTTTATCATGTTAATATTTTATTATAATGTATATAAGTACTATATATTAATTTTCACGTTTCATGCAAATATTTACCACTTATGTATTATGGGTATTATTATTATTATTATTATTATTATTATTACTGTTATCATTTGTTTACAGTCTCTTCTTCCGTGTTAGCGGCAAGAGCAGGAAAGAAACCCACAATGAAAGCATTTAACCATCTGACCTAGAAGCCGTCTTACCTGGTTCGCTCTTGCACGGCTAGGGTCTGCGCTCTCTGAGGATAATGTTCCTCCTCTAAACCTGAGTGGCTTCTCATGCAAACGGCATCTGTGGAGCCTCCCGGACATGACTCTCCATGGCAGTCACGGCCCGTTCCTTGTAGAAGACAGGGAGCCGGGGCGATGCTGGCCCGAACCGGAACTAGCTCCCTGCTGTTGTCACGGCCGCTTCGTTATCCGTGGACTTCCTGTTAATTACCTCTGTGTCACAAATACGTTTGTGTCAAGGGTCGTCATATCTATACAGCTACACGTTATTATCACCCCTTAAGCTAAGGAAATCTTTGATTTCCGTGAGGGACAACCATATTTATGCTTTTAATGCGTGGCTGGTTTGGCTCAGTGGATTGAGCGTTGGCCTGCGAGCTAAGTGTCGCTGGTTCGATCTTCCAGTCAGGGCACATCAGAGAAGGAAAACTCTGACTCCAAAAAACCTCCGCTGCCTTGCGGCATACCTCTTCAGGGGAAAGGCTAAGGGAGTAAACCCCGACAGAAAATCCGGAGCCGGAGTCCCTAAGGCGGTTTGACGTTGTAGTCAACACCGGCAACTCCTGCGGCGCACCTGAAGCCAAGCTGTATTGACTCCGTCTTTCCCTTGGACCCTTCAGCTGCGAAGAGAGGGGGGGTCTGCTGCATGGGCAACAGCAGACCCTCCATATCACCCTGCCCGGGCTCTGTAGCTTCAGCTTCACTGGAGAGGACACTCCAGCGTCATCGCAAGATGTCGATTCAACACGGGAGGAGACAGATACCGTGTCACTCCCGAGTCGGACTGCACAGCCATTCTCGGAGGTGCAGATAGACTCTTAAGAAGCTACACCATCGTCTCTCGAGACGGACGGCTGCCGACGATGACAACAACGAGTAGCATCCAAAACAAGTACTAAGTCAATGATCAAATACAGTGCAAAGCAAAAGCTGCAGCCATGGATGGTGTCTGTCCCTTTCCCAGTCAGTAACCACACGGTTCTCCTCTCCTGTGCTTTGGATGATGCAAGCACAGCAAGACGTTGTTCAGGAAAGAAAAGAGGGAAACAAAGAGCATCACAAAGAGCAGGAAACTGCTATTATGACAAAGGAAACAATGAAGTAGATTTGGCCACATGGGAAGTCGTAATAAACACAAAAGAAGAATTATGTGTGAGGGTGGAAGTAAAACAAAGTGCACACCCCAAAGCAATGACCGCCTCGGTGAACTGCCACTGTCCCTTTTCTGTCCGGCTGGGTGCTTCGTGGTTCGTCCCCCGAACACGCGTGCCCTCTGAGCCGTGGCCTGGTGGGGAACCTGGCATGGCCTTCGCACGTGTCCACGTTGCCAACTGAGTCAGCTCTGGAGGCTTTGTTAGCTCCTTCCGGCCACCGGGGAGGCTCCAACTACGTCGGCATCCTGCCCAGCTTCTCAGAAGCTTCCGTGCCACCCTGGCCGTGCCCCCTGAGTCTCCGCCAGAGAGGTACGCGGGGCAGCGCTCCGCCTTTGGGACCTGAGGATCTGGGATTTGGGCCTGGTGGCACCATTTGCTGACTGTGTGACCCTCAAGAGTTCCCTTCCATTCTTTGAATAGCCAGTTTCCTGCGTTGTACAGGGAGGGAGGAATGCTTAACTCCTCTGGGCGACTTAAAGAATCAAATGAAATAATGTATGTTATTCTGAATTTTAAATATAATTGATTAAAATACAAACTATTTTTAAATATAAACTTCTCTACGAAATTTGATTAACAAATTAAAATTATATTACAATATATGTATACATTATAATAACATGTAAAATTACCTACACATAATTGTTTCTATGTCTACATCTATCTCAGCCATTGTCTAGATTCTATTAAATTGAATTCACATTTGGTTACTGATCACCCTATGAACCATCAAAGAAAGTACGCATGCAGGTAGACATACAGTTAAAATTACAGTATCCACCCCATACACCCTTGAACCTAGCAGAGTATTTCCCTTCTGCAAATATTTAGTAAATGTTTCCGGAAAGAACAAGCAGTCTGAGAATGAATGAAACCATTGCAGGGCCTGAGAAAAAGGTGCCTCTTGCAAATGAATACAACTCTACAACTAGGTTGTGAGTGATTCTTTTCTAGTGTTTTCTTAATCTAGGGTCTTATTTCCCTTGCCACTTATAGCTAAAATGTGTCCTGATTTTAATTGACAATTTCCAAACAATTGGAATAGAGCCTTTGTGAGGTTGAAAGAATACATTTGCAATGGAAAACAATAGGCACGGAAGAACAGTGTTTTAATGCTTCTAAACAAAACTGTAAATGATGAAACCAAACTAGGAAAGACCCTTATATTTATCTAGCAATATGGATCTTAAGGGGAAATACATCTTGTTAACCTGGGAGTATCAGTAAATGAATTGAAATTTATAAAGATTCTTACTTGGTTTAGGGTGAGCCTCAAATTACCTCTCAGGCTGAGAAGAATAGAACATGTTCTATTCCTTTAAGTATTCTAGGAAACCTTGAAAAATAAGGCACATTGTTTTGTTTCAGGGTAAGACAAAAAGGAAGGAAAACACAGACGCACCACAAAGCACCGCCTTGGTGCCGCCACTGACAGAAGGAAACATCTGAAACCCACATCCTCAGGGCACTTGTCAGGGAACAGCAAGGAGTGGGTGAGAAGAAGCTAATAGTCATGTATATGGAAGTTTTCATAGTAGTTAATAATACATTATTAATGTTACTTACACCTCCAAAAAAAAGAAAAGAACATAGAAAACAAAGACCTACATGTGTCTCTCTAGGAAACTAAGTTTTAGTTACCATATGTCAGAAGCTAACCAAGAAAAATGCATTACAGACAGAAGTTTGGAAAGTTAAAAATTCCTAGACCAGTACAAATAACTATTTTTCATGTATGACAATTGAAAAAACTCTTAAAATTATTAAGAGTCAGCACCTGATAAAATCCTTCTACCCATGCCAGAATGTCTATCCTATCGACAGAAATGGCCCTCTGACCCTAAATAAGAGCTTCAAAAGTAGTTTTCCTTTTATAAATACAAATTCCGTCCTTTACCCTTTTCAGTGGTCAACGCTTTGATCTTAGGAAGTGCGGATATTCATACTTTTTCTTCATTCAGCCAACAGTTCCCTCTCATGACGTGTTTCGGGGCCCTGAGAGAAGCGTGGCCCGGGACGTGGAATGGAACAGGGAAAAGCGCCCCGTCTCCCTGCTCCCAAACCCACATCAGACCGCGTTGGCTCCGCCCATGATCACTTTTTATACTGAAATATTGAAAGGCACCATTTGCTTGTACCAACGGCTGACACAGAAAATGCTCATCAGGTAATTTTTGTGTAAAGAGGTCAAATTTAACAAATCATAATAAGATGGATTAAAACATAGCATTCGAGAGGTAGGGCTCACTAGTTTTAAGTACATTTATGTTTTGCTGCGCACGCATGTTAAATCACGGTGGAATACAAAAATTTTCGGTGTCTTATATATGATCTCTTTTATAAAAAATATGTATTAACCAGGTATGGGCTTCAATACTGACGTGTTTTGGTTTGTCATCCTGTAAGCCTCTGGAGTTTTGCAAAAATCACATCTGTCTGACTGCGCCATTCCGTAAATGAGCCCTTGGTTTTTGGTGGGACTTTTTATCACTGGTCATTAAATTTCATTTATGAATCTCCAGTCATGAGAAAAAGTGTCTGACACATGAGAGATATTCAAATGAAATGTGTTAAGTTGAATTAAACTGTTTGTGGCCATCGTTCAGAGTCTTCTTTATCTTATGAGGAAATATATTCAGGGACAAATTTTTCTAGATCACCCTTGAAGCTGTTTTTAACCTGTCACTACAAATGAAAAAAGTACTCATTTGCACTGCTCTGAGAATAGATACTTTATTAATACCACTATGGATTCTTCATTAACAACAGGCGTGATTCGCATAGTTGAAAAAAATAGGTCTTGGCCTCAGTTTCTTTATAAATAAGAGAATTAGATGTGCTTCCTACAAAGCGCTCTCCCGCTCTCAGCTGGGATGGGCCTCAGAACAGCGGGGACACAGCTGGGGTGGGACAGACTGCTACACCCCGACAGCAGCTATGCCGGCAGGAAAGGGCTAACAGATTCCTGCAAGACTGTGATGCCCACAGGACAGGGCTGCGGAGCGGACGGGGTGACGCACAGGAGGTCCTTTCAGACAGACGCGGGCAGCGCCCCGTCCTGCTCCGCGCTGAGCCGTGGCTTTGTGAAGCTTGCCCCCGAAATTGCGGCAGCCTCTCCTTCCCCCCGCGGTGCGGCTCCGGAGGGGCACGAGTGGTGCAGCGTGCTTCCGCCGTCCGGACCGCTGTCGGCACTGGCGAGCCTGCCACACGAACCGGGAGCCTTGTCAGCGACACGTTCCACGGCGACTCATCGGGAGACGGTCGTGCAAAGAGCTTCTGAGCGGGTGGCTTGCGGGGAGGTGCTTCAGAGCTCCCTGCTGGTTATCAGATCGCTCTTGGGGAAGGGACTGGGTTAAGGACATAACATCTAGGATTTTTACCCGGGATCAAAGATTTACTCGATGTCTGACCTTGGACAAGTGATGTCCTCTCTGGATGTCATTGTATTTAACCCTCAAATGAGGACAAAAAGATCTCAGGAAGTGTTATACAGAAAAAAACAAAGCAAAAACAAAAACAAACCTCTCCTGTATGCAAAAGCCCTTTGTATAATCCGGATGCTGAGTTCATATTTTCTTACACACACAGTTGTTCACGAGAGAATAAGAGATATGGTCAAAATGCTTCCATCCTTCTCTCTTGATTCTCTGGTACAGATACAATGTGCCTTATAACAGAACGCTCAGGAAACCTTCTTTTCCCATCAGATGGTCCCTTATTCTTACACCTGAACATGGAGCTTCTTGAGAGAGAAGGCCGTGCCTTGAGTTCGTCTCTAGGTCTCCGAGCATCACGCGCTCCCGTCGCTCAGCCCAGCCCCTGCCGCGCCTGCGAGCCTTCCCTGCTGCAGGAATACCACGTGCAGCTTTGGTCAGAGACCTGCCCCGGTGTCACTGGTCCTCTCGTTCTTCTCTCCCAGGTGGACCGAGGGACAGCCGGCAGACACAGCGGCAAGGGAGTGAAAACGTCAGTGTGATGACCTGATACGCGTACACATTGTTAAAGACGCCCTGGGTCAGAAAGCTGGAGATACATCCTGGGTGCGGAAGAGAGGCGCTTTCGGGGAGCTTTCAGGGCGACCTCCTGAGTCTCAGCCATTACGCAGCCAGACCAGCGACACGGACAGGCTCAGAGGCCCCGTCTTCATCAGACGTGAGATATCTTTCTCCGTGAATTGTCAGAGCACTCGGAACACACTTTGACAACAACTAATTCCGTTGGCTGGACTTCAGCTCTTGAGGACAAACATTAAATTTTAGTTTAGTTTGTACGCTTAGTGTGCCTTGGCATGGTTTATGCACATTATCCATATTTCTGAATGGATAAATAAATAAGAATTCCACATGAGAATGCATCCTTAGAGCAGTTTTCTATTTTCAAAAAATCGTTCTTGTGCATTATGTGTTTTTATCTTTCCAGTCTTCGAAGGGCTCCTGTTCTATCAGACCCACGTTCTAATAGACTGCAGACTATCTGAGGTATTCCACGGGGTGGGGGTCAGTTCCTCTCTAAGGTTACCTAGGTAAGCGGCAAGCAAGGAATGTTCCCTGGAAATAGCAAACATGACTCCAACTCAGACAACTTGCTTAATACTGGGTCCTTTTTGTAAATAGAGCTTGACCGGGGGAGGCTGAAGTTTGGAGACAGTAATATTGTTCATGGAGAGCATTTAGACATAGAATTCTCAGCACAAAGAGTAAACTTTGCCTTTTTCTCAATGATGTTCAAAGCTCCTATCAGATGTTAAAACGTTATTTCTCTATAGCCTAGAGACATGGTAACAATACGTTCCCTCCCTGACCCCGAATACCAGTTGCCATAACAACCTGAGGCAGTTCTATAAATGAAGATGTGTTTACTGTACGATGCTGCACTGAAAGGAGAGGGGGACACAGATCCCCAAATATGCACCATCTGTGATGTCGCATCCTTTGAAGAGTGCCCCAATTAGCCTACATGTAAACACGCTAGCTTTGACGTGTGCTGCCTCCAATGGCACTTGAGCCTGAATTGGCTTTCTGCCTTCCCAACGCTGAAGGGCACCTATAGCCGCCCCGGCCAAGTGGCGTGGAGATGTTTCCGTGTGGAAGGAGCTGGCTAATAACCTCGGTTCACGCCCTCACTACCACAGAGAAGACCCAGCGGGCAGACAAACCCCAACAAAGGTGGCATGGAGCCAGGGAAGCAGAGAGCTATGAAACCCCGCAGGGAGCAGGGCTGATAGGGCGGGGGGTTGGGGTGGGGAACAGCTAAGGACCTAGGAGGCAATGTCATTTGGGGGGGGTCCTCTCTGATGAAATAGAGAAAGACTGGGAGAGGTCCTCTCAGACCCAGCTCTTCTGGGTGCTCTGATCACCCATAAAATCCCATCGGGGCAGCCTGGTCAAGGCAGTCACTACAGCAACTGACCGTGAAGAGACCACGCTTTATGAACAAGTGAAGGAAGACTTGGTTCTCCTCTGTCCAGGCGGGGTTATGATCTGCTGCATCGCTGCCGTCACTGGTTCTCAGTGACGTAGAACTCGACAGTTTACAAAGCAACGGCACATTTGCTGCCTCCTTTGATTGTCGGAACAACCTCAGTTTCCATGCGAGGAAGCAGCACCGGAAACGCGGGATGGCGGCAGGGACACCGAGCAACAGAAACGCGTGGGCCCCGTCTCTGCTGTGCGTCGACTTCATGGCCTTGGACCGATCCCTCCCCAATCTGGGTTGCTTGATATGCAAACTCAAATGATGCCGTCTGGCTCAAACCCTCCTATGAAGATAAATGCCCTACAGAATACAAGGCTTTATGTTAATTGAGAATTTTAAAGTTGTTCTCTGACTTCTTTGATTGAGAAACGCAGTTCCCTGTTGTGAGACTAGCCCATTGTCCCAATGAATTCAGGGTTAGGGCTTATTTTTTTAAAGGAGTTTACACTGTAGCAAAAAAGGAAAAATGCTTATATACAATTACTTGGGAACAATACATCAGGTGTGTGTTTGCCTGGGGCATATGACTATGTGGGCACTTCAGAGCAATTCTGGAGAGAACTTTAAAGGGGCCCCAAAGCTCCTGTGGAATTTAAGAAATTGAAGCATGGTCTGGAAGAACAGGTCAGCCCCAAGTGATGTGGCCCACCGATTTGATGAGCATGACTACTGACAAATATAAATGCTGTCGGTAGAAATGGCTATAAATAGACACAGCCCCAAAAATACACGGCCGAATTCCACAGAAAAAAATTCTTGATGCCAAGACTTCAATAATCAATACTAAACAAGAGATGGTATCACAACCGTGATCCACGGAGGCTTTAAATAAAGACCCAGGCCTCGGGGACGGGACTTTGGGATCCCCGGCTTTTAGACCAATCGGGGCCAGTAAGAAGTCAGCCACAGCATTAGGCCTGCACTGCAAACAGTGGGTTAAGAGCACCCCGGCTACTCTAAGCAAGGTGTGATAACCCCACCTCCGGAAATGGAGACTCATCCAGCCCCTTTGAAAGCCTTAAGAGACTGGAGAAAACTAAGCAGCCATTACTTTGGAAGAACGCATTCACAAAAGCTGGCCCAAAGCCCCCTGACACATAAAATCACCACTTCTGAAAACTAGTACCTCATTGCAATGGCAGGCAACGTGAAGACACAAAATCTCCAAAACGCTAACAAGGCAGAAATTCAATGAAACAGACAATTAGCATTTGGGAAGCTGATATCAGAAAAACAAATATAAATATTAGTTAATAACTTAACATGCTTGAAATAATTAGAATATAGAATATATGTCAAGAATGGAACTCTATGAAAAAAATCTATTGTAAAAAACAAAATAAGCTTTTTACAGAAAGGAGTTAAAAATCAGGTTTAACAGTAAGGACACCAGCCTTCTCCACAGCAATGCGGGAAGATGGACATCATCTGAGTCATGTCCTAAAATTCAGAAGGAAGCTTACGTCCAGTATTAACGCGCATATTCAATCAAAACAGTAACCTGGTGGAAAAGAGAGAAAAGCTTTATAAAGTCACAGGGATTCCTGATCACACGGTTCCCACCGTTTTTGAGCATATATTACAGGAAGATAAAGAAACTGGGGTCAAACATAAGGAGAGCAAAGAAATTCCAGGATGGTGGGGGCACGACCCAGAAGGACAGAGCACCAGAGCCTTGACAGCAGCTCAGGGGACCTGCAAGGGGATCCCCAAGGAGCAGGGGGATACAACTGCATCCCATCACATGAATGACTAGTAAGAAGAGTTGAGAGTTCTGCCACAGAATTAGAGCAAGATGATCTATTATTATGTTTTTTAAAGAGCAAAGAGAAAAGCAGCAACTGCAGGAATTTAAAAAATTATATAATAAAGAAATGCAACCATAGTATAGCCCGTGGCAGAGCATACTGAGATAACAGTGTCAATCTATATTGTACATATTTTCATGCAATGCACACAGCAAACGCCATGACATGAGAACCACACGTATTCCCATCAATGAATATGGCAGAGCTCACGCTCAAGCTTCGACTGCTGCCTCTTCTTCAAAAGGGCATGGTTTTCTTTCAAACTCCATTTTTTTAGGTTAAGTTTTTGTTGATGTTGTTATTACTATAATAACAAATTTCTCCTCTCCCAGAAACAGACAGGGACATATTCACAGACATAGAGGATAAATCCTCGTCTTTCAGAAATTTGTAGCTCAGTCTTTTCTCTTTGATTCATTCCTGTGTTTGTCTCAACCATATCCTTGAGGTCCCAACTTCTTGTTAATACTCCATTTAAGGGTCCCACTCCCGGACACTGAGGGCCACCAACTGGCTGTTTCTGATGCTCAACCCTGACTCAAATAGTCAAATCATCATTTAAAACCTATACGTTCCATCTTAGCAGAATTCAAAAAGGACGTGTTTTCTTTGTAAGAGAGCTGTTTGGTAAACACAACCAGTCTGTTCCTTGTTATTTTTTTAATGCTCATAGTTTTGATATTCTTCTTTTTCCTAAATAAGTTCCTTTCACATGTCATATAATAAGGGCCTGGTGATAATGAACTCCTTTAGCTTTACCTTGTCTGGGAAGCACTTTATCTGCCCTTCCATTCTAAATGATAGCTTTGCTGGGTAGAGTAACCTTGGTTGTAGGTCCTTGCTTTTCATCACCTTGAATACTTCTTGCCAGTCCCTTCCTGCCTGCAAAGCTTCTTTTGAGAAATCAGCTGAGAGTCTTATGGGAACTCCTCTGTAGGTAACTCTCTGCTTTTCTCTTGCTGTTTTTAAGATTCTCTCTTTATCTTTAACTTTGGCATTTTAATTATGCTGTGTCTTGGTGTGGTCCTTTTTGGGTCTAGCTTGTTTGGGACTCTTCGTGCTTCCTGGACATGTATGTCTATTTCCTTCATCAAATTAGGAAAGTTTTCTTTCATTATTCTTTCAAATAAGTTTTCAATTTCTTGCTCTTCCTCTTCTCCTTCTGGCACCCTATGATTCAGATATTGGTACATTTAAAGTTGTCCCAGAGGGTCCTAAGCCTCTCCTTGTTTTTTTTTTTTTTTCTTTTCTTTTCTTCATTTCTTTCTTTCTTTTTTTTTGATGCTGTTTGTTTGTTTAATTATTTTTTCTTCTTTCTGTTCTGGTTGAATGTTTATTTCTTCCTTATGTTCCAATCTGTTGATTTGAATCCTGGCTCCCTTCCCTTCACCGTTGGTTCCTGTAGACTTTTCTTTATTTCACTTAGTGTAACTTTCGTTCCTTCTTTACGTTGTTGCCATACTCTATGAGTTCTCTGAGCATCCTGATCACCAGTGTTCTGAACTCTTCATCTGAGAGGTTGGCTGTCTCTGTTACACTTAGCTCTTTTTGGGGGGTTTTGTTCTGTTCTTTCATTTGGGTCTTGTTTCTTTGCCTCAGTTTGGCAGCCTCCCTGTGTCTGTTTCTATGCCTTAGGTAGAGCTACTTTGATTCCGTCTCAGTAGCATGGCCGATTGTAGAAAAGGCACCTGTAAATTGTGTGGGTGGAGCCTTAGGAAATTGCCAGGGTGGGGCAACCTGATTTGCCCTTTTGTGGCCCTGTGTGGGGAAGAACTCAGAGAGCAGGCAATGACGCTGCCTCGCTTCTGGGGTTTTGCCCAGCACTTGCCCCATTTCCAGTCACTTCACCCATTTCCCGTATGTGACTGGTGCCCTTCCAGCTGCTGCCCTGGTGGTGAAACACAGAGCAGGCAGGTTTGCATATGTTCTAAGTTTATGCAGCCACATTAAGTGGTGAAAATATCGCAGTTTCTTCTGCCACCCTGATGCTCACTAGTTTTTACAGCCGGAGGTAATGGAGGTTTATCTGCTGGGCGCTGGAACCCTGGGCTGTGCGCTCTGGTCTGGGCCTGGGATGGCTCACTCCCAAGATGTCCCTCCTGATTTTTATCCACCTCACATGGATGTGGGACGGTCCCTTCCACTGTCTCTCCACCCCATACTGCCTCCCCACCTGTCTCAATGACTCCGCTTTTCCTCCCCATCTGGATGAATTTGGTTTCTCCACATCCTTGGTTGTCAGACTTCCATATAGCTCAAGTTTCTGGTGGCTCTGGGTGTTATTTGTTTGATATATGGTTGTCATTCTTTCTCTGGTTGCACAAGGAGGCGAAGCATGTCTTCTTATAATTTGCTCTTGACTGGAAGTCAACAATTAAGCGTATTTTAAATGAAAGAGATGCTTAACATATTTTTTCCCAATTGTATGCGAATACAGGAAGTTTATGGGAATATAAGATGTAAGATACGTGTCACTCCTTTACGACCAGAGCTGGAGTTCTCTTGTGTCAGCTTCTTTAAATGGGACAATGTGACAGAGAAGAAGGAGGGCAAGTATTTCACAGAGAGACAGTCCATGTATAAAGAACTCTAAGTTGGAAAAAAACAGGAGGCTTTAATATATCGTCGGCAGCCGTCCGTCTCGAGAGACGATGGTGTAGCTTCTTAAGAGTCTATCTGCACCGCCGAGAATGGCTGTGCAGTCCGACTCGGGAGTGACACGGTATCTGTCTCCTCCCGTGTTGAATCGACATCTTGCGATGACGCTGGAGTGTCCTCTCCAGTGAAGCTGAAGCTACAGAGCCTGGGCAGGGTGATATGGAGGGTCTGCTGTTGCCCATGCAAGTTTAGACAAGTAGGGTTGCAGCAAAAACAATGAGAAAGAAACCCATGGTAAGATTGGAAAGCAGGTTAGTGTCAGACCAAGTAAGGCCTTAGTTTATATTCTACAGACAAATGCAAGTGGTTAGATTCTTTTAAGCAAGAGAATCATATAATGAAATGTGTTGAAACTAATTACCTTCCAGCAATAAGAATAAGTGGATTCGTGAAGAAGACGTTCCCAATGAGGAAGCTGACGCAGACTAGGGTGACGAGATCAGGATAAAAATAGCCAACACACTAAGCCACATTACAAAGGCAGCCTGCACCTGACTTAGAGACCAGGTGAGTAGGATCTAGGGACAGAGGAGGGGAATGAAACCGCCAAAATTTCAAGGGTTTCATACAATTAGCTATGTCTGGGTGTGCCATTAGCTTAACAATAAAGCAACACCAATAATAAAAAAATGGAGAAGGATCAAATATAATAGCGTATCAGTGGAATTTAAATAGGAGCATGCTGAATTTATATATATAATTTGAGGAGCCATCAAAGGAAACACGGTAATTGCATTTGTGACTAAGAATATGATTAGCTCTCACAAAAGAATAGGGTGAGAAGAGAAAGGGGACCAAGCAAAACCTTGAAGAACTCCAACATTTAAAGTTCATTAGAGAAAATTAAGTAGCCAGAGCAGGTGGTTCAAAACCGAGCAAATGTGATGTCACTAAAACTAGAGAAAGAGCTTCAGTAACACAGGAATATTCAGGAGGGTTTAATGCTTCTGAGAATTCAAATAAGCACTTCAAGATAAGATTGCCCAATTTTCCCCCTTTGAAAAATGTGATAACTACATGGTTTCCAAATATGAGAAGATAAAAAACCAGCCAGGATTGAACTTGTTATTTGAAGCTATTACGGAACAGTCAAGCTCCACACTGTTTTCTCTTAGAGTCAGTTAATATGAATGGGGCTTATTCAGATTCCATTCCACTTTCAGAATTTCCGTGGTCTAGCAATGCAAAAAAAATCAATATTGTTCTATGAGATTGAAGAAGGTGTGCATTTTGTGGAGACCTATTCTGTTTCTTGAGTTGATATACGTTTTATGTACTCCAGAATCAACTTGTGGGGGTCAAAGAGCAATGTGACCTCGAGTCCATATAGATTGGCATTATTTAGCATTATTAGATTGGGCTACATATAAAAGTTAAATAAATCCTTTTCCTTGCTCCAGCCTTCCACCAAATGGAAGTAATCAACCTGCAAAGCCATTTATATCATCATTTTTAAGGCATAGTTTTTCCTGTGACTTGGTCACACCATCTGAATTATGTTTCCCCATTTCTGCATCTAGTTCAGATGTTTATCACGGGCTGATGCTGACTGAGACCCCATCCAGGGTGACAGAGACAGGGTAAGTGAATCCAAGTCTCCATTCCCAAGGAGTTCACAGTCCACTTGGTAATCAAGCTAAGTACAAAAACCACTTCTATGGAATCATATATTTCAACGTTTAATTTTATTACTTCTGTCTAACTGAGTACTAAATGGTTTAAGTGTCTACTTAAAGTCCGTGTCAACCAAGAATTTAGCTGAGCACTTATAGTCTGGCCCCTCTGATTTTAACAAAAGAATCAGTTCAAATGGGGATTGTTTCTTAGAAATATCACCACAGAGGTCGATAACAATTTTTTTTGTTTTGTTTTTGTAATTTTAAAATTTCAAGATTTATTAAATTATCAAATCTGTCTGCATAAATAACAAGAGCGTCTCTTTACTGATTCAGGGTCATCTCCATGGGAGAGAGGCGTTGGGTATTTGAAATACTGCAGAAATCAGAGACCATCATAGTCAACAGGTCATACCAACCTGCCGGATTATGCTGTGGTTTCTTAATTTCACTGTTGTTTTAGTCAAATTTAAGGATAATAATGGAATAAATTCTTGCTTTTAGGAAACATTAGTGTATAAAAATCATAAGAAGAAGGTAAATAAAAATCAATGATCCTTGGATGAGACTTAGGAATGGTGGAAATCTGGGACTGGATCCTGAGGAAAGGCCGGCTGCTAAAGCACACAGTGCTTTCGTACTGTTTTCAGGAAACCAGAATAAACACTTTATTCTCATCATGTTCTGTATGCAGCACATCCTCACTTCATACCATCAACAGGTTCTTGGAGATGCCGTGAAACCATGTACACCCACGTTACCACTGGGTGATTCGCATTAAAAATGAAAGTTCAGTTCCTACAGCTTCTAATCAGTGGTACGACAGAACAACACTGAACAAAAAACATTATTCAAGGATCTGTTGGAACTTAAAGTAGATCACCGAGTACGTTTCAGACAAAATTCTTTTACATAAAGCCCCAATTTTTGACTAATAAGTTAAATAAAAGATAGACGTTTCCTTGCTGAAGGCAATATGCACTTTTCTCTAAGTTATTACTTAAATGAGTGTCGTTCAAGACCCTTACCTGATGGCGTGGATTAGCAGAGTTCTCACCTGAGGACGCAATCAAACTAGCATGTAATGCTATTATAAGACACACATGAGGAACACGTCCCTGCTCCTCGGACCTCCGAAAGGCTCACCGGAGCCGAGAATGCTGATATTCCAAAAGCTCCTCCCCTAATCGGAACTGCCATTGGAACCACCCATTGGAAACTGTGCCCAGGGCACTGGTTTTAAAACACAGTCACCTGGTTTATCATTTAGGCTTTAAATGACACTGCGAGTTAGGTAACGTATTTCTTTTTTTCAGCTGAGAATATCTTGTTTTGAGCAACACCATGCTGTGCTCACTTCCACTTACTTAATAAATCAGGGCTCTGAGACCCAGATCCAAGTGAGCCTGCCTTTTTATTGCATTATAACCATCGTCTGTGAGGCTGTATTTGTGGGATATAAATTGATAGAAACATAGATATCTATTATGAAGATACATAGGTAGATAGGTAAATAGATACATAGAATTAAGTTTCCCAAAAGGATTCAGTTTACAGAAAATTATTGACTAAGTTTGGACCTGTTAGTGCAGGATGCTAGTTAATTATAAATAAAGGAAGGGAGCAAATGGAATCAGACATTGAGTCTAATAAACTAGGGAGCTGGGAAGGGACATTGGGCCTGATTTACTATGAAGCTATTGCATTCAAAGCCTCCCCAGGGGACCATTGAATCCTCTGCCCTCGGGACTTAATCCTGGAAGTGGGCAGGAAGGATGGTTACCCTTCATCACCCAAGATCACCGAGGGAGGAACAAAAACAGCAGGGGAAATTCCTTTGCTAAGACATGCTCAGTAGGAGCCAACATGGCGACCGTAATGGGGAGGGCTGTAGCCTGGGAAAAGGACCTAACACAAGCCCGTGAAGGATTGGGAGACACTGGTTAATTTGAAAGCCAGCTGGCTCCGTTCCAAGCCTGAGACACTATAATCAAGGCTTAACAAAGGCCTCTCCAGGGAGCAGGCCCTTGTTTGCCTGATAGTTCATTCATTCTCTCTCAGGAGCAGCGGCCCGGGCCGACAGCCACGCCGGCCCAAGTGCAGGCTCCGAGCCTCAGGCCCAAGGGCAGGCCCACGCCCTGGCCTGGGAGCAGCAATGCAGTGCCCAGTGCGCAGGAACGCAGCCTAGACCAGGGATTAAGCCAGCCGGATGGGGACAGAGACGGAACTGGACTAAGCTTTGGCATGGACTCAACGGATGGCACAGAATTTCTGGAACGTGGCCCTACTTCTGGGTTTGGTGAAGACAAGGCTGGACTTCTTCCACAGCGGGATGGAGCTGAACCACCGGGCCGTGGATCAGACACAGACTCTGGGCGCCTGGGGACAATCCTTTGTGTTTGCCCCAGCTTCAGTGAGTCCTACCCCCACACCTCACCTCCCATGCCAGGTCCCCGAAGTGCTTTTCTCATGACACAATAAGAGCCCCCTTGCCCCCAGCAACAGGACAGTCATTGGTCATTGAGAATCGTGGCCACTGGAAGAACTACGTATCCCAGTGTCACCAGCAGTGCGACGTAACAAACCAGGTGCTGGAAGACCCTGATGGGTCTGAGGACACAGAGGGTTCTGTTCTGTGCGGCCGCAGGACCAAACTGTTTCAGCTACTATTTGCACCATATTTTCGGCCCCTTTATATAGAATATTTTTTCTCTCTTGGGTTTGGCCTTGGAAACTAAAGATTGAATTAGAGAGTTGGCAAAAAAAAGTGAGTTTGCTAAGTTTGACACATTGTATTACAGGAAGAAGAATTTTCACATTTATCAAATTGTCTCATTGGGATAATTTTAGTTTCCTGGGACGACTTCGCTGGCAGAGAAACACACCACCAGCTGCATTGTTTTCTTCACTGATGCTCATCGGAGGAGCCACCTGTCTGCTCAGCTCGGCTGCCCTTGACTGGAGCAAGAGAATAATGCAGAAGAGGAGGAAGCTGGCTTTGCAGAACCACTAAAATGACAACCATCAATTGTCCAAGCTACCCAGCCAACTGGTTTAAAAACAAGACAAAGTGAAAACAAAGCTTCTCCGTTTAAGGCAGAATCTCTGTTCAAATGTTTGGAATCTGATTAGCCTAAGGGGGGGTGGGTTGCAGTTCTTCAAAACTCAACCAAGATGCTGAAGTGTTTTATTTTTTTAAATAGAATATATTCCCTTAGAGGATAAGCTTAAAGAGAACACGCTCATACTTGTTATTGTTTTCATGTTATAGCTTCAGTAGGTAGAACTATAACTAATAAATGCTCACTAATATATTTTATACAAGTAAATGAGGCAAATAATTTTTCTTCTCCAACAAGCTCATACTAAAGGGTGACCTTTTTGACCCTAATGCCATAACACCAGTGACTGAATTTTAAAAGGAAAATAGCAACACCCAAGGCAGTAATGCATAGAACGGAACCAGCCAGCTCAGACGTCATTATGATGGCAATGAAGAGGCAATGAACGTGGCTTTGTGGCAACAGAGCCTTTTAAAATGTACGGCTCCTGACCTGGGAAGCATCCTCGCACTAATATATCCTAGAAGGATAATCCTCACTATGGGGGAATATTCGCCGCATACTCTTAATTTTTATGGTTTCGTGTATAAAAAGGTTTTTATTTTAGGTAGAACTGGCACAAGCTTAAAAAGCCAGCAATGAAAAATGCTTAAAATATGCAACATTGTACACCTATTAAAACGATGCGGTCATAACCTGCATTCTTCTGGGAGTTTGAAATTCCAACATTTTACATAAGAACCAGTAACTCGAGTCTCTGAATTTTTTTTTTTCAAATTAACTGATGTAGATGAAAGGGGAATGTACGTGGTGGTAAATTTCCCTTCTGAATTGCCTCCGAATTGCCTTCCAGGGCAAAATGGAGCTCGGGCATTATTCCACATCCCAGGTCCCCAAAGGTGAAGCTGGGGACCTGAATGAGGGCAAGACTGATGACGGGTGGCAAACCACGGAATCGGTAAACATCCGAAAAGCATCGACAGAAGGACACAGAGGTGGACAAAGCCTTAGGGCCACGATCAGAGGGTAGAAGGGAAAGTCCTCAAGGTGTTAGCACCGAGAGACGAGATACAGTAGACCCCCGGCGGGTATGAGGTGGAGGGAGCCCGGAAAAGCAGGTCAGCACACTTAACTGAGGTTGGGGCTTGGGCATCACGAGCCGAGAGAAATAAATCACCGCGGAGCGCTGAGGACAGAGATGGAAGGAAAGGCCGGGGAGCAAGCGTTCCTCTTCCCTTCGACCCTCATCCGACACGTGTTTCAGGGAAGGCGCCGTGTGTGCGCTGATTTAAAAGGACAGATCGCAGACCCCTCCCTGTGTTACACAGGCAATAGCTCACCCCCAAAGCTTCGAGGGGAGCACTGGCGAAAAGCTGCCTGGGAACACCCACAGCAAGAGCCGATGGGGAGGGAAAGAAAATTAGATTTCGTTAGATAACGGATGAGGGAAATAAACCATATCACAGAAAAAAAAAAAAAAAAGATTTGCAACTTTGCAAGTTTATGCTGACATTCTGTTTCCTAACAGAGCACGCAGAAGCAGTTTTATGGCCTAAGTTTTCTCACGTTGTTCCTGATTGTTTTGGGACATGAACGCTTTGTATTTGACCGGAGGGTAAACACGTAATGGGTCAGAATCACGCCTGACACTAAGGATCCGTGGCACAGAGCACGCAATGAAACTACAGTTTTAACCATTTTGATAATGACGATGAACTGTAAGGATTCTAACAATGGTCTGTACTGGAGGCCTATTTTTAGTTACATTTTATAGTGCATTAAGAAATATTGATTATTCGTCCTCGTTACGTATGAGGAACGATGAAGAGTTATTTAAGTGGGTTACAGGGGCACCTTACTTTGCTGGTACTTTCCACGTTAGAGAGTGGTTTTATGTTGATTGGACTGTCATGATAATTACATGGATCCCTGTTTATTAGTATCTAAGGAGAACCCCCGTGCCCGAGGCAGGATAATCCCAGAGAGCAATCTGTGCTTTCATCCTAATCCTGTCAAGTTTGGGGCAGGGCTCTATGGCTGAATGGAAGTGAATGAAGAAACTCTACCCCATGTGGACAAAGGTAGTGAGTGGTGTAGGGGAGGTATGTTTCCAGTGGGAAACTCAAGAGCTTTGTAGAAACATCCAGAAGCCTATTTCTATGGAGAGATCCAAGGTCACAGGGTCGAGGAACAGATCGCTATTAAATGCACCGGCCCCGACGGCTCAGCGATGCCCTGAGCACTCACCACATGTACGTAAGAGGTGAGGAAGGGGCAAGCCTGCCAGACCCAAGGCCCAGACCTTCGTGGCCTGGCCCAGGAGCAGGGCGAGGGTAATTCCAGGGGCGAAGAGCATCGCAAAGTTCACGTGAGAGGGGCCGAGGCAAGCAGCGTCTGACGGGAAGCAACCCCACGTGATGGGCGAATGACACGCTGACCCGGCACCGAGACACCAGAGCTGCCAAGATGCCAGTACTACCCGTTGGCCATCGCAGAGAAGAGAGACTGTATCTCGCACTCACTCTCTCCGTCCAGTTATTCCACTTCCCCGACACTCTCGCCTGAGAAACGGGCCTGACGGGAGGAAGATGGAATGACGACGGTTGCTTCTGCGTTCGCTGGAGTTCTGTTAGAAAACAGGTGGTTGGATCAGCCTCGCCCCTTGCGATTTCTGGTGACAGCAGCCTTGTCACTTCTGTGAGAGAGAACTGCAAGGCACCCGTGGGGACCAGCACAACAGGCCTCGGCACGCGGAGGGCCGCGGGAGCACGCCGCGAGTGCTGCAGCGTGAACTGTTTGCAAAACTGGCGGTCACGTGCCTGTTTATTCATAAAATGCTTGCTGTCTGGGTCAGAGGCTGTGCCTATGGGGGCAGCAATCACTGCAAATAGCTGGTGGATTTACTCGCTGCAAAGGCCCTCAATAGCTCTCCTTCCAGTACACAATTTCAGAGATAAAATCTGGGCACTCATTATAGCACCAGGTCCTAGAGGACTGCGGTTTTGGGTGATTGAGGATGTTTATGGGCCACTGTTTGGTCGTCTGCTTTAATGGCAGCTCTCCTGCCTCTTAATGTCTCAGCAGTTATTTTTTATGGCCTGCTTGGATAATATTCTAATCGCTAATGCACATTGCTTCAGGGAAACAGTGTGGTTTTCCCTTCCTTACTGGGAGGTGAAGCTGGCTCCGTGGTGAACGGCCTTTATGGATAGAAAAGGTGCTGCTGAAGCCTGGGCATGGGTGACAGGTGTGAGTGTGCCTGGTTCTTCTGCACACTGGCTCTGTGACCTTGGGCAGGCTGTTCCCTCTCCAAGATGCATTTGATCTGACTGAATGCCGGGCATAGTCGCTGTTCCTCTTCCCTTCCGGCATCGCCTCCGACCCCGCCCTTCCCTGGCTTTTGACCTGCCATTGTTCCAACAACCTTCAGGCTGGGGATGGTACCAGTATTCAGTGCCACACACCATTTCTTTGGAAAGAAATCTGGGTTTATTTTCTACCGAAATAAAACTCACTCCCTTATTATTGGCTATCCATGACGTTAGAGACCATAACTTCGTTTCTGGTCCCCTGGCCTTGGTAACTTGCATGAACACCACTTGTTCTCATGCAGTGGACCTTCTCCCTGGGCTACGCAGGATCTCTCTCGGAACTCCCCAGGGAGGGCAAACCCATCAGCTCAGGTTACAGTCCCAGGATCCATCCCCCTTCACATCCCAGAGGGAGGTGGATTTGGTCACCCTCACAGGTAAACAGAACAATCCTCATTAAAGCCCTGTGGGGACAAAGGGCGGGGCACAGGACACAGAGGAGGAGGGGCAGTGATCAGTTTGTCAACTATTTGTGAAACCTCCTATGTAAAGAGGTTGTGTGGGGGTGTGGGGGTGCTTTACAAATGTGAGACAGATCTGACCAATTAAACCACATTATTTGGAAGATGGAAGCCATGGCTCCTCCCCTGAGGCAAAGCAGAAAGAACAGGGTAAGGGAAAAGGGAGCGATGGCTACTGTTCTGGGGAATTTCAGGCCCAGAAAGCAGATGGAGCTTGTTCAAAGCCCCTCGCTCTGCTAGACAGCGTCACAGCAGGAAACAGAAGTGACTCACCCAGGCCCTTGACGCAGGGACCTCCCCCTTCGTGAGAGGAGAAAAGGTGAGCGGGGCCATCTTTACGGCGCTGCCGGACACCGACCAGGCGCTCCACCACGCGATAGTCCAGGCTATTTACGGCACTTACGCCAGAAGTAAAATGAAATTGTACATCCCTGGATTTACGTCTTTCCTATCGTTGCTCTAGTGACATCTCGTAATCCCAGAGTAGTCCTTCTACCTCACCACGTGACTAAAATAAACACAGAAGAAGCATGCTCCCGAGGAGGTGACCTAAGAGGCCCTCAACTACAAGCCACAGAGAACCCGATGCAAAGGAAGAGCAAGCTCATGAATGTGGCCGTGACCCCAGCTCCTTCCTCTGTCCCTGGTACTCTGTCTGGAGCATCAGCTTCCGCCCAGGCCTCGTTCCTCTATCTTAATAGGGTGACCAAACACCCTGGTTTTCTGGGAAAGGCTTGTTTGTACCTTTACGCAGGATACCGTTAATGGTCGTTGCTTTCATTTTAGTGTCCTGGTTTGACAGGTGACACATTATAGGGTCAGCAGCACCGCATTTTTGCGGCCAGTTGCTAATGGGGATACACTGCTCCCATGTCCAGCAGGAAAAGGGCTGCTCTCCTGGAAAAATGAGAACCATAGGCCTCCGAAGTATCTCTTTTCTTATCTATTTGACCCAAATTATGACATAAGGGAAGCAATGTTTATTATAACGAGGGGACCCATCCCAGAGCTGGGATCAAATCCTAACTATGTGGGCTACAGAGAAGAGGAATTGAAAAATGAACACCCAGTGAGCATCAGGACCTCCTTCCTAACCTTAATACATTCTCAGAAATGAAGCCACAAGCCATAACAATATTGAGACTATATAGAACTACCACCAGATTATGGACTATGAGAGACCTCAGTGCAGGGAGACAGTGGTGCCTTATTTGGCTCAGGACTGTAGAGCAATAGCTACTCAATGTATGTTTGCTGGTTGACTAACTAAAGAACCAACACACATACCTTTTTTCCTCAGCCTTTGCTCATTTTATCCCAAGGGCATAACAAAGTTAATACACAAACTTCAAATAAAAAAGATGTATGCCTTCATGTAACCCGCATTAGTAGTCTTCGTTCTATCACTAACCCAAGCCCGACCCTTCCTGCATCGACCCTGAGCGTTCCTCAGGTAACGCTGTCATCACCACTGAACTATACAAAGTCTGTCCAGAAGAAGTCCAGTCATTGTTAATATAACAAGAACGGTTTGCATGACATCGATGTAACCTGGCAGCCAAGGAGGGTGGACTGGAATGAGTATGTGTGAACAATGAGGACTTCACTGTACTGGTCAGTGGGGGCGGTAGATGCCATTGAGTGAGCATGTGTCCTGTGTGGCCGTCACATTCAAAATGACTGAGTGAGTAATGAATCTGCATCACATTTTGCATGAAGCTTGAACATCCCTCTGCAGAAACTGTTGGATGATTCAGAGGCTTTCAGGGATGATGCAGTGAGCGCAGCACAAATAAAAGTGCGACACAGACGCCTCAGAGATGCTCGAGGGTCTGTGGAAAGTGACCCACGTTCCGGAGGTCCTGCAACCAGCAGACACTGAGAGCGCTGAGCGGGTACGGGCTGCCATCAACAAAGACGGGCGACTGACGGCGTGGGAACTGGAGGCTGACCTGGGGACTCCAAACTCTACTCTATCCGAGGTTTTGGCGCAGGATCTTGACATGAAACATGTCGTGGCAAAAATCGTTCCGTGGCTTCTGCCACCAGAGCAGGAGGAACATCATGCTGCCGTTGCTAATGACTTGATTCAGACCACCACCAATGAACCAGATTTGGCGCCGTGACTTCTGGCTTTTCCCAAAACTAAAATCACCTTTAGAAGGGAACAGATTTCAGATCATCACTGAGACTCAAGAAAATACGATGGGGCAGCTGATGGTGGTTCCAACAAAGGATTTTGCAGAGTTCTGAGCAGTGGAAGAGATGCTGAGAGATCTGTGTGAGGTTCCGAGGTGCCTACTTTGCAGGGACTGAGGTGTCATTGTCCTACGGACAATGGTTCTCATATCTTGTATCTTCATCAGTAAATGTCTCTATTTTTCATAGTACATGGCTGGATACTTTATGGACAGACCTCATATATCTGAATGTGCTCCGTTCTCTTTTCCCTAAGCCTGTGTTTGATTTCAACCATCTGCATTTCAGTTACCTGTGTCAATAAGGGTATTCATTTTTTGAGATTTATTAATTTTTCTCATTAAGTTTATTGGGGTGCGATTGGTTAATAAAATTATGTATGTGTCAGGTATACAACTCCATGACACATCATCTGTATGTTGCCATGTGTGTTCACCGCCCCAAGTCAAGTTAATGTCCTGTATCCCCTCGTGTTGTGGTTATGATTGTAAATTTCTACGTCATTCAATTATCCAATACATATTATTTATCACCCACTGTGTTTTGGGAATAATTTAGGCACAGCAGGCAAAGTCCTTGCTTTTATGGAATTCATATTCTAATAGAGGGTAGTCATTAAATTAATGAACACATAACATGTTAGAATGTGACAGGTGCTCTGGCGAGAAGAAACAAGTAAGCCGGACTGGACGTGCACAGGAGGGCTGGGGGAGAGTCTGGGTTTTAGGGGTGGTCACAAAAGGTGGACTCTGTCTGAAGGGAGTCAAGGACCGAGCCAGAGACGTCTGTGGAGTGTGCAGAGCTCCTGAGGTCCAGAGTCACGACGCAGTCTCCTGCCTGTCCCCAGTGCCTAGTGTCATTCCTGCAGGAGCAATTGAGTAAATGTTCGCTGAGTGCATCTAGCTTTTCTAATTATTCTTCATAGCATGGTATTTAATATCCTGTTCTCAGTGATTAGACTGATTGGAGACATGCCGGGACACAGACAGAGCAAAAAGTCTCCCATCTCTCTTCATACCATACACATGCCATGCATTTTGGGCTTGACCCGGCCTTCGTGAATAGAAACAGTCGCAGAGGCCACGTCATTAGGTGATGGCTTCCTCTGATGCTTAATTCCAAGAACCTCTGAACGCATGCGACCCATTTTACTTTCTCAGTGCCTGTGCCTCTGTGCTCTACGGCCTGAAGGAAGCAGCGGGGAAAGGGATCGTCTTACTCGGCTCCAGGAGTTTCCAATTGCATCATGCTCCCATTACAGCGGGAGCCATGAATATTGTGCGATTTTGTAGTGGCTGCATAAATCTGCCTGGATAATATTTTTCTAAGACGTCCTCGGTGTCTCTGTATGAGGTATGTGGAAATCCACCTGCCCTGCAATCATCCTTTACCGGATGAACAAGCAACCTGAACTGTTATGCAAATGTGACCTTCAGGGAAGCAGAGGAGCCAGAAAAAAGAGGCGCCATCGGCGGCCCAGGAGTATTTCCCCCACACTTCTCTTTTCAAGAAAGAAGTGAGTCTGAGCTACTGAGATCCAGGGTAAAGTCAAGATCATTTTCACTGTGTGGGGTAGTATTTGCATGAAATATACTTTTCTGTCATTTCATTTTTAGTCTTTTTGTGTCTACATTTTAGATGTCTTTTCTAAAACACAAATAACCGACTTCTGCCTTTGGTGGTTGTTCTTGCGCTAACTTGGAAACCTCTGTATTTTCGAATGGACCACTTAATCCTCACATTTAAAACAATTATGTATATATTTCACTTTCAGCTTGTCACCCTCTTTTGTACTTCCCACGTGTCCTCTACATTCTCTGATTCTTTTCTCTCTTTGCTGCCTATGTTGTCTTCTTTATGATTCAAATGCTCCCTCTAGGAGTGTCTGTTACATGCTCTATTTAGAGTGTTCTAGGGTTTGCCTAAGAAATTCCACCATGAATAGCTGACCTGGTACAACTCCGTCCTCCTTGGGAGTCAGTGGAGTACCTGCAACTCAGGGTTACTCCTCCCAGCACCAGCGGTCAGGTGTGGACACACGTCAACAGCAGCCTCTTCTAGACACACCTACACCCGGCACCCCAGGCCCATGACCAAAGTGACATCCTGGTCACATGTGTACAGCATTCTTCGTTCTCCAGTCCTCCCTGCAAATCCAACATCCCATCTAAAGAGCTGCTGCAGGGTACCTGAAAGCCTCCGGTCCTGCCCCTCTCTAAGCCATTGTCTGGGAAGGACCAGGGGAACCCCAGGCAGACTCTCGGGGTGTCAGGGAAGACAGCTGGAGAAAAGGGTGTGTTGAGAACACGGGCGTTCCATCAAAGGGGGGGTCGTAAGGAGATGTAAACCATGGAGGTTGATGACATTGTGCGTAGCTTAGAAAGGTCACTCGGGCTGCAAGGTGGGGCCTACATGAGATGATACAAGGCCCGAGACAGAATCTAAGAGAGGCAGCCTCTGCGGCTCTGCAGACAAGAGTGTGCGAGGACCCAACGAGGGAGCTGCCCTTGGCCCCGAGAGAACAGAGGGCGTGGCAGACAGAGGAAGCAGTGGGTGCGTGGTTCAGGTCGGGGGGGGGGGGTTAAGTAAGTCCAACTGTGGGAGTTACGTGGGTAAAGCTGCTGGAAGGGGAAGGCTGGAGAAGACCGGGTTTTAGGAACCAAAGTCCAGCCGCGGTGTGCCGGGGACTGGCTTTCCAGGAAGATTATATATCTAGTGTATGCATTTATCATCAATTGGACAGATATAAAGAATGTGTAGCACACAATTCACAGGCAATAAAATGCACCAGAGTATATCACAAACTCCATATGCCTATGACGTAAGCATGACCTGCTGTTTCTTACAAAACCTACCTTAAGTTTTTAAAATCTCACTGCCAACACAGTGCCACCAAACCAAACGTCAATAAATGTGTGCTACGCACTTGAACAAATAAATCGTTACCATCACTGACAAAAGGATGCAGTTTCAACATAAATGTTGGGTAATATTTTCATTTATATTACTAAGTAAAATAAAATTAAAGAAAACAAAGGTATGCGTCATAATTTCAGCTGTTCTTCCCTGCAGACTTGAGTTTTCTGATACTGGATGAAAACTTCCTCAATAATTTGTGCTATCCCAGTGGAAGCGTTACAAACCCGACTCATTTTTACACTTAATGTGAATCATGAACCTTTCATCCCGTACCTTCCTAATCAACACAGCAGCCTGGGCTCTGGTCCGTCGCCTTTTCCAGTTCCTGTGGTGTAAATGCTCCCATCGCAGTGACTTCACGCTTCCCCTGAGACATCGCTGAATGCGGAACTGGTGCAGACATGGCCCTTGTCTAGTGACATTTCCACCACACAGACACTCAATGGTGTAGGGAATACAGAAATGCCATAAGATAACTTTGGAAGCAGTAAGTTTCAATGTTGATCTCTGTTTTGAACATAATGTATTAAAATTTATATAATTGTAAGTGTATATAATTACATGTTTAATAATGGCTATGTTTAACCAGTTTGCAAGATTCTGGAAAATGTAACAATTGACTTTCATGAGCCAATAAGATGGCTCTCGATTAGCGCTCAAGGAAAGGAAGATCAGTGCTACACAATCAAGAAGTAATATGGAATCACCAGGCAAAGTCAGGTCTGAGGCAGTATCACAAATGTCAATATTCTATCTGTGTCTATGTGTGTCTACATGTGTGGCGGTTTTTCTGAAGAAGGGCTGAGTTCTTGGAACATCAAGCGTTTTCCTGAACGAGTCTTATGCTGCTCTCTGGCTCTCCTGGCCTACGAGTCTTTCCCTGTGTCGGACTCGGCCTGTTTTCCTGACCCCACCGTTGGTTTCAGCTCTCACTCACCTGCCGGGGGATCTTCCTTCATATGATATATAGTCAAGAAAACACAAGGGTGATTTTTCAGGACCACGTCCCATGGGTAGTGCATCTCAGAAATCGCACAAACTCGTGGTCAGTCCAGGTGCTTTTCTGACTGGCTCTCCCTTGAACTTCCAAACTCGGGCATCTGTCAACACTGGGAAAACGTGTTATTTTCTAAACCAGTTTATTCCTTCGATCAATCTAGTAAATTTGCTCCTCTAAGAAGGCAAACATTGTAGACTAAATTGGAATGGACTCTTATTACTGATTTTAAATATGGGAATAAATGATTCTCAAGGTCACAGGGAAGGTCATTTTTGTCCTCATGAGAATTACGGGCTTCTTCATCCAATTCTACCCCCGAAGCTTATCCCTGTGCACTCTGGCTGCCCCAGAGCCTGTGGGCCTCATGGGAAGAATCAGCCCCTGAGCAGGGAGTAATGGCCCCGGCAGTTTTCTGTGGCTCCCGTGTGCCTCTTGACAGCCGGGTGTAAAAAGTTCCCAAGGGGCCAGTCAGACAGTAGAATCCTAGCACTGAAAGGGAGCTCAGCTTAGAGAGTATCTAACAGAACTTTCTTATTTCCCTCACCGGCCTAGGAGATGCCCAGATGGGAAGGAACGCTCCCGGAGGCGAGGCGGGTGCTCACACAGAGCAGGAGCGGGGACCAGGGAGGGGCCTCCACCTCCATCGGGCAGGCTTGCTCTCCGCACACAGGCCCCTCCACCAGGCCACAAGAAGGGAACAGATGAATGGACGGATGCTGGAGGGGGAAGGGGTCGGGGACTGGGTAAAATGGGGAGGGATCAAGAAGTTGGCAGTTACAAAATAGTCACAGGAACATCAAGTACGACAGAGGGAACAGAGTCAGTAATATTGTAGTAACTACATATGGGGCCAGGTGAGGACTAGGGGACAGATCAGTAATATTGTAACAACTACATACCGGGCCAGGTGAGGACTAGGGGACAGAGTTAGTAATACTGTAACAACTACGTATGGGGCCAGGTGGGGACTAGATTTATGGGGGATCCCTTCATAAATCATATAAATGTCTGACCATGCTGCTGTGCACCTGACACTAATATAAAATAATACTGAATATCAACGGTAATTGAAAAAAACGGAAGTAAAAACAATAAAGGCCACAGGAGCCTGTACAGTAGATACCTTAGTGCTATCAAACTCCAAATGCTGTACTTTAGCAGAAGGGCATCCAAAGGGAAATATGCATACAGATAGTAACATAAACTTGGACTCTAAGAGGCACCAAGGCCGTTGTACAAATAGTTACTGGAGTAAACTGGACTGTAACAGAGAGGACTCCTTGGGGGAGCGGATGCTGAGACAGGCCTCAGATAATTTGTGGGGACCCTCCGGGCCAAGCACGCACTTGCACGTCGATCACGGCTGCCTCCTAACGTAGCCAGCCGAGAGAAGCACAGAAGAGCGGCTTTCAGTTCTAATCCTTGCCTTACCCGCATGCAAACCTGTGGTTTCTCAAAGTTTGACTCAACTTGCAGAATAATAAGTTAAGGCCCTGAGAAGTTGACCAATTTGGGGGAAAACCTCTGCTCTATTATACAGAGAAAGCAGGTTTGCATAAGGAGTTCACGGAGCTGAGCAGAGCGCTCCTTCTGCTGCGAACACGCCATCCTACACGGTAAAGACTGTGGAACAGCACAGGTGGCTGAACAGAGCTGATTATCGACGTATGATTCATACACGGTGAATGCAGAGGTCTTACATCTGTAGTTGGAGTTCTTCAAAACACAGACCTACATAACCTAACCTCAATGAGATGCAGAATACTTTTTTCACTTTAGAAAGGCTTACAAAACTCCTCCACGTCAAATCTCAACCACGCCCATTTAGAATTTTATGTGCATGCTGTTAATGTGGTTGATCACTGTGATTTGGGAAAGGTAAGCTGTGCCAGCGTGAATGCCCGTTGGTCTTGATGTGTTATTCCTTCTCAGAGGTCACTCAATTTACTAATATTTCACCTAGAGCATTTGAACAAAAAGCTATTGCCCTATAATTTTATTTTCTTGAAATGTTTGATCTGCCTTTGGTATTATGACTATGTTGGTCTCATAAGCTGAGCTGAGAGATCTGTCCTCACCCTCCGTGCTCTGAGATTGAGTGAAATTTATATTCTTTCTTTCATAATTCAATGTCATCTGTTTCCCATTCTTCTAGTTTAATCTCCGGTTCTTCGTACGTAAACCATATCTGTTGTAAAAAGCATATAGTAGGTTTTACCTTTTTTCCAGACTGACAGTCTCTGCTTTCCAGCTGGACTACTTTGTTTGTTTACATGCGATGTGTGTGTTCATCATGTAGTTATTTGTGACCGATTTGTTTCGTTTGTTTCTGTTCTCTCCTGCCTACTTTGGATGAATCACGTGTGTGTTTATGTGTTGCTTCTTCCTTTCCTCCTTTTGTCTCCCCCTTTGTTTTCCATGAACACTGACTTCACAGTCCCTTTACTATGCGCATTACATGGGTTACAATAGGCGTTCTTGCAGCTGCCATGAGTTAATACGCCGCTTCATGTGTGGCATAAGGACTTCGCAAAAGTACACACCCATTTATATACTTCAGCCTCCTGCTCTACTGATTTCTTACATTTATTTCTACTTAGGTAGTAAACATTATAATGCAGGTTTCCACTTCTGCTTTAAAGAATCAACGATCTTTTAAAGAAGCTGAGGAAGGGTAAGCATACTCTAATTTCATACAGATTTTGCATCTCCAGCGCTCATCATTCCATTTTGTAAACCCAAGTGTGTCGCTGGCGGCATTTCCTTCCTCAGAATGGATTTTATTGCGCTTGATACCGAAAACGTGACGGGAAAACCCCCTTCTGCATCTCAGTAGTTTGGCCTCAAGGCTGATCAGAAACCCGAAAGATGAAAGTGACGAAAATTTTAGCTGTAAAAACCAGCTGAATCATTTCCAGCAATTTCCCACACATATCTGTCGAGGCTTGCGCTAGCATTAGCACACGATGGAATAAAAACCTGGCTCCTTACTAGAAAAACCGAGAACCTGACAAATGCCTTCAAAAAACAAAAGCACCACTAAGAAAGGTATTCATTTATTTTTTAAGGCTGTGCTTAAACCTACATTTTATAAAAACGGTTACTAATATTTTACCCTTATTGTGGCCCCATGAAAATGTTAAATATTTTATTTTTATCATGCAAGATAGATCTTGTTAACCTCACTTTTAAAATGGGTCAAAGAATTCAAATGACCCACTCCAAGTCTTACAGCTTGTAAAAGTCATACCAGGATTTGAACACGAGAATCGACTCTGCGTCAATTCATTTTATGGTGTCCACAAAATATTAGCAACAAGTTTTTCCAACAGAAAGTTTACTGAGAAAACATTTTATAATTCACAGGTGATTCGGTGTGCTAATGACTTAGCGTTAAAAGACCAGGATTTAAGTATCCCCAGCCAAGCCATTTAGCTTTCTGAGTCAGAGGTTCCTTGGAGTTACACTATCGAGTGGCTGAAACAGTGTAGGAGTTACATAGTTCTTTTGTATGACTGCAACTATAAGTAAATGTAATCTTTCCACTATTTCTAATAACATAAGGGCTCACTAATAATAATAGGAGAGAAAGATATGTTTGAATTATTATTTTTAAACAAGAATATCGAAAAATGTCTTATTTATTTGAAGTAGGGCCCAATAAATATTTAGGGGAAGGGATCTTTTGCAGCCTATTTTAATGCCAAAAATTGAATCACTATATTAGCTATTTTTGTTAAAGTAAATGTCGCCTGGTCTCTGAGAGTAAGTCACTCATTTACAGTGAGGTTTGCTACATAGGATCATCGGCTGTTATTATGTCCTTGATTCCATAAAATGCAGAGACACTCACTAGCTTCTGAAATATGATTAGCTTTTTATATATTCAAAGAGGCTTTAGTCAAATATAAAATTTGAGGCATGAAAAATCAGAAACATGATAACTTTGGAGCAGAATGATGTGGTAATTAAGAGAATGATATTTGAAGTCATTGAAAAATTCATCTGAATTCTTGACCTCTGCATGTGATGTGTATATGATGTGGACATCTTAGTTGACACCGGTTGGCCTCCATGCCTGGCCTGTGAAATTAGATGATAGTACCTATGTTAGAGTCTCGCTGTAGGAATTAAGGGAGGCCAGGCGCGTACTGCATTGCCAGTCTCACAGGCGTTTATAGAACATGGAAGCGGTACACTCACAATAATAACTAGAGGTGGTATATTTACACTCAACTGCTTTGAGTCTAGTCTCCAGTCTGACACAAGCTGTGTGTCCTTGGGTAAGTTCCTTCGTGTGTCTGTGTTTACTCCTTGAAAATAGATACATCAATACTAACTGCATCCGAGGTGTGCTGGGAGGTTTACATGAAATGCTAATAAAGCTGACGCTGCCTGAAAGTTTACAGTGCGTGAGACAGGGTTCTCCTCCTCGGTCTGGAACAGGCTGTGCTTACGAGACAGGGCAGGGTGGGTGAAGAACTCAGTCTGGACCCCTGCCCAGGTTTACGTGTGGCGTCTGCCATCATCAACTAGTGACGCGAGCATGCTGCTTGATCTTTCGGGGCGTCAGTTTCACCGCATGGAAAAAGGGGCGATAATAGTGTCTTCCACATAGTATCGGACAAATAGCGTTGTCATGAGGATCACCACTGATCAAGTGCTCAATTCCTGTTAGTGGCTACTGTTACTGAGATGATATCGAATTAGGCTCTGTGCTTGGGGTGTGGCTCTCATTTCACCCTCGGGACGTCCAGTGAGCTCGTGGCTGAATGCTGAGTGTGTCCCTTGGGCTTCATGTACCTCGTCACTGTTTTCTGTCAGAGGCAGCTATTACAACCTAACCTTCCCACCTGAACAGGTCCAAGTATCAATGGTGCAAACGCCATTAAGGGGTCACGGCCTTAGACCAAGAAGGACCCTGGAGATCCAACTACCTAGCCCTCCATTTTCTGTGTCAGGAGCCTCACGGTCCCCAGCTTGTCCTGGGACTTGTCAAAGTTCACACACAGACACTAGCGTTCCCCAAATCTGACAGACAGGAGGAAGAAGGAACACGTCACAGGGCTTGGACTTGGGGTGGATGGCTTGGGGAAGGGCCGACGGAGTTCCCTCTTGGTTTACTGCTGTCAGAAAGCAGGGGCAATGGCCTGATAGGGTGTCTCAATAAATCCCACCTGTAGGGAGGGCAGACGAGGACAAAGATAAGCTCATACTTGAGAGAGAAGCAGCCATCCCTCCTTTGGGCCTCCAGGGGGAGGGTTTGGTATTTTGTGGGGGGCACGTTGACACTGCTTCTGTCTGTGCTTCTGCAAAGTTATGAGGTGACCTTGTTTGTCTTGTATGGTGGTGTCAGGTGACCCTGAGTGCTACTGCCGCTCTGTGAGGCAGATGCTCCACGCCCCACGACGGGTGCTATGGCCAGGCCGTGAGCGCTCAGCCGGGTCCCAGCCGTCAGGGGCTGCTCTTCGTTCCCCTTCTCAGGGCTGGACTCTGGGTTCAGCTATGTCATCTATGCTCAGTGTGGCCTTGGACAAGAACCTCGCCCTTTCCGACACTCAGGCTTCTCAGCTGCGGACTGAGGAGCTGAAGACTGAATTAGGGCATCTGTTTAGGTGACTGGCGATGTCACTAGGTCTTCGAAAGGGCTGAGGGACAATGAGTGTGAGCTCGCTCACCCCGCAGGGTAATCCTCCCTATATCTCTGCTTTCCGGGGTTTCCCACAGAGAAGTTTCAGGAGTCCGTGGAGCCCACTGTTTAACTAAAGCACCGCAGTGGCTGGCACCCTCCTTAGCCTGTCTCGTCTGCTGCGGCGAAAACCCTCGGAGACACGCAAGCGAGGCAGCCCAGTGCTCTCCCGGAAGGGCGCCGGCTCACACGCGGCACTCCTGCTGGCAGCGTCACCCGTGGGACTGCTGCAGCCCAGCCTCCCGCGTTCCCAGTGCCGACGGCCGGGGGACCGCTGCCTCCCTCCCTCCGCCCGGCTCCGGAGGCGGGGTGCTCCTTCGGGCTCCCCCCCGCGGCAGGGCCCTGGCAGGAGAACCCAGGGCCTCAGCAGGCCGGCTGTGCTGTAGGTTTTACCAGCCGGCACACTTCCCGGTTCAAGGGGGGCAGGGAACAGACAGGTGTATCAGTGTCCTGTTCTTTGTGCACAGCCACAGGTCGGCTTATGAAACGCAGAGCTTCAGCCCTGCTTCTCACAGGAACAAACGGGGGACAAAACAAGGTGATACGCCCCCTGGCCTGCAGCTGGCGCCAGAACCGACGGAGGGACAGAAAAACACGTTCAAACTATCAGTAAATAACCTCCAATAATAAAGTGGGCAGTGATGTTACAGAAAATGACTCAACCATCTTCCTATCTTTTTCTCCATAGAAAACTGTATTATAAAATCACAGTTATATAAAGAGACAATAACAAAATCTGCAACTGAAAATAAAAAAAAGTTAGTAAATAATTTTTGTTGAAAAGTTAATTAGCACAAGCACTATATTATTTTTATGGATGTTGTGAGAGTAGCCTTTTCATCATTTTAGGTAATTTATTTAATCCTTTTGATAAAATATTATTGTATACCTTATTTTTATCTATATTTTACATCTTTTCTTCAATAAGGCCGAGGATGGGTCAGCAGCCCCACACCTTGCTGCACATCTGCTAAATACTCTCGCACGGAAATAACAACGGCTGGGAAGAGTCTCAATAGAAAGTGGGGCAGAGAAAGGGCATTGGCACTCATGTTTACTGAACCCAGAGGAAGTAATCACAGATCGCAGGCCATTATGGGTGAAGACAGCGACAGAAGTAGCTGGAACGTGCCCTCTCTTACCTGCTGCCACAGGGTATTTAGCGTAGTTTGCCCGGGCAGTTGCAGCAGACAGCTGTCTGCTCCCTCTGTTCCCAGCATCTTCCCATCCCCCCCGTGTGCCCCTCAGCCAGCAGAACCTTCCCTGTAAGGGCACAGCCGCCGCCTTCTTTTCCTCCTGCTGAGGCCTCTGCAGCTCCGCCTACAACGTCTTGTCCTCTGTGCAGGGGACAGAGCCCCACAGGCACGTGGCTTAATCAACACATGAAACCTTTGTACAAAAACAACTTTTCCAGAAGCGCCCGACTGAGGACGGAAGGCCCGGCTTGGCCCATGGTGCTGGAATGAAGCTGCAGTCTCTGCTGCCCAAGTGACTCATGCGTGTACCAACCGGGAGCGGCGTCCGAGGCCCGCCTGGCCTGCCTCGTTGGCAGGAGGGCGCCCAGCTCCTCAGCACAGTCCGTGCGGCCTTGACTGCCTGCCCTTCTCTCTTCCACACCATCAAGTCCGGTCAAAAGGCCCTAACGGCTCCTCCTCCATCACCCCTCGGTTACTCCCTGGCTCTCTGCTGTGGCGCAGGCTTCGGGGCTTGTTTGGGCAGGTCTGCAAGCCCTTCTCGGCTGAATACATCTGATCGGCTTCGAGATTCGGGTCAAGTGTCTCGCTCTCCAAGGTCCCTTCACTGTCCCCGTTTCTGCATGAGACGCCCTCGTCTGCACTCCGGTGGCATGCTGCATTCAGCCTTGCCGTTCTTAGCGTATGGTACCGTGACTGGGGGTGATTTACACACTGCACCAATGACTAGATGTGAGGCCAGGGCTTTTACCCTTGACCTCTGCCTCCTCAGTTTCTTCTAATGTGCCTGAAATGTCCTCGTTTGCCCTGTTAGCACTATCATCCTCATCGCTGTGATTTATTGTGGACACAGAAAATGACTTTCCTACCTGTGGAAGTCGGGGACATTAGCACAGTTTCTTACTCAATGCAGACTTTCTCCGCAGTAGTTCTGAACACCACTCAATAACTTATCCAAACTTCAAGTATAATATCACTCACTGGTAGAAGTAATTTTGGTGCTTTTTAATACGGTAAATCTCTGGTGAGCAGTGAAGTCACTGGAGAGCCTAAAATATGCAGTTTCACAGCAAGTTCACGGCTCATGAGGATGTGGAGCTGCAGGACTCACAGCCCGGAGAGCTTTGGGGGCATGGGGCCCATCCCATCGTACCGTGTGATGTCCTGTGATCCGGAACGCCTGCCCCCGAGGCTCACACTCTGAAGGAAAACAGTCTTGACCAGGAGGGCAACGAGGAAAAGGGCTGTAGATCGAAACCCGCCACTGCTGCACAGTAACGAAGACGACCCTCAGCAGCTGACCTGAGCACTGTCACCATCTACAGAGGCCAGGTTCCTGTGCTCTGCCTACATCTCAGCGTGTGCTTGAATGAGCAAATAAAAACGTTAAAATGCATGTGCAGGTACAAATACTTTAAATAAAAATTATAAATACGAATGACCATCTTGTAATTTTTATTAAATAAGTTTAGTTAGCAATATCACGACTGAGGTCAGTTTGTTCAAGACACTGACTACATGTCATGTCCTAAGGTGTCTGAGGTTACACCAATATAATCAGTTAAGTAGCTATTACATACTTCTATGTTTTGGGTTCTTTCTTTCTGTGGATATCGAGACCTAAACTATAAAAGGCTCACTTCTCAAGACCAGCTTACAATTATTTAACTAACTGAGAAGTCAGTCTGTGACAGTGGAACTAAAGTGGCTGGAGGGAGAGGCATTCAGGAGCTGAGCGCTGTCCTTCAAAGAGGAGCCTTGTTTACTTTCTAACCCTGTCCTTCCGTGCTGAGTACAACATGGAGCAAAGAGGAGAAGCCCAATGGGTGTTTCCTGAATTAAATGGAATACGTGTTCATCCAAAACACACAGCTTTCCTCCATGTTTATTACAGGAGCATTTTACTGGAGCTAGACAGGAAACTGGACATTTATTTTAATACTGCATCCAAATTCATAGAAACAAATTTGTGTCCAATTGCTACTTAAATTGAACTTCAATGCGTGTTCCTCGTGCTCCTCACCCTGATGGGACTATTGGCAATGACTTGAATGAGACATGAACAATGCCGTCCTGTGCTTTACTAAGCTGTCAGAGATTCAGAGGACGGTTATCTGGAGCAACATGAAAAGGCTTCTCGTCACTGGGCAGTGCTCTACGATCACCACGCCTTTCTGAAGTCAACTTCAGCATTGTTCGTGAGCCGTCATGGGGGGAGGGTTAGGGTCTTCTGAAAACTATGGATGGACCAGACTTGATTCCATCTTCATTCCTTTAGCCTTGTGTCTCAGCAGCCTTGAGATTTCATTACGTTTTTAATAGTTTGCTTATGTCATAGAATAATTTTTTATTGTATTGAATAGAATAATAATACTTAGAGTCAATGGAGAGCATATAAATGATTTGGACTGCTCCATCCATATTAAAATGTGGACAATGTGACCATTGAGAAGGTCATGATTTCTTCTAAATCATGCAGTTACATGGCAGCAGAGCTGAAGCCAAAGTTCACACTTCCTGGGTCCAAGTTCAGAGTTCATTCTACTACCAGTGACTTTATTTAGGATGCAATGTCCATACACTATAGAAATATCCAAAGCCTCTGCATTGATATAATTCAGAAAGTAATTCCCCCAGTACACACACACAATCACACCCACACACACACAAACACATACCACTCACACAACTTTAAACGACTCTAATTTGGGGAGACATCTGTAAGTGCACGTGCCCATGAATTGAACAAAGTAAGTCACATCTTATCTCAATCTGTATATGAAAGAGTCTGATTTTATGAATGAGAGTGACATTGTCTAATTCATGGCTGAATGAGATAAAATATCTTCCCACTGTTATGACTGGTAATGGCAGATGCAAGTTTCACCGTGAAATCTGTGTGACTGGGTGTCCCCAGTACTTACTCTCATTGCTATAATTTCTCATATGTCAGTGTTTTCCAGGAAAAGAAATCCAGGAATTGTGTGCCTTCTTCCTTTGAGAGAGTGTTAAAGAACCTTAGAGGGGAAAACAGTCAGAAGGTGAACCGTTATTTTTTTCAATGTCTGTATTAAATAGTTATGAGAGATCTAACCAGAACCAGGGTGGCCACTTTTCGGGGAGATGAATTCTGCCCAAAATTGAGACGGGATTTCCGTAAAAGCATCAAGGGAATGGAATTGGCTTCTGAGACATGAGTTCCCTAATATGTTATGTTTTATGCTTTCTCTCTGGGTGCTTCTTCGCATTTGTTTCCTTTCTCCTCTCTACTTTTCTCTGCTTCACGAGCCTTCCTGTCATACCTGATGTGTACTGAGCACTGTGGTGTCGTTGAGAAGAAAGGCAAGAAGAGGTCCGCACTGAAGAATTCTCTAATGGTGAGTGCATACTCAGAGATCATGATAACATAATGTGGCAACGGCAAAGGTAAAAATGTACAGAGAAATTCAAGGACAGCAGACGACTAAATAGCCAAAGAGAAGCTAGAAAGCACTTCATGGAAGAGATCAAGTCAAAGCTCCGACCACACACAGATAACGAGGATTGTTAAGGTAAAGAAGAGTCAGTGGGGTATGTGGGCCCCCTGAGCAGAAGCAGCGGGCTGGGCAGAAGCCTCCACACGAGGCAGATGGGGGTAGGGGAACCGCAGTGGGGGAAGCAGGCGCTGAGGAGTGGAAGTGACACCGAAGGAGACGTTAGACTGCAAGTGACTTCCCTGTTCACCTACGCGTTTCTTTGCCTTCGTTTGCATCCCTGGGTTGCACCTATGAGCTTCTCTTCAGGGCTTCTTCAGTGAAGAAGTAAATGGCACCCAGATGTTAAGATAAATGAGAATTTTCCCATGAGATACAAAGGGAACTGAAAGCGAGGGGGGAATATCCTGTTCCAAAATGAAAACACAAAATAGATCTATCACGTTCCCAAACTGTTGATGATGTGGGCCGATGTTTTCAGACTGCAGGTAGAGCTATTTGTATCACTGGAGTATCAGGAATCACTTTGCAATGCGACCCCACAAACCGCAGATACAGGGCAGTCTGCCATCCCTCATGGGACAGTTCCTCGTGGGACAGTCCGCCATGCCTCGCACTGCGGGGGTGGGGGGCTAAGAAGAGCAGGTATACTGGAAACTCTGACCTGAGTCACTTGTCTCTTTTCCCCGAGCTCCCCATTACTCACAGGTAGGATGAGAACTCACACAGGAGACAGTTCACCCAGACTGTTCTCTGTGCACTGCCCCGCAGAGAACTGGTTAGCTGTCCCCTGGTATTTTGTTAGTAGACCCAAAGAGGGGGAGTGGCATTGTAAAATATTAGAGTTCGAAACTTCCTTAGAGAACATTTGATGGTTCTTCATGCATGTTTCAGGCACCTGTTTGCTGGGCACTCATTCATTCACTTACTAAACAGACTTGGCCTCTCACCACATGACGGGCCCAAAGACGAGACGTGCCCCTTGGGAAGAGGCGGTCACCGTGTGGTAGGAGACAGAGACACGGACACAGGCATTTTGAGTCCCGTGCGTTCTGTAAGAAAACAGGTTATGGCACCGGGAGAAACGGATGGTTTCCCGCGTTACCAGGTGATCTGCCAGGTTTGGGGCCGGCGGGCGGGACCGGTATTACCTCTGACACCACAGAGCGCACTCGCCCTCCGGTCCTGAGGGCTCACCCAGCGAGAGAGGGCTGAATGGCGAGGGCCATCGTGGCCAGACAGGGCTCTGGGTTTTGTTCTTCATGTTGGTACATACGTTACTAGGTGAAGCATCCGTGGCTGGTACTGCTTTTGCTGCCAGGGAGTTTAATTACCACTATTTCCCTAGGAGAACATGGGTATTAAAGAGAGTGTCTGTGAGTCGCACCTGTGTGCCCGGCGATATGATTAATGCATTACGTCAGCCCCCGTCTCGTTTTCCCAATACGTCTCCGTGGGGGGTACTCGGATCTTCGTCCGACGGATGTGGGCAGCGAAGACCAGAGATACTGGACATTCTCCCAAGGGTAACGGCATAGTAAAGGGCGGAGAGGGGACTTAAAGGCTTCGTGGGGCGCCTCCGAAGGTCTGTACTTTTCCCCAGAAGTCCCGGCAAAGTGAAACTGTCAGAGGGGCCAGCTGTGCGAACAGGACGCCATCCCGCGGCCAGGGACCTGACCCAGCGTCACCATGAAAGGCGTCTCTTTAACCTCGAGCAGCTCGCCTGGAAGAATAAACACGAACACGTGTCCAGTGGAACCTCCACATTTGAAAAGCACGCCAGCTGTCAGGAGGGGCGCAAACGGGGCGCTCCCGGCCGCCAGCCTGTCCGACCGTCTGCCCCTCCCCCCGCCGCCTTCAGGGAAGGAAGTCGGGGGCCGGGGTTACAGCGGGGCTCTGAGCAGCTCTGCCTGCGCAGGTTCGTACGGGAGGGAAGCCCGGAGAGAGCGACCCGGGCAGAGGGCGTGCTCCTGAGCGTGTCAAGTCTCCCCGGCTTCGTGGGACTCACTCCCTGAACGGGTGCACGGAGCCTCAGGGACGACCGTTTCTCTGTGCGGCGGCCACCTTTCCACGCTCGGGCCTGGTAGGGAGTTCCGTGTCCCCAGCTACTGTTCTTGTCGGCGCTCTCACGCAGACACAGGCCTCGTCCTGGGAACAGCAGATGAGGCCAGGGACTGCGTGCCTCTGGCCTGAAGAGCGTGGCACGTGGTGCCTAACGGGGCAGTGACCCTGAAGATAAAGGGCTTCCGCCTCCTTCCTCAGAGATGAAAAAGTGGGGGCTTGGAGTAGACGCCCGGTAAGACAAGGTCTCACAGCACCCAACGGCACCTGGCCTCAGAGCCGTCCGTGCGCTGACGTGGGGTGTGCGTGTCCTCCGCCAGGACAGTCCCCATGCAATGTGACAGTACGATGACGGTCATACATGGAGAGCTGCGGAGTAGGGGCGAGGTGGGGTTAGCTTTCTGGGGCACATGAGAAATCATCATAGAACCAAATAATCTGAAATGAGTTTTGAACACTGAGGGCGGAAAAGGGCGAAGACTGCCTCCCACGGAGCTTCATGGGCGAAGGGTGGGCGGGTTTGCAAGCCCCGGCCCGACTCGGAAGACCAGAGCCCTAGAGTCACACCAGGAAGCTGCACTCCGTGGTCTGGGGCGTGACTCCTGAATTCAGTACATATGTGCAGGAAGGGAAGAAGTGACAAAGCGGGGACAAGGCCATGGGAAGGGGGTGAAGCAATACAAGGAACAGAGGGAAAAGCAAGTGAGTGCATTGAATATAAAATTTGCTCATATCCGAATTTCCGGGGGACCTTTCATGTTTTCATTAGGAGTAGTAAACATGCTTGTCCGGCTTCATGAAAGATTTTGATGGAGAATTTCCCTGGGTCAGGGGGAACTTAAAACTCCTCTCCCAAGGTGAAATCCATGTGCCTTGGTGGGGGGGCCTTCAAGGCTCCGTGGCTCAGGCCTCCTCTTCCGGACTGAGGTCTCACACCTGCGGCTCCAACTCCCTGCCCCCAACCCCTGCCTAACTGAACTGGGGGTCCCCCCTGGGCAGCCATGGCCTCTCACAATGCTGTTTTCTTATACTTCCTGCCGGCCAGGAAGATCTTACCGGCTCCCTTTTGCTTTACCCAACTGAGTCCCCACAGACTCCAGGGTCTTACACGAGTTTATTTTTAATTGTTTGAGGAAGGCCCACACTGTCTTCACAGTGGCTGCAGCAACGTACTTTCCCACCGACAGTGCCCGAGGGCTCTCTGTTCCCCAGTTGTCACCAGCGATTATCTTTGGTCTCCTTGATGACAGCCATTCTGACAGGTGGGAGGGGCTGTCTCCCTGGGGTTTTGATTTGCGTTTCCCTGATGATGAATCACAGTGAGCGCCCTTCCATGTTCCTGTTGCTTATGACGCTTCCTTTGGAAAAACCTCTGTTCGGTTCCTCTGCCCATGTTTCAATCGGATGCCTTTTTGCTATTGAGTTGCATGAGCTCTTTATACATTTTGGATACATACTTATATATACTCCTTTACATATTTATGCATAATTACGTATATATATGTACATACACATGTAATGTACATACATATATGCAGTAAGTCCTCACTCAGTATCATCGATGAAAGGATGCACAAAGACACCAGTCTTAACACAGGCTCGTTGGTATAAACAGGAGTCACCCTCCTCCAGCACCTCATCAACAGGACAATGACATCGCCTTGAACAAATGCCTAGGTCCTGCGGGAGCCCTTTGAGGCTCAGGTCTGGGGTTCAGGTTGCAGCTTCTACCGAGTCTCCCCCCACTGTTTGTTTCTGTGACTTTACGTGAAGGATCGGTAAAGTGCACTTCTGACCTATGGAGCGTGGGGATGGTGAAAAACGGGAATCCTAAAATAAAGCAAGAGTCCCTGTTTTCCAGTTCAGGCTTTCCGTCTCTGTCATTGCCTCTGACGTGCTTTTTCTCAGGTTTCGTCTCCTGTATTTTTTTAAATATGACTGTGATGGATGAAAGTCCATGCGGTGAAGTACACTGTCAGACTCCAGCCATTTGTCACCAACACTGGCGCTCGTCTCTGCCAAGCTGCGGGGTCTGAGTCATGTCTGCTTCTGACAAGACGTCAGTATTATTTGTCACCATCTAATATTTATGCCACATCAGATTGCCACTTGCTGGCCACGGGTCAGAACCACTGGATAGGCAGCACTCTTTAAATGATTCTCTCAAATCCCGCCGCCCTCCCAGGATAACTCCCGCAGCCTGGCTCCACCACCAGGTAGAAGTGGGATCTTTAGTATTTGTAAATGCTCAGTACATTGCAATTAATGGCAATAACTCAATTCATCCAAGGTTACTTTCAAGAAACCGCTGGTCTTCTCCTTTCCTGATATTGTTTCTAACCACCAAAGCCCTAATTGATGTTATTGCATTACATTCTTATGACACAGAATTCCCAGTTTAAGATGTGACGTGCGTTTCTTCAAGGATTCAGTAAGTGAAAGAAACACAGAATAAAGGGTCAGCCCCACGAAGGATTTCTATGTGAGACTGAAGTCAACCTCACAGGAAAAAATCTCCCCCCAAACAAAGAGAGGACTTACCCTCAAGACAATGGTTCAGAAGGGGTTCTGAGTACGTACTGCCAACTGTGAGCTGGTACAGACTTCCTTGGTGGCCAGCCTGCGTTACAAGGACGTGTACCAAAAACGTGAGGTGACAAAGTGACAAACCGGTCGAGAAGACAAGTTCTTGTTGACAGCGATGCATCCAGTGGCATTCCTGAGTGACATACTAGGTCTATGCTTGGCTTTTCAAACGCCCTGGGGGGTGGGGAGGGGATCAGTAAAGCAAGGTTGACACAATGGGAGTAACTGGGACTGTGATGGGGACTTGGGACTTCGCTGTGTTTAGATTTAGGTTTAGCTCTGTTTTGGGTTTAGGTCAGATGTGCCCTGGACAGTCAGTGCATCCAGAAGTTTGGAACCTGGTGAGCAAGTCAGGGCAAAGGGACTTACGGACGCATTCACGAGGCAGGTGCCTTTGTCCAGAAATGGAACCACGCTCGGTGCAGAGTGAAGACAAGCAGAAAGAGCAAGGCGCTGCGGACGGACAAAGGTCAGGAGGCATTCTCAAGACTCGCTGGACTTCCTCCTTCGACGTTCTTTCTGCCTCGTCGCCTTGCAGCTACCGACCGTTGTTTCTGGCACAAGCGTCATGTTATTGAAGCGCTTCCCTGGTTCATCGTTCGCACCCAACACACCAGCAGCTTCCGGTGCATCCACATTGCCTGTCACTGTCCTGGGAACACTCCAGGTAACCAATAAATACTTGCTGGGTTTAGTAAACAATCCCACCATCTAGATATAAGCGCAGCGCACCTGCAGCAGAAGGGGGACGAGGGGGAAGGCCTAAAAGGAGGAGGTCACTTGTGCTTCCCTGTCTCTGACCAGGTTATGGGCAGGAAGGTGTGCAGGGGCCGCCAGGAGGTTCTCAAGAGGCCGACGCAGCTTGGCACGGTACCATCTAAAAAGGTTGTCGACAGAGTCTTCTGTTTGTATCTCAAATAGTCGTAAAATCTGCTGTGCACTGGACGCTGTCCTAAGTGTTGGGTAAATACGGGAAACAAAACCGAGCCGATGCTTGTGCCCTCGATATCACGAAATAAGGCATAAATTGCGACTAGAAGATTCCAGGTCACGGCCCCGCCCTGCCAGGTGAGAACAGTCTGTGACCCGGGCTGTGGAACACACCCTCTCTCAGCTCCAGTTTCCTGCTGATTCTGCCATTTCTGGAAACAATGGAAGCCCCTACCTCGCAGAGCTATTCTAGTTCTTTCTAGCACACACCTGCTTCTCCCATACTCCTTTCATATCTCATTACAGCCCTCGCCCACGATCCTGTCAATCACACACCTTGTTTTCGTGGCTGGATGTGTAGTTGATAAAACACATGAGATACTCATAAGGTGCCCTTTCAAAGAGCCCCGGAGAGCGCAGCATTGTGAAAACCCACACCCTTGTTTTGGAGCAAATGAGAGATGATGCCGAAAGAAGCTCGTCCCTGCTATCGCAGAGCGCTGATGAGACCCACAGGCCAAAGGAGCACACGGTGACAACCTGTGGCCCCACGCCGGGGCAAAACTGCGAAGGACAAACAAAATCGCTTTTCGTATTTGGTTCCAAAGTCGCCACCCCAAAAGGGAGTCATTGTCTCTCCATTAAATCCCACGGTGTAGCTCACGCCTTCCGCGGCTGTGCAGGTGCTGACGGGAATCTGCACCAGAACACAGTGACACCGACTCCCGTGCTGACGACTGGCACCGAGCAAGCCCCCACCTGCTTCCTTGGCTTCAAAATATCACTCTTCCTTTTCTTTTTGAGTATCCACACATGCCCCCTCCTAGCCAACACATACTAATAGAATTAGCAGATGTGGTAGAAATTTTAATACCACAGTTCATTCTTCTAAATGCTACAGAGTTAGTAAATCCCCGTAAGCATATAAGGAACCTGATAACAGTTCAAGCCTAAGAGGAAACAATTACTTAGAGATATATTCATGAAATACGGGGAAAGATGGGAAGAAGTACTTGTATGTTTGTACACCAGTTAGAAGTTAACATTCAAGTGTTTATAAGTATTTGTTTTTAGCCTGTTGGACGCATAGTTGAATACTTAAATAGTTTTAAACACCAGCTGACTTCTTTATTGCGGCATGGTATAGAAGAGTTGGAAGGCATTTTAGATGACGTCTGATTTATACCTCACATGGCTTTGTTAGGCTCAGATAAGTAAAAAGTGGCTACACTGGGATTTAGAACATCTTAAGACGGTATGAACTATATTCTTCGTGACACGGTATCACCCCTCTGGCAATCCTGTAAACTCACATATCAAGTTACTATAAATGTATACTAGGAGACCCCTGGCTGGTTTGGCTCAGTGGATTGAGCGTCGGCCTGCGAGCTAAGTGTCGCTGGTTCGATCTTCCAGTCAGGGCACATCAGAGAAGGAAAACTCTGACTCCAAAAAACCTCCGCTGCCTTGCGGCATACCTCTTCAGGGGAAAGGCTAAGGGAGTAAACCCCGACAGAAAACCCGGAGCCGGAGTCCCTAAGGCGGTTTGACGTTGTAGTCAACACCGGCAACTCCTGCGGCGCACCTGAAGCCAAGCTGTATCGACTCCGTCTTTCCCTTGGACCCTTCAGCTGCGAAGAGAGGGGGGGTCTGCTGCATGGGCAACAGCAGACCCTCCATATCACCCTGCCCAGGCTCTGTAGCTTCAGCTTCACTGGAGAGGACACTCCAGCGTCATCGCAAGATGTCGATTCAACATGGGAGGAGACAGATACCGTGTCACTCCCGAGTCGGACTGCACAGCCATTCTCGGCGGTGCAGATAGACTCTTAAGAAGCTACACCATCGTCTCTCGAGACGGACGGCTGCCGACGATACTAGGAAAATAAATCTACATTTCCTGTTAGTTCTCAACAGGCATTAAAGAGTCTCAGTTTTGCAAGATGACTAAGTCCCAGAGATCTGCTGTACGGTCCTTACACGCTTCTGCGCGGAAAGCACACGGGCATCTGTGGAAGAAGAGGCGAGAAACTGGACAACGGGGACTGCCGTGGAATTCGCTTTAGTGTTCAGAGTCCCTGCGGAGGGAAACTTTCCACTCTGTAGGGTCGGCTAAGCCCCTCGGAGGCGCGAGTCAGGAGCTGCGATTTCTGGCTACCTGGCATTTAGGACACGCGCCTGAGTTCTCTGAATGCTGACACCAAACAATTTACACTTGAAAGCAGTTTTGAGTCCGGCATCGAAGGTGCAATGTTTCAAAAACACAAAACAAAAAAACCTCATTTCTCATGATCCTAACAGACCTAAGAAGCTGTTCTCGGTGAGAAACAGATGCACAAGGACATCAATAAACAGAACGATGGTTTAGCGGGAACTTTTATACAGGTTGTGACTGTCAGCATCCATATGAATGGCCTTCCTCACAGCCTGCAAATCGTTTAGGGACCACGTGGTTTTGCCTTGTCATTGAAAGGGCAACATATTCAGCATGTATCCAACCTGTGTTCACTTATTCAGCTCCACAAATATTCCTTTGTTCATCTGTCCAGTGGCCATATTTCTCTTAGGAAGAGCTTTCTGTCTGAAGACAATAAACTTATTGACTGTCGCACAGAAACTTGTAATAAGATCTGTGCTGCATCATTAGACGGTGGCATACGTTATACTATTCTTGCTACAATTCATGAGATTTCCAAGGTAATTATTGGAACTTCCGGCACCTCATCCCTGGCGGGAAGGTGTAACCATGGAGAAAATACAGCCTTTAAGAAAAGAATGAGAACTGAATGGGAGAACGCTATTTGCCTCTCTGTTCAGAATGATGGCAGATGAGTCAGCATGGCAGAGAATGACCCTGAAGGGCAGCAGAAATTATTGAGTGCTGTCAAGGGGTAGAGAGGACTTACGCTAGATTAAAGGCCAAAATAAATGTGTCCCACGGCACATTACAACCACAGCATAAACTAGGAACCTCCAAGTGTGAGTTCCATGCAACAGTGTTTTCACGCACAGATTTTTAACATGCACGTTATTCTGGGAAACAAGGGAAGACCTCAGGCCGGAGTAGAGAGGGGAGGGTCTTTGAACTCAGACCATGCTAGGTTCCAATCCCCATTCTGCTACGGTTAGCTGTGACCTTGGGAAAGGTGGCTAGGGATTGTCTTCTAAGCGACTCCACTCCCATGACAGGGGCTACTTACTTTATCTGTTGGAACGGCTGTGATTCTGGAGTGAACCGGGGCTGAGGGGCATGAGCTGAGGGGCAGACAGTGCTCAGGGAACATCGGCCCGTCTTCTTTGCAAGGAGCTGTGTGGGGCTGAGCTATGGAGGGACGGGCAGACAGAAACAAATACATATTCTGCCCGTGGGGGTGTACACAGCCTGAAAGTCAAAGTGAGCTGCACACGTGTGTGGTGTGTGTGTTTGCATGTGAAGTTGTGTGTGTGCGCCTGTGAGAAGTTGCCTGTGCTTCCAAGAGGTGAAGACCAAGGTCCGTCAGTGCTTAGAAGAAGGAGAAAATCAGAACTTGAGAGAAGACTATAAATTGGTTCAGGGTTATTAAATGTCTCCTGCTAAGAGCCCTCCTAGGCTCCCCCTTATTCTTTTCAGTCGCGCCCCCACGTCATGGATCACGAGTCCATGCTTTGCACTGAGCACAGCCGAGCGGAGCCCCGCTCTCTGCTCCCAACCTGTCCCGTCTGGGCCCCTTCGTCCTCACACTGAGACTGCCCAGCACGCCCGCCCGGCTGCCCCAAAGCTCGCCTCCTCCAGTCCGTTCTGCGCATACGGCCAGAGACCTCACGCTGCTCCCTTGCATTAAGACGACAATAGTAAAATCTATTAAGAAGGGCCTAGGAGGTAAAAGGTGGAACAGAGGATTTTTTAAGTCTACAAATATATCTTTGTACAAATAAGATGTTATACTCAATCGAATTAGGGATCACAGTGAGTTATATGACCTGTGGTTGCAGTAGCTGCATCGAGCAGCCACATTATTTCAATAATAAAATAAGCCCATTGAAAGAGATTATTTTCTAGGGTAATTATTAACTAATTTAAAAGTGTCAGGAGGATGGATGTTTCCATCTTTGCATTTTATTATCTCCTCACTGTATTCAGCCAAAAAAAATACTGCGTCTGGCAATTGCAATTCTTTACGTTTATAGAGAAGACTCTCTTGTCTCCCCTAAGTTAAGTATTAACACGTGCCCTTATTTCACCTGTCTACAAAGATCACACTCTGAATGGCTCCTGCCAAAACTCCTTCTTCCAGCTGGTCTTTCCTGGACCCCTAAATCAGACCTAAGCTGCTGCCAGAGCTCCCCGCGTGGCTGCGCACGGCCGTTCCTGGCCCTCACTGCACCTGTAGCATCTGCGGGGTGTCTGTGAGAAGGGGGTGGGCAGGGGTGGCCTCTGTCCTGCACGCTGCTGGGTCTGCTGCAGCCAGGCCCGGGCACGGCCCCCCACCAGTGCTCACAGGGTCCCCGCTGCACAGATGATGCAGAGAACGGACAAGGGGGGGCTTTTCTCTGCATTTTGCAGTTCGGAACAATGTCCCCAGCTGAGGTTATTCATGGATGCAGCTCCTTCGTTTAGTAAATAACAGGTCCCACTTTTAAACACCTCCAATAACTGAACTCCGACTTGCTGCGTCCTGGCACATGTGGACAGGCCTGCCCAGAGCTCCGTTTCCTCTCGATCCCACATGAAGACCCCGAGGACGCACTGTGACCCCATGTGGCCAGGCCCACCGCCGTTTGTGCCATTTGCTAGCTGTGCGCCTGTGGGCAATGCACGTGCCCTTTCTGAGTCCCGGTTTCTATTTATAAACTGTGGATGGGATAAGTGCCTCCTTACAGGCTCTCTGAGAGGATTAAATGAGCTTCCATACAAAATACTGTAGCAGAAGTAGTAGCCAGGCCCTTGTTGCCGTTATTCACATTACTGTTTGTATTTTATTGTGATTATTTACATAACGCATTACACTATACTAGATACTATATAATAAAATGAGATAGTATAAGTAAAATGCAGAGCAAAAGCACACCACGGAGTAAGCACATCACAGCAGACATTATTTTTAGTAGCAGTAATAGTACTGGCAACAGCATTATCATTTAAACTCATTATTTGCTAGAACACACTTGACTCCTCATAGGATAGATAGGAAAGATTTATAGAAATATTAATAGTTGACATTAACTGTAAACTTACCCACCACTTTACATGCATTAATCCCCAGAGAGAAGCCACTGGGGAGCAGCTAAGGCCACGGACGTGCAGCCCCATTGCTGGGGTGTGCGCCCCAGCTCTGCCACCTGCTCACCTGGGATGGATCCTTCTGTGTCTGCCTTAGAAAGGGTAACAGCAGTACCCACCTCAAAGTCATCAGTCGTCTATTCTCATCATGACCTTAACGCTATATACACGGATACCGTCTCTGTTACGCAGCCACGCAAGCTGAAATACAGAGACTAAACTGCTTCTCCAAGTTTGCACAGCAAGGCAGTGTCGGAACGGAACTGGTCTTTGACCCCAGTCAGTCTGATCCTAGAGCGGGTGCTCTTAGCATGCGATAGAGCCTCCCCCCCGATTCAGGTGCAATGGGGGGGAGGGGTGGCTTGCCATGCTGCGTGGCCCCCGTCCTTCTCTGCAGAGTGTTAATACCCTGCCACCCATCTTCTCTAGAATAGAGCCTATGGTTATGATGCTCTCATTACATGGGATTTTCAAAACAGCTTTCTTACAGGCAATTTCTTTATAAATCTTCCCAGAGAATCATGAAATAACATAGTGTCAGAAAATGGTAGCAATTTCTTCTTTAATCTTGACCTACTGTAGCCCCTAGTTTCTACTGCTTGCACACTTCCTAGGGCTCCACCCTTACTCATATCTCCCCGCGTCCTAGTGCAAGGCGGCCATTCACCTCTCTCTCCCAGTCACCCACCGTGACACCTGCTGGAGGCACGAAGATATGAACCAGACGCAGTCCTGGTCCGTCGGGGTGACACTAACTAGAGTAGCTCAGTTTTAAAGGCAGGATGCTTCCAGCCATTGCTGACCCCACTGCCACCCCTAACCGCAGTGCTGCCTTGGGCACACCTCTCTACTCGCCATTTGGGACCACGGACACTCTTGGAAGTTCAGTGCAGCGTCCCTGGGGAACACCAGCACAGCTGTCTCTCTCAGCTTCCGGCACCCACCGAGGACCTTTGTGCCCAAACTGGCAGTCAGTCCATATGACCGTCTTTCTTCCTGGTCCCAGTTTCTATTCTGTTTTCCAGTGGGATATAAAACTGGTACTATACCATCAATCAACTGCCTAAAACCTGGGTTCTCCTTCTTTTTTAATTTAGGTTCCAGAGGCCTGCCAAGGCAGCTAGTAATAAGGTTTATCCTGGTGAATCACCTTCTACACAGGATCCTGCCTTCCTTGGAAAAGCTTCAGTGCCCCCAAGTCCTTGCCTGAGAACCCATCTTCCTCATTTGTTCCCCAAACAAATGCCTCTGGCCTGGGCAGGGGGTGGTCCTCTGGCCTTCTGGGCTAGATAATGGTATCGTAAGCCTGTGCCACGAGGATTCATTGTCAGAACTGGTATTCTTACTGACTCGACCGTTATCAAGATCCAGACCCAGATCTGAGCATACAGGAGACTAGGACTGCACATCAGCACACGATGGTCTCAGAAAAGCCTGGAAGAATAAGAGCTGTCCCTTCAGGGATCCCACTGACAGAGTCACACACACACAGATCAGGAGTTCCCTACTCAGAGGTCGCTAACCCCTCTCATTCTCCTGCGTCCCTCACATTTCCGTCTCTGATCCCAAGTCCCAACCCCTTGACGTCTTCCACCAACAACAGATCCTGGTTTGTGTGACAAGAGGGGAGAAAGTGCTGCAAAGTGCTGCCCCCCAGGTCGGGTAGACACCGCTGTGTCTGCGAGGGGAGAGAGCCCCTCCTTCCTCCCTCGCAGCGCCGCTCCCCTCCAAGGGTCGTAAAGGAAACACCAACAGATGCGAGGAGCAAGTGATGAGCAAGGAGCCAGTCGCCATGGCAACAAGCACCATGGAAAGTCCTCTGAACACCCACCCCAGCCCCAGCGTCTACACAGCAAGTCAGAGCATCGAGCTCCCAGGAACGCAGACGAGGCGGCCATGTGTGGAAACGACCCCGGGCTGGAGAAGCGGGGCGCTCGTCAGCAGGCTCACTTCTCGGGCCAGGCCCGGCGCTCGCTCGGGGCAGCATTTCCCGCGGCTTCCCTTTGCCTGTGTGACAGAGAGCTGTCCTTCGTCTGCTACTTCAGGGGCTCTGCAGTCCACGTTGTTTGGATTATTTGTCCCTCGTCTAGTGCTCAAGTCAAAACAGTGTAACCCACACACGTTTAATGCTGACCCCCATTGCACAGATCAGTCCCCTTTTTGTGATTGAGGAGCCCCCTCCTAAATTCACCTGTCAGTGTCCCAGACAACTGTCCCAGAGTCTCCAAACTTTCATTTCACCAGTGAAGTCGTCTTCAACCACCGTAGTTGACAGTTATTTCTTGAAATATGAAGACAAACTTCTTGGGTTTATATATCTCAATTTGGATATTTAAAGTGTGTGACATTGGACTTAACATCTCACATGTAAAATTAGGTTAATAAAACACTTCCCCTTGAAAATCAAATGAGCTAACAAGGGCAGATTAAATGCAACAGGGCTGTACAGCTTATTTACATTATTATTTTTCACAGCAACATTATTCCTCCTATCAGTCGCTACCTCCATAACACCTTTACAAAAGAGCATCAGTTGCTGTACACGGTCTGTCTGCAAACAGTCCAGCCATTGCTAATATAATGAGGACAGTTAGCATGACATCGATGTAACCTGGCAGCCAAGGAGAGTGGACTGCAATGCGCATGTGTGAACAATGATGACCTCACTGTACTGGTCAGTGGGGCGGTAGATGCCATTGAGTGAGCATGTGTCCTGTGTGGCCACTGCATCCAAAATGACTGAGCAAGCAGAGCAATGAATCTGCATCACATTTTGCGTTAAGCTCGAACATTCCTCCCTAGAAACTACTGGGATGGTTCAGAGGCTGCAGTTGTGGCCCAGTGGTGATCGGCAGCCTCATCACAACAATGCGCCTGCTCATGTGCCACGTCTCCTGCAGTTTTTTTGTGAAACATCAAATCAGCCACCCTACAGCCCAGAGTTGGTGCCCTGAGACTTCTGGCTTTTCCTAAAGGTAAAGTCACCTTTGAAAGGGAAGAGATTTCAGAGCATCACTGAGATTCAGGGAAATGTGACAGGGCAGCTGATGGCAATTGGGAGAACTCTGTGAGGTCCCAGGTGCCTACTTTGAAGGGGACTGAGGCACCATTGTCCTGTGTATGATGCATATTTTATCTTGTATCTTCTTCAGTAAATGTCTCTATTTTTCATATTACATGGCTAGATACTTTCTGGACAGACCTCGTATTGTAAAAATCAATAAAATACTTGATAAATGTATAAATGAATGAAGATGGTGAACTAGAGAATACTGAGGTGAAATGAACCATTCAAAATATATTAAAACAATGGAACATTAAGGAAGGTAGATTTGGAGGAATATCGTCCCCATCATAAATCAACTTAAGTTTTATCTTCTTTCACTCAACCTGCATCTTGCCCATAATTAAGGATTGAAATATTTTAGGCAACTGATGAATGAGTTCATTAGAGAAACTCGTGAGATCTTTTTTTCAGGACTGTCAAAGCTGTCAAAAAAAATGTAATCACAAATGAGCAGTGTCAGTGGGAACTGAAGAAATGACAGAGACCACCTTTCTTCTCGGGGCGAATGCTGCTTGTTCCCCAGAATTCCTTCAGCTGTCACCACTTCCCAGAACACTGCTGCCCATTCCCAGACACGCTCCTGGACCTTGTCACAGCACCTCTGCGGACTGTATAATAAACACCATTTACCACGTTATCTGAAAACTCTGTTCACCTGTTACCCCGCGTCTCCTCCACCGCTCTGTGTCCCTAAGCAGCGCAGCGCCGCCCGCGGTGCCATTACGTGTCGCGTTAGTGAGCCAGTGCACGGCCGAATGAGTGAACCGACGGACGACTCACAGAATGGATACATCCCGTTAAGCGAATGTCACATATGTGCAAGCATCAGGATGATAATTTCTCCAAATTATGCATAAAAAATTATTTGAGGTTTTAGAATAATTATTTAATAGCATATATTTTATTAACTCGCATATTTTTGCAAGTTTTACTTAAATTAATTTATAGAAAACAACAACTAATGGCTTTGCATTCCCATTATTTTAAAACTAGGGTAACCAGCGTGTAATCAGAAAATGAAACTGATTTAAATTAAAAAATAATAATAGCAAAATAAAATAAAACTGGGGTAATGAAGTCCTATAAACCTTTGTAGATTAATTAGCTAAGTGGTTCTCAAATTATGGTTGTCAGACTTAATAATGAGCTATTTTATATATATAAAAAAAAAATCTACGGCAGATGTATGAATGTCCATTATAAAGCCACAGAAACTATTAGTTAATGCAGCTTGATTGGCACATAGTGGCTTTGAACACTGATGTTAAATACATAGAAATACATAGAATCACATAATCTTTAAATAAAGAAAAGATTGGGAACAACTAGCCTACTGCATAACTTCTCCTGTGGAAGAGAAATTGAGGTCCATGGAACCAAAACACAGGCTTGGGCAAAAGTAGGTTTACAGATTGTATAGAAAATAATACAGTAGTTAATCAATAACAATACAAGAATAAACCGCCCTTCATACACTCACAACTGTCAATCTGCGTCGGCCCCACCCTGGTCTTGTCCTTGGCGGAATCAGGAGCGTGGCTTTCTTCCCTAATGTCAGGATCACTGTCCTGTCAGTTAATCCAGGAAGCAATTTGCATCATGCTCTTGAAGCACAAAATGTCCTCATTCTCCACTTTTTCCTATAAGTGTGGCTACAGGCCAAACACCACAAGAATCACAGCATATTCTTTTTTCCTACAGATGGTTTTTCATGAATTTATGAGTAATTCATGCGAAGCATTGGACTTCTGAGTGAGTTAGCTGAGCTTAGCAAAAACCTTGTCGATGACAAGTTTAATGTTGTTTTTAAAATGATATAATTCCCAAGATTACCTAGTGATTTAATTAACTCATATTTTAAAAATATGGAAGCAGGAGTTGGGACCAGTGATATCCACTTATTTTTAATTAAATTTCTGAAAGCAATGGGCCTCGATCATTGGATGGGTTGTTATCTGTAACTTGTGAGCCTTAAATAAGGGGCTTTTAGTATCTAATTTTTATATTAATAGAAGGAAGCTTATAATTTTTCTACAGCAGTAATTGCAAAAATACATATTTTACCTGGCGTTAAAGAGGCATCGTTAGTGCAGAGCTCCTTATCAAGGAGAAAGGACCGCACTTAGCGTCTGAATTATATTAATGTAGTAACACTGGAAAACACGTGTCTGAGAAAGTAGCTACGGAAGTTTGGGGATGATGCCATTTGAGTTACGTTTATATTAAGTGGCAGAAGTTAAGAAAGGGCCGAAGAGTAGAGAAGAGCCTCACGGGCACCTATTCACCAAGGATAGCATGTTCCGCGCACTCTAGTGGACACTGACAATATGGCCCAGACGTGGTCCCTATTCTAAATTTACAGATTTGCTGTGATAACACTAAACCGTATAAATTGAGATCATCTGCTGGCCGGCTAGACAGAGCAGGAAGTACATACATGCCGTGTCAAAGCGGGGCACTTGGTTACAGAAAGTACTCAACAGTCTCATCAAGGCACTGCTGGGATGAACGAAGTCCACCTGTTCTTTCCTCTGCGTCACTGCTCACATAACTGACGCTCCCTGGGATGCGACGTATAGCGTTTTCCAACCACGACCCCAGTGCTCAGGTCACTCCCGCTCTCTCAGCTGTGCCCCTGGGCTCAGGTTAGGTTTCCCTTCCTACTGTGTCAAGTTCACGGGTCCCAGTGGTTATAGGTGCTGGACACCAGACGCCCACGGGTGAGTCCCAGAGCCAGACCGCTTAGCTTCGCAGAAGTCTGGTGTGCCTTCCCTGACAAGGTGGCTGTCATGTTTGCTTGTACAACATACTGGTGTATTGTGGGAAGATGGGGGTCATGACCCATGAAAGAAAACTCATACAGCATGTTCAGGAGGTCAATCTGAACCAAGCACACCTCTTCCAGGGACAATGGGAGAATAGACCTGTCTTCTCCACTCATCCCTAATCCCAAAGGGTGGGTGGGGACACGTTGACTCAGAGGAAAAGAGAACAGAAGCACCCATGTAGAGAGTCTGAAGTGAGGAAGAAAGAAGAGCCCGGAGAGGCAATCTGGGGTACAAAGTGAGCCCCAAGTGAATCCTGGAGTCCTCCCAACACAACTTTGAAAAACGAAGGGTTTAAATTCCTCAAGAGGCAGGTGAAACCACAGACCAAAGTATCCTTTTCAGCCAGGGAACTCGGGAAAATTGATTCTTGATTTTGAAAATAAAGCTATTTTTATTTGATTCAAAGGCATCTTCAGAGGGCAAGAGAAGTTTAATGTGTGTGCAGTGTGTTTGGAGACTTTTCGAGGGTCCTGGAAGCCCTCCTTTGGGGACCATAAGCTGGTTTATTACCCATTATCTGTAACACAAAGATAATGAAAGTGGGACCATTGTCTGTTCACATGGGCCGCAGGAATACCAGGGCTTGGCAGCCATGATCTATCTCAGTTAGTTTGTTCCGTGTAAAACCATCACAAATCACAGAGCAGACGGCGTGTTGGTTAAGGAGACTACACACTGAGGTGATGGAGTTACTCATTCTTCTTCATCGGAAGAACTCAGACTGCACTCTGATAGACGACATAAATCTCATCCTACACAGGATCCTCCTCCTAATGACGCTTCGAGCAGTGTGATCACAACTGTCTCTGTTCCCTAGTAAACAGCAGTAATCCAACTTTCCTGATTAGTCGCTAAAACTTCCAACGCAATGTTTGGCGTTCAAATCTAAAGAATCATTAGATTTGAATAAAATGAAAGGTTACAAGGCGCTGGTGATTAAACCACGGGAGCACAACCATTTTAAGACCACTTGTAATTCACTTTCCTGTTTCAGCTACTTCATGCAAGTGAACTCTTTTCTCAGAGACCACGTCCACACGCAGAGGTAATCTGATTGATCTGACCATTTCACATTTGCTGAAGAAAAGGTCAAATGACGTGGAGTGAAAGGAGATTTTTGCCTGGTAAATTGATGACATTATCAAAGTTTAAAAATACAATTGCAATACAGACTATCAAAACATTGAAAAATAAATTAGCATACGGACATTCCTGAGTATAGATACAGATGAGAAGATGGGGAACTCTGGTTAGAGAAAAGCATGCTGGGAGTAAAGAAGAAAGAAAGGAAAGGAGGGAGGGAAGGAGGACAGAAGGATGGAAGGAAGGCAGGGAAGAAGGGAAGAGGGAGAAGAGCGATGAGGAGAGGGTAGAGGGAGGAGAAAGGGAGGAGAAAGAGGGGGAGAGACCGACTCACTGACGTTCACTGTGTATTAACTGGGCGCCCAGGGCTGCTCTAGGTGATGTCTTGCACATTATCGAGTTTAACCTTGACACCAACCCTGCCAGAAAGGAACTTTTTATTCCTTTGATTTCTGTGGTGTACAGGGGCGGGCAAAAGTAGGCTTACAGTTGGAAGCACACAAAACCCAGAGTTTATTATTGCATTATTTTTATTAATTGTTGTATTATTTATTTGTATTACAACTGTAAGCCTACTTTTACCCCGCCCTGTATTTAAGAAAGAAAAAAGATTTCTTAGATGAAAAACACAATCCAATTTTGGATATGTGAAATCACTTCCTGCCTTTCTAGTTCTCCTTTCTTTTGTTTATTTCCTTTACTTCTCTGTCCACTCCTGCAGAAGAAACGAATCCAGATGGCCTAAGTGACCCCTATACTAATGTATCAGTTTCATCCTGAGATAGACCTGTCAACACTGCATTACAGCTCAAACCGTTTGGATGTTTTTCAGCAATTAGACAAATTCAGTTCAGTTCTGCTCATTTTGGGTTCCTGGCCCCATCCCAGCGTGAGGGGAAGGGTCCCCACATCAACAAGAAATTCGCTGGGCACCGCCCGGGTGTCCTGTAATTCAGCTCAGTCCTCACACTACCTACCTGGAGAGAGCGGCAGGTCCCGCAGGTGCAAACTCGGTCCCACGAGTCCAGGCTCAGCCGGGGCGCTAGAGGGGCTCTCCGAACCGAAGGATCACTTCACTCGCTGGAAACTTGGTTTCTTGCAAAAGGATGTGGCTCAGGAGCAGCCCGATGGAGGAGGTGCTCAGGGCGAGGGATGGGGGAAGGGCGGGGAGCCCCCACGCTCTCTGGGAGCACAGCTCTGCCCCAGCCCCTCCGTGCGGGCACCAGCCCCAGGTTACGCCTCACCTGCCCGCAATGAGCCCTTGATAAACGCCCATGGAAGGAAGCGGTGCGTGTCCCTTCTGCCACACTGCAAGTCTGGGAAACAGTTTGCGTGCTTAACTTGTTCAAATTCTGCGTCCCCGATCCATCCCATTACAAGGATTTGCACACAGAAAGGACTTAATAAACATTTACAGGACTGAAACAGAGCGTGGACACAGTCACTGCTTCTATGTCAGCAGCGTCACCCACACTGCAGGGGGGGGATCACCACGGCCGCCTCTGTGTAGGGCTTTCTACAGTTTCCATGTCTCTTCTGAGCTTTACATCGTTCTACGCGTGTTCTATTCTTTCCTTTAAAACAAGGAGGAACTGAGGCCGGGAAGATTTAATGACCCCTCGCCTGGGGGCTCAGAGTGAGCAGGTATAAAGCAGACTTGAACTCTGACCTTTAACTCCCAATTACATGCAACTCCCGGGATGCTTAGCCATTAATTCCAAGGGCTTCTACAAATGTTAACTTATTTTTTTAACCGAAACGTCCATAACCCACAGGGAAATTGGATAAATAATGCAAGAATGTGCTTCCCTTGTAGGAGGCTGGCACGGTCAGCAGGTAGAATCGGCAGCAACCAATCCCTAACAAATAAACGAGAATTTTTTAAAAAGACAATTCTAGGATAACTACCCACAAGGTGTTATAATCAAGCAAGCATGGTTAATAGGAACCCTTGGCAAATGTAACTTATTGTCTCATTAGAAAAGCCCAAAGGAAGGAAAAGGAAATTAATCCAAAATTAGATGTTAATTAGAAATGTCTGATGAATGGCATGCTGCACATATGTAGATATTAAACAGAAAATGGGGAAGTCACACAAGTTACTGAGGAAAATATATGCCTTTTATTATATTGGGGGAAGAAGAAAAGATGATGTATTAATTAGAATTCATTTAAGATTTTACCTTCAATGAAAGCTAAACTAGGCAAAATGCAGAAGTTTGTTTAAATCAACTCTTTCCAACAGGCCAAGAAGAGATGAGCTTTCTCAGAAATGGAAGTAATCAGTGTTACAGAGAAAACCAAAGCGGCCACTCGTGCTAAAAGCCCATGACACCAAAGCTGGATGTACTACCTGACCTAATTTCGGTTTCAGCTTCTCCCAGAAACATAGTCTTACTCAGTCTGGAATGTTCTGGTCAGGCGCCAGTAAGGCAATCTGTCACCTGGGCCCCTCATCGCCCCTAGATCCTTATTGTGCTGAGTTTCTAAGTAAGAGGTGAAGCGATAAAACATTGTCTCCGCTCGCAGACGGTTCTATTTGGGAACAAAGGCATGTGACTCGGGACCTCGGCGGAAGTAAAGACAACATTCAATACCTGCGATACGGTAGAACAATGGGCCAAAGAAGAAGCCATCAAATGCGCATGCCCTTCCTTTTGGAGCTCCTTGTTGGATGGCCACAGGTTTGTGACTTTTGCAATTAAAGCAGCACCAGGTCTGACCACACTGGACAGCGAGTCCCCGCCCCTTTGTCCTGCTGCAGGTGCACCTACCAGGTCCCAGGCCCTCACGTCAGCTGAATTTGTGAAGGAAAAAAGGTCAAAGTGAAGGATGTCGGTCACAGAAAGTGGCAGAAAGAATCAGAAGGTAATATTCCAGAGCCAATTTAGTTTCCATCTGTTTGACCGATGGACACCTTGTAAATATGTCACTTGTGACAGGGGCTGTCAGAGCCACATCTGGGCCTCCCACAAATGGGTGCTTGGACACAGTTCCCTGTGGGCACCTTCCTGCAGCGCGGCCCCGCTGGCTTTGCACCCGGCACTCTGGCATGCCCGCGTGGGCGTGGGGTCTCTGTACCCAGCAGAACGGCCCCCATCCCTGGATTCCCTGCGCAGGGACTTCTTGTTCCCCAGCCACGTGGGATGTGCGCGCTCGCCTTAGCGCGCGCAACAGAAGTTTACGCGCAGGGAGGCTCCCTCCGCTTCCCCGGCAGGGGGGCACGGAGTCCCGTTGCTCTGTTTCTTTGTCCCGTCCCAAGTAAGGGTGGACAAAAAAAAGGAAACATTGGAGCCAAGTGTGTGCGTCAGGGAAGGTAGCTGCATGCAATTCTTGGGCGTGTTATCAAAGCACCAAAGCCTATGGCTGACGTCTGAGCTAAACGGGCGCTTACACCGCCCGGGAGGAGGTGAGCGTGTTCCCACGCGACTCTTTCTGAGCCAAGACAATATGCCCCAGAGGCAGATGGCAGTGCCCCAGGGCAAACAGGTCTACAGCTCCCCCTTAAAGGAGAAGTGGGAGGTGAAGTATCTGGAGGGAAAAGCCACCCCTGCTTCCCTGGGGCGAGGTCCAGCGACCACGCTTGAGGTGTGTGTGGGCGTCAGGAGGACAGTGGGAGGGGCTGGAGGATGACTGACAGACGACAAGGAGCGTGAGTGAGAGGCCCCTGAGCGAGCACGCGCCTTGGACTTGCCGTGGGCGGGGACGACTAGACGTCGTGGACGCGGCGGAGGGGAAGCAGGCAAACCCACAGGTGACCGCGGCTCCCAGGGTCTCTCCCCTCTCACGGCCCGTGCAATTCCGCGCTTCTGTTTTACACGGGCAACGCGTCTATACCATCTAATCAGAAAGAGAACGGACTAAGTACCCAATTGGGGAAATAATGAAAAATCAATAAATCTAGGAAAATATGCTTCTTTAGAACTACAATTCTACAAATGAGAAGCTCTTTGAAAACTTAAAGTGATGTTGTATTCCCAAAGAGAATAAAATATATACAGAAACTGACTTTAACTGCTAATTGGAATTCCCACTGGAAATGAAGAGGACATTGTTTCAATGAGAGCAAAGAAAGCAGTTATTAAAATGAAATTATTTCAAATGAGAAAAGAGTCTATGAACCTCAGGAGCAGGTGATCTATTGTCATTTTAACACTGCGGAAGAAAAAACACCTTTAGAAAACTTATCAAAATAAGAAGTCCAACTTTCAATTTTCTGCTAGACATAAAAGTAAAAACCGCTCAAGAATTGAGGAAGAATACGAGATCTTAATAAAAGAATTAGAGTAAAGACTACAGAGTAAACAGAACAGAAACACTCATGGAAACTCATAGAATCAAACTTTACTGAGATTTTGACAGTAACTGGTCCGAGACTGTAATCAGCTCTCAGCGTAGACCATAAAGCGGAGGAAAACATACAACGCAACAGTTTACAGGCATTGGAAGACAGCTGTGATTTTGAAGAACAGGGAATCTTGCGGTTACGCCCATGACTAGGATGATTTCTCAATCATGAGACCAAGCTTCCAGCCAAGAAAAGCCTATCAGTTCCCCAACTCCTTTGAGCCAAGGGGGCAGATCAGTCTAGGGCAGCCACGGCGTCAGGAGTTTGTGGGGCAGAACAGGGGCAAAGGCAGGAGGATGAAAGTTCGTGTTTGATCTCCCACAAGCCTTTGTCTTGAGGGCCGGCTGAAGACACACTCGGCAAGCACACACACACACCTAAGGGCAGGGGTGGTGTTGAGGGAACAGAGACACTAGGGTCTGAGCAGCTCTAGAAGACGCTTGGGTCCTGACCGAGGGAGGTGGGGGGCGGGGGGGACGTCTCTGACGTCTACTGCCACCCTAAACATCCAACTGAGATCCCAGAAATGCCACACTTTAAAGTAAGGGCACACGAAAGCAAGGTCTTCTCTAGACCAGCCCAAATAAAACCGAAATCTAACCCTTGAGAAGGTCAGCAAGAAAGACAGACTATGAAGGTGAAGTCCTACCGAGCGGTGGCGCTTGGGAACCACCTGGCGCCTCCAAAAGTATACCTTAGCGAACAATAGAACGGAGCCGTCACAGGTTCAAGGTGATCATTCAATAACGAAACTACGTCCCAGGGCAAAATGCTGAAGCCCACAGACAGCAATAGCCAAATCTGGGGTCTCTACAGTGTATCAGCTGTAATGTTCCACATACAGTCAAATATGATTAGATACCCAAAGGCAAGTGAAAGTGTCGTCATGTACCAGAATAAGCATGAGAAGCCCCAGAAGGTAAACTGAGCAAAGAACTTTAAAGAGGCTACACTGGTCCCCCCTTATTTGCACTTTTGCTTTCTTGTTTCAGTGACCCATGGTCAACTGTGGTCCAAAAATATTAAATGGAAAATTCCAGAAATAATTCATAAGCTTTAAATTGTGCAGCATTCTGAAACCCGAAAACAATCCAACCATTTTTATGTTCTTTGCCATTTTTATACAACTATTAATTTATATGTCACTAAACATAGTTGTTAAATGTTTAGATTTCAAATAAAATGAGTACTCAGTAAGGACCCTGCTAATCTCATATTAACGTAGACATGAATATACATAAAAGGAAAACATAAGACAATTTAATCATAAATCAATTATACCAGAAACTAAAAGGAATTTTAACACTATATGTAAAGACATTTTACTTCATTTTATGTAAATGTATTCAATAATTCCATTTCTAATGATTTATCTTAGGAAAAATCAGAGAAGTGGAATCAGATAGTATAATCGATAGAAGCATCTGTTTCTAGTTTTTAATATTATGGAAAGTACGTGTGGTGGAACATTAACAGGAAAAGTGCAGGATGAAATAATAGTTATAGACTATGAGCTCCATTCAATGAAGAAAATGTTTTAGAAGAAACTCTAAAAGTAAACATTTCCATTCATTGTCTCAGTGGTCACACAGCGGATTCTGCGTCTGCCTCTGTTAGTGTGTAGTAATTCCTGTATGTCCTGCACAGAGAAATTTCTGTATCACTTTGATGCACAATAGCATCAGGTAAAATTGTGAGAAGTTATTGATAAAGATTTGGCATGTCAAGAAATAAAACTATAACTTGAGATGCTTCTTAAATGATAAGTAAAATCTCCGTGATTATTAAGTAGGACATTTAGTAGAGCAAGAAGACAAGGTCCAGTGTAGAGAAATTGGGACGAGAGTCACTTTGGCTACACACGATAACTTCTGAGACCTACAGGAGCAAACACACTAGTCTACTATCCCTTTAGTCATAGAGATATTATGAGTTATCACTTCCTTGGGGAGAAGAAGTTAAATATGGCCTTGACAGCATTATGTCACTGCGCAGATACCAGATAGCTCCGTCTGGTTATCCTTGCAGAACATGTACCACGTGCTCCAATGATCCTGTGTCAACTCCACACCGTGCAAAGAGCTCCTCAGAAATGGATCTTGCTCTGACTCAGCAGCCAACTCCTAGTTTTACCGCACGTGAGTAGGGCCCCCTGCACAATGTCGCCTTGGGATAGCTCACGTCTTCCTGGGGCAGGAATGCACTGTCCTGGCCCTGTTCAGAGGCCAGCATCGCCTCGCTGGTCTGGCCCACTGCCCTTGTCTTCTCTGTCCCCCAAGCGATGCTGCTAGGTCCCTGCCTACTTACAGCCGTGTACACACTTTCTGCTTACAGCCTCCTGGTTTCCCACCAATCCCTAAAATACTCCAAATCCCGCCATGGTTCTCTTTTGCTGATTTCTGCTATCAAAATCCATTAAAAAAAATTAAACAGGGACCGATTCAACTCCCATTTTCCGCAGGTGTATTTTTCAAATTCTTCCCAGAAACTTTGACCATCCCCTTTCTGTGTGCTCCTGTATCACTTACTTTGATCATAGCTGTAATCACAGGAAGTTTTATACTAGGATCCTTTCGGGTAAGCACTTTTGTCTGCTAACTACAAGCTGTTGGGGAAGAGAGGCTCTCATTAATCTCTGCATCCTTGGAAAGCCTAATCTAATGCCTTGGACACCAAACATGCTCAGTAATGAGTTTCTGGATTTTAACTTTAAAAATATGTATAAAATATTCCATTCAGGCATTTCTATATTTAACTCAATAAACATCTGTTGAGTCCAATTATATTACAAGCTCTACATTAGACATAACAGATACAAAGATAAATCGGAAGAGAACCTACATTTAAGGAGCTTAATGACTATGTATCATTTCCATACAAAAGCAGAAACACAACTTCTTTATTGATTTATAGGCAAACGTATTTCTATCATTTTATGTTTTCTGGGCCCCACGGATCCCAGTTGCCAATGACGCGATTAAACTTGACCATTGAACTTCAGAAAGAGTCTCACAAATTGAGCGGTTTATCTTGCGGGGCTCTTTGTGAACGTGTTGTTACCGGGAAGGTCAGAAGGGAAGAAACTGATAGAATTTTGTCATCTCTAAAGCAGAGGGGTTATTTCTCAGACCGCCTCCCTCGGGTGTGAGTGAGGGCATTTTGTTAGATTCGCCCACCTGTGACCAGGGGACAGTTAAGCAGACACGTGATGAGACAGAAGCCAATGGAAAGGAAAAGAAACTCTCCGTTATTAAGCATCGTTTATCAGTGTTAGATGTGCTCACATTTTAGGTTTTATCAATGCATTTCACAAATAAAGACACCACAGTTCAAAGACATAAAGCGACTTAAACACGGTCCCTACTTTTAACTCATGTGACAACTATGGATTCACGGAGAATCTGCTTATTTCAGGAATGGCTTCCTGACCGATCTCCCTCTCCCATCTCCTCCCACGCATCTCTCTGACACCTTAATAAATAGTCACTAATGGGAAGCACTGTGGCATTGAGGTAGCTATTTTTAATTAAATTTTTTAAATAAATGAAAATGTTTTCACTTTTGCCAGGTACCCTGGAAGCCCTCACCTGCCCGTACTCTCCCTTCTGAACCACAGGAAGACGTATCTGCAGTGGAAAAAGCTGAGAATATCCCTTTCCGACCAGGAGATTAGCATTCTGTCCTGTCCAAACTTTATGGCGACCCAATGACTTGGAGCTCATTGTCCGTCCCTCTGTAAGTTCAGAACCTGAGTCTCAGAGTAATTAATAAACTTGATCTCTCTCTCTCTCTCTTTCGTGTTCTCTGAAACCATTATTCCCTGTGCATCTTATATCTAGTGAGCTGCCATAAATTAACATCTATTATGGGAAGCAGATGTAAAACGGGCAAGTGTTTAAAATTTTTCACTAGGTGATTTTAAAGTATAATTTATAATTATACATGTGGGGTGTCAAGGATTATTTAGTTCATGTCCTGCACGTTCAAATGAGGGAATTGAACATAATCGCTTATTCCACTCATTCGATCAATTATTCAGCTAATAAAAATATTGATAGAAATTGCATTAATAGCTGACATTTATTTGTTTAGTGCCCACAGTATGTCAGGCTGTGGCCTGAGAATGTCACACGCATTAACTCACTGAAATATTTATTAAATACCCAGTAGGTCCCAAGTGCTGCTGAACCCTGGGGAACAGCGGTTAATACAGAGATGACCCTGTGTTCATAGAGCTGATATTTTGAGTGGAACAGACAGACAATGAACTTGCAAGCAAAGAATAAAAACATTCAAGGTTTTCCCAAATGTAGTGACAGAATTAAACAGGATATAATTTAGAGGGTGACTGGGAGCGGCTACTCTAAGGTTGTCAAGACGGTCCTCTCTGAGCGGCCATAGAAGATGGGCCAGCGCCATGCAGAGAGGACCGTTACGTGCAAAGGTGAGGTCAATCGTGCGGGCCAGATCCTTCATCCTCATTGTCCGTGGTGCCAAGTCCCGGTTTCATGGGGAGATGCTGAAGGGTTTGAAGCAGGAAAGTGAAACTATATAATTCACATTTATTAGAGACAGAGCTTACTGCTTCCTCAGAAATGGTCTGAGGAGGGAGACTGAAAGCCAGGGAGACCAATGGGAAGGCCACGAAGCCATCCAGGCTGGAGAAAACCCTGCCTTGGACCAAGGTCAACGCTGTGGAAAGGAAAAGAAGTAGTGGACTGACTATATTTTGAAACGGAAGTAATATATTTGAAAATAAAATGTGCAGAAATAGTGAGAAAAGAGATATTAAGACGACTCCTATGGTTTTCACTTGAGCGACTGAATAGCTCATGACGCAACACGCACGCTTGGTAACGGCCGGAACAGACTCAAAATAATGGGCAATCAAGAGCTGTCTTTTGAATAGATTCACGCTGAGGTCCCTTTACACATGCAAATGGCAACGCTGTGTGGGCTTTCGGGCCTGTGGGCTGTGCACTCAGGAAACAGATGAGGCCTGAGCTGAAAGGTTCTGCAGTCATCAGTGTGTAGATGTGACTACAAGCGTGGCGGCCGATGAAGTCACCCGGGAGGGGACGTCACGTGGTGAGAAGCAGGGCGGGCTCCAGGACAAAACCAAAGACGGGCCAACACTTCGAGGTCAGGGCAGACAGGAGGTATGAGTCAGGGGACCCAGGAGGAAGGACACTGAGGTTAGCTGTCTGCAGAACCCCTGAAGGGACGGCTCTTCAAGGAGGGCATGCAGGGGCAGAGAGGTGCTCATTGGATTCGGGAGCATCGGGAGCTTATCATGAAAACATCTGTGGTGCTGTAGATTTAAAAACTGGTTGCAACTGATCAAAAAGAGAATGGTGTTGAGGGTGTGTAAAAAGAACACAGAAAAACTCCCTGGAGAAGTTTGGTTGTGAAAGGGGAGAGAGAGAGGGGGTCAGATGCGGGGCAGTGCTATGTGTATGCACGTCCTATGTATTTGTGGGGACAGGTACTATCGTTGTTGTTACATACATGTAACGGACTTGAACATGCTCATAGAGGGATGGGGCTTACCCATCATTTAGCAATTGGGAGGCCTGTGCTATGAGGAAGAGAGGAGGTAAGTAAAGTAACATATTTTTCAAAAGATGCCCAGGGATTTAGAAACAAGAGGATGGTTTCAAGTTATAAAGCTAAAGAGGGGAGAGAAGGGAGTCAAGAGTGCAAGTCTGTTATTTGTAGAAGAAAATATATCATATTGGAAAGAACCCCGAGATCAGTTAAAGCCTTACTTGCCATTCATCTCTGACACTCAGAAAATCATTTGATTTGGTGGCTTTACTGGGCGAGGGGAGGAATAATATAGGTCTGGTGATGTACAGGAGTTTACACAATACTCCACCCTTGGCATGCAGATGGCTAATTGATTAGATATTATTTTGAGATAAGTACCGCTGAACTACTCTGCAAATATTGTGGTCCTACTACTTCCCACAGTGCCTGTCTTGGCAGAGGCTCCAAGTCCTTGAAGTGATGTCAATATATTCCACATTTTCCTTTCTCTGCTTCCGACTCTACTTTCTACAGAGGTAACTTCAGATAAAGCGACATCATACGTCAAACTTGCATTTATTTTAGACAATTATTTCCTAACTCAAAGCTCCTGGGTGACATCTTTTCATTCCTGTAATGATTAGCATACAGAATTAGATTAATTAATAATGAACAGAACTAAAAATAAAAGATTCTGATTACGACACTCTCTTGTTCAATATTAAGTAGCTTCCCCCTTAATTTCAAACAGCTTCCCCCGTGGCCGGCGACCCTCCACAAGTGGGCGTCTGCCTCTCTCTGCCACTTGCCCTCTGCCCACCCCTGGGCAGCCGTGCGCCCAGCCTTGCCACGCCCCGACGGTTCAGGGCACCATGCTCTCCCACACGACCCTGAGGGCTTCAGACACGGATCGCTGGTATCAGAATGCCCCCTTTTCCTCTGCTCATTGCACTAAAATTAGTTGTCATTTAAAGCAGCGTAAGAGTCACTTACTCTGAAAGACTTCCCTCAAATCCCGATCAAATCTAAGCGTCTTAGTATCACCTTCCTGGGCTCAAAGATGGTATGATGGCAACCATCCTACCCCTCCCGCTGTCTTTGAGTGTGGAACAAAAGAACACGTGTTAATTGAGGAGAATTCTCTACACTGAAGAAAACTGTTCATTACAGTTAGAGCTGGGGCGGAAGGTGGACAGAGAATAATGAGGTAACTGCGAAGAACAGGGAGGGAATGAAGGGGGTGATGGAATTATTTTGACCTTGATTTCGGTGGTGATCACACAAATCTAGGCATGTGTCAAATCTCCCAGAGCTGTACCACAAAACGTGTTTTTCAAATACCATAGAACAGTGCAAGGAAAAGCATAAATTGTATAGGATGTAAATTATACCTCAATAAATCTGTCTACAAAAAAGCAGGCAGCTCATGTGTGAATTATAAGATGCTTTCTGCATTCTGACGTAAGGGGCAGAAGAAGTCGCTTCGTCAGTCCTTCTCCCCCGCCTGTGCCGAGTAGCATATGATATAACTACAAGAACAGAGGGACAGTAGAGGTTTAGCGATTGAAAATGTGACGGGAAATGCTGGAGACAACAGGCACCGCGAAGTGCTGAAGGGGTTTCCTTGGCGAAACCACCTCGGGCCGTTTTATTTCCAGTCGTTCTGGTATAATTTTGGATCTTGAAACTGTGTATGTTTACTGCATGGCGCTAAAAATAATGTAAAGAAAACCGAGCACGAGTGACAATAAAAACGAGGCAGCGGGATTTTCCTAGCCCCGCAATGTGCGTGTTTGTCTATCGATGTCTCCTTTCGGGAGCTCTTTAAGGCAGGGACCCTGTCCTGTTGACCGACTGTGCCCACAGGACTTACACAGCAGATGCTCAGATGCTTCTCTCTCTCTCTCTCTCTCTCTCTCTCTCTCTCTCTCTCTCTCTTTTAAGCAAAAATCATGAAGGAGTGAACGGTTTGTGACTCTTGAGATCCACAAGATAGCAATGAATACATAACACAAGGCCAGTAAGGAGGGGACCGAACACAGGCGGCAGACTGACGGACCGAACACAGGCGGCAGACTGACGGACTCGCATGTTCTCACTAAACGACAGCCTCCATCAACTCTGTTCAGGGCGCATGGCTGCACACCCCGGAGTTTTAAATCCACAGCGGTCCACCTCTCTGTCAGGAACGCAAGCGCCCTCCTGACGTTTCCTCCCGAAGCGCCGACAAGCTCCGGAAGTCGAGCGATGCACCTTCTTTCCTCCTCTGTAATTTCCCTAACGGGGCCACCACACGCCTGGAGACGGCTCGCCCTCTAATTCAGTCTGGTCTCCCCTCTTCTTTTTATAGATTGGTCAGAAGTTAGTGTAGCAGTCTGTGCGATTCCAAGGGTCCCTTTTGGGGGAAACATTTTATTTGGAGATGATTTTAGATGAACGTGCAGTTGTAAGAAATAATACAAAGAGATCCCATGCGCCCTTATCACGTTCCCCCCAAAGATAACACCTGTGTGACTGTAACACATCACAACTGAGAGGTTGGCACTGATACGATCCATTGACAGTATTCAGATTTCACCAGTTTTACATGTACTCTCTGTGTGTCCCAAGGTTATTATTATTATTATTTACAATAGCTTGATTCCTTCCATGAAAGCATGACCCCTGTGTGATCCGTGTCTCCATATGAGGAGTTCAACAGATCACTGGCCTTGGGAATATCTCTTCCTCCCAGAACCAATATTTCAATAAATGTGTTTGAACAGCTATTATGCCTTATACCCTTTGCTTTGATTAACATCTTTTCCCTCATGTTATTATCCCCAACAGCAATATAAAATAATTATTATTACTTTGCTGATGAGAACGTTGACATTCAGAGATGTGTCGTGACTTGCACAGTGCTACATGTTATTAAGTGGCACTTACAGTATTTACAGCTGTTAAAAACAAGACCACAGGCCCAAAAATGGCGTCACTTATGCTAAGCCCCATGTCACCAAATGGAGACTTATCCTAATTAAAGTTTTGGCTCTCCCAGAAATGGAGTCTTAAACCAGTCTGTAGGAATCACCTGCTCAGCACTAAGTCAGGTGATCTGTGCAGTGATCCCAGACACACTGAAGAGGAAAGTTATCTGCAATAATCAACCTGCTGCTGCTTTTTTCCTAGTGTATCTTCCCTGTTCCTGATCTCTTCTGCCTATCAAAGTCTTTCAACTTGGGCAGCTCCTTGGAGCTCCTTTCTGTCTGCTGGATTGGATGCTGACTGAGTCTAATTGATTTTTGCCCAAATAGAGTCTTAAAATTTTTAACATGGCTGAGTTCATCTTTTAAAACGCTTTATATCAAAGGTCAATTTTTTTTCTGTGGTATGAGGAAAATTCTTAACTGTTACATCCTTTTTAATAACTCACTGTGAATTGTCTAAACAACTAGCTGGAGGAAAATAGGAGAAGAAGTCAACTTCATTCTGCTGACGTTCATCTAGCCCCCCCAACAGACCTGGCGACCAGTGTCAGGCAAATTTCCTTTGCTAGACCCTTTAAACTCCAACGTGGTTCTGAGAGGACGTGATACGTACGACCTTCAAGGGACCTGCAGCTCCTCTCCAGTGTATCATGGCTTTATTTCTGACTTTTACTAGCCTAAAAAAAGAAATCCTGACATAAAAATAAACATTTAGGGTCATTGAAACCCTGCTCTTATGATTAGCTATAAAAATATGCCCATTTCAAACATACCCTGAAATAGTAACAGAATCAGCATGTAGTTCAACTCTAAGAATTCCAAGGGTGTTTTTCTGCTTTCATTAAAATGCACTGCAATGAGGAAATTATGTGAATATCATTTAAAGCTTTACAAGGAAACTCGTTAAAATTGATGGTTATAAGTGTTTACAATACAAATTCAAGGTGATTACATGATGATTAGCACTTGCTTATACGTCTCTTAAGAAACCACACAATCTGATTCTCAACAGCAGTCTCTTTGCACACTTGACCTTGATGAGCTTCGTGCAGATTTTGGTGACAAAAATTTTAAAATTAAGATTTTATTATCATGCCATGGCATGGCTTGACACTACTATTTAGCTATCAGGGCAGTGATAAAACACGTGCTTGCTGATAACCCAATTTCGGTTCCAGGGATTGAGTTGATCATTTCAAGGGTAGCACCACCACCTAACATGTCTTGAGTGCTTAGTATGTGCCAGACAATGTTATAAGCACTTTTCTTGGCATTAATTCTTTTAAATGTTGCACATTTTTTAACAGAGACGATTGTAGTTTCTTTAAAAAAAAAACCCTGGGTCAAAGTTTAACTAATGGTGATTCTTTGATTTCTGCACAATCCCTTGTATGTAAATTCTCCACTCCAGCCTCTAGATGGAGCTCAAGTTCTCTTAACCCAAAGGATGCAGAAGTAGGATCTGGGGCAATAACTGACGTCCAGGTCACTGAGGCTGCACTGCTGGGGCCACAATATTGACAATGACACCTGCTGGGGTGAATGAAGGGTTATCTGACACTTTAACGCTGATGACTCTCTCCGCTTACCCTCTTTGGGCTCAGCCACCAGAATCCAGTGGGAACACAGTGGGACCTAGAGAGACTGGGAGAGAAAGGAGGATCATGGGGACTATCTTTAGTGCGCCACATAAGCTGACGGTGTAAAGCAGCTTTGGATTTTATTATGGCCCAGCCTGTGTAACAGCATATTAGCTACAGATTTAGTTGCTATTCTAGTCATCAAATACTTGGCTCGCTTTCCTTCCCAGACATAAAATGTACTCACCCATCCCCTCGTCATCAATACAAATAATCAGAAATCATATCAATTTGTGACGTTGAGTCACCCTATCAAAGGTCCTCTCTGTATCGGGTGCAGTTGTGAATCTTTGTATTTCAGAGACCTGTGAACCGCAGGGACCAGCTCTCTCCATCGTGAGGATGCAGTACAAGGTAAGGGGACAGGAAGAGGATCACAGTCCCACCCACAAGGAGACCCACGGGGCACACAGATCACATAGCACTCAGGAGAATTGCTCATTTCCCTTTATCTGATTCCTTAGCCACATCCAAAGTGAGCATCAGAGAGTGGCTGATAAGCTTTCTTTGCTCGGTTCCCACTTCAAAAAGATTAAAGATACTGAGTGGTTTTACTCTCAAGTAATCTCACTCTTTCTCAGCCCAGGCTGGTGGCCCCCAGGGCAGGGCTACTCTTTCACTAACTTAGTATTTATCTTTTTGTTGTTGTTCTTTTCAGTGGACTCGAATCCTATTAACTTCCCGGGGCCAAGATCACACCCGCAGTTCTTCTGAGACCTAACGCTGGGGTCTGGTATATTTCCTTGCCAACCTGCTCCACTCCTTCCCTCTAATCTTCTGTCCGGATACTGATATATCCTTGAGCCTATCAGCTTTGGTAGAAAAACCACTTCCTTACACCTGTCGGAATGGCTGTTATCAAAAAGACGACAAAGCACGAGAGTTGATGAGGATGTAGATAACAGAGAACCCCCCTGCACTATTGGTGGGGTGGTAGATTGACCCAGTCACTGTGGAAAACAGTATAGAGATGTCTAAAACATTAGAAACAGAACCACCATGCAACCCAGAAGTTCCACTCCGGGGTATTTATCAAGAGGAAAGAGAAACAATCATTTGAAAAGATAACTGCAGCATTGTTTATAACAGCCAAGATACGGAAGCAAGCTAGGTGTCCATCAGCACGCGAGAGGAAGAATGAAACCTTGCCATCGCAGCATGCCCGAGCCGAGAGAGCGTTATGTCGCGTGAAATAGGCCGGACAGAGAACTACCTTGAGTGCACTTATCTGCAGAATCTAAAAGACAAAACAAAAGCGAAACAAAGCGAACGGGGAACCGCCGCGGCCCAGCGAAAGCAGGAGCCAATCCCGGGGAAAGCGCTCGGGCCGCCCGCGCGGGCAGGGGCGCCTCGGCGCGAACGGGGAACCGCCGCGGCCCAGCGAAAGCAGGAGCCAATCCCGGGGAAAGAGCTCGGGCCGCCCGCGCGGGCAGGGGCGCCTCGGCGCGAACGGGGAACCGCCGCGGCCCAGCGAAAGCAGGAGCCAATCCCGGGGAAAGAGCTCGGGCCGCCCGCGTGGGCAGGGGCACCTCGGCGCGAACGGGGAACTGCCGCGGCCCGGCAGCAGTGGGCTCCAACCGCGGGGCAAACTCTCGGGCCGTCCGAGCGCGCAGGGGCTTGCGCGCAAGGGCACCTCAACTGGCTCCAGCAAGCAGCAAGGGAGCGCGCCGTGCCGGCAACCGCGGGCGCGCACCATAGCGGCAACCGGGGGCTCACACCAGTCCTGCAAAAAACAAGAACCTCTGACCTGCCACACTAGACCAGCTGCGGACCCAGAAAAAGAAGGCAACACACCAAGGCTAAAACGGAGTAAAAACATCGATTTTTTTTTTTCCAAATTTTTTCTCCCAAATTTTTTCTCCCTTGTTCTTTCTTTCTTCTTAATTATTTCTTTTCTTTCCTTCTTTCTTTATTCTTTTCCTGGGGTTTTTTTGGGGGGTTTTGGGGGGGTATATATTTTTTTTTTTTAATTTTTTTTTCTCTCTTTTTTCTTTCTTTCTTTCTTCTTTATTCTTTCTGTTCTATCTTTCTTTGTTCCTTTCTTTCTTCCCTTTTGGGGTTTTTTTTAGGGGGGGTTTTGTGGTAAATTTTTTTATTTTCTTCTCTTTCTCTCTTCTTTTCTTTCTTCTATTTTCTTGGGGATTTTTTGGGGGGGTGTTTTTCCTTCACCTCTTCCAATAATAACAAACTTTATCTCTAACGTGTTGCATATAACCTCTCCTTCTCATCCTTTCTCTTTAATCGTGGTTTATTCGTTTGTGTGTCTAGCTTAGCCCCCCTATCACTCTAAATAATAGAATATAATTACTATATAAACCCAAATACAATACAATCCCACTTTCTTACTATACTATGTATTTTTCTATCCTTTTCTTCTATTTTTCTTAACATACAATGTAAATATTACTAATTGGCTTGCACAGTCTCAACTATTATTAATCTATCAACCCCTCTATCAAAAATTATATTTTTCCTCCCCCAAAACAACTCTTATCTATTCTTCTTATAGTATAAAAGCTCAAATCTCTTTACATTTATATTAATACGGGCTAGTTGGCTAACGATAGCAGGATAGAGTGGGGGATACTTTCTGAGGGTGTGGGTCTCCTGCCTGGGCTGTGTGTTTATGTCTTTAACAGCATATCCACAAAAGAACTCAAGACAAAGCAGATAGAGTGACTCTCAACCAAGTAGCCAGAAGGAAGATCCTATCAAAGAACATCTGAAATATAACCAAACAGCATAAACAAACGACATAAAGGGTAACTCAAGACCATCAGGCTCAGGATATCAAAGAGACTGCACCACTGAAACTCCCAGACCTTCGATAAAGAATATTACACCACAAAGGAGGGAAGTCAAAGCAGACTACCCCCCCAAAATAAATAAATAAATAAATAAAAACAAACAAAAAGAATCCAACATGGTAAGACACAAAAATAACCCCTCAATGAAGAGAAAAGAGGAATCCTCAGAAAGAGAGATAGACGAAATAGACATAGCCCAAATGTCAGACATGGAATTCAAAACAATGGTGGTAAAGAAGCTCAATATACTCGACATCCTTAAAATCAACTATGACAACCTCCAAGGAAGTTACCAGCAGCTCCAAGAAAATTACAGGGAACTGGCAGAGAACTACACCAGCATAAAAAAAGACATAGAAATTGTTAACAGGAACGAGGAAGAACTTAAGAATACAATCTCTGAACTGAAAAACACAGTAGAATCAGTCAAAAGCAGACTTAACGAAGCAGAGGATCGGATTAGTGAGTTAGAAGATAATGTAGAGAAAAACTCCCAGACAATACAGCAAAATGAAAAAGGATTGAAAAAATATGAACAAGATGTAAGGGAATTACAGGATAACATTAGGAAAAATAATTTAAGGATCATCGGAATACGAGAGGGAGAAGAAAAGGAACATGGAATTGAAAATCTGATAGGAGAAATAGTGACAGAAAATTTTCCGAACCTGATGAGAGGAAAAGCTATGCAAGTCCAAGAAGCACTGAGAGTTCCAATCAAGAGGAACCCCCAAAAACCCACTCCGAGGCACATCATAGTTAAAATGGCAACATTCCAAGACAAAGAGAGAATCCTAAAAGCAGCAAGAGAAAAGCAGCAAATAACATACAAGGGAGCTCCGATAAGGCTATCAACTGATTTCTCAACAGAAACATTACAAGCCAGAAGGGAATGGTCAAAAATATTTCAAGCAATGAAAAACAAAGGCCTACAACCAAGAATACTCTATCCAGCAAGGCTCTCATTCAAAATAGAAGGTGAAATAAGGAGTTTCTCAGACAAAGGAAGACTGAAAGAATACATCTCCACCAAACCAGCATTGCAAGAGATGCTAAAGGGACTGTTCTAAGAAATAAAGAAGAAAAAAACAAGAGAGGAGAGGAACAGAGGTACAAAGGGAAATGAATAAATACACGTCAATAATAACCTTAAATGTAAATGGATTAAATGCTCCAATTAAAAGACATAGGGTAACGGAATGGATAAGAAAACAGGACCCACATATTTGCTGTCTACAAGAAACACACCTCAAAACAAAAGATTTACACAGACTGAAAGTAAAGGGATATAAAAAAATATTCCAAGCAAACGGACCGGAAAAAAAAGCCGGGGTAGCAGTTCTCATATCAGACAAAATGGATTTCAAAGCAAGGACAATAAAAAGAGACAAAGAAGGACATTTCATAATACTTAAAGGAACAATCCATCAAGAAGATATGACTTTGATAAACATATATGCACCCAACATAGGAGCACCCAAATACATAAAGCAAATACTAGAAGACCACAAAAAGGATATCAACAACAACACACTCATAGTAGGGGACTTCAACACTCCATTATCAACAATAGACAGATCATCAAAGCAAAGAAACACCAAGGATATACAGGCATTGAACAACACACTAAACCACATGGATCTAACTGATATATATAGAACTTTTCACCCCAAAGAAGCAAAATATACATTCTTTTCAAGTGCACATGGGATATTTTCAAAGATGGACCATATGATAGGTCACAAAACAAGCCTCAACAAATTCAAGAAAATTGAAATCATATCAAGCATCTTTTCAGATCACAATGCCCTGAAACTAGAAATCAACCTCAGAGAAAAAAATCAAAGACACCCAAACTCATGGAGATTGAATAACATGCTATTAAATAATGAATGGGTTAACAATGACATCAAAGAAGAAATCAAGAAATTTCTAGAAACTAATGATAATGAGCACACAACAACCCAAAACCTGTGGGACACAGCAAAAGCAGTCCTGAGAGGGAAGTTTATAGCAATACAGGCATATCTGAAAAGGCTAGAAGAATCTCAAATAAAAAACCTAACCACAATGCTACAAGAACTAGAACAACAACAACAAACAAAGCCTAGGGCAAGAAGAAGGAATGAAATCATCAAGATCAGAGCAGAACTAAATGACATAGAGACTAAACAAACAATCCAAAAGATCAACAAAACTAGGAGCTGGTTCTTTGAAAAAATCAACAAAATCAACAAGCCTCTAGCCAGTCTAATCAAGAAAAAAAGAGAGAAGACACAAATAAACAAAATCAGAAATGAAAGAGGAGAAATCACGACTGATACCTCAGAAATACAAATGATAGTTAGAAATTACTTCAGACAACTGTATGACAAGAAATTTGACAATCTAGAAGAAATGGACAAATTTCTAGAAACATACAACCTTCCAAAACTAAATCAAGAAGAAGTGGAAAGTCTCAACAAACCAATAACAAAAAAGGAAATTGAAACAGTAATCCAAAATCTCCCGGCACACAAAAGCCCTGGACCGGATGGCTTCACAGGTGAATTCTACAAAACATTCAGGGAAGAACTAACTCCTATCCTCCTCAAACTGTTCCAAAAAATCCAAGAAGAGGGGAAAATCCCAAACTCTTTCTATGAAGCCAGTATTATCCTAATCCCCAAACCAGGTCAAGACACAACAAAGAAAGAAAACTACAGGCCAATATCACTGATGAACATCGATGCTAAAATCCTCAATAAAATATTGGCAAACAGGATCCAGCAATACATCAAAAAGATCATACATCATGATCAAGTGGGCTTCATTCCAGGGATGCAAGGATGGTTTAATATTCGCAAATCAATAAATATAATACATCACCTAAACAGAATGAAAGACAAAAATCACATGATCATATCAATAGATGCAGAAAAAGCATTTGATAAAGTACAACACCCATTTATGATGAAAACACTCAGCAAAATGGGAATAAAGGGAGCATATCTTAGCATAATTAAGGCTATATATGAGAAGCCTGAGGCCAACATCATACTCAATGGACAAAAACTGAAAGCATTCCCCCTGAACTCAGGAACTAGACAAGGTTGTCCACTCTCTCCACTCCTTTTCAACATAGTGTTGGAAGTCCTAGCCACAGCAATCAGACAAGAAAAAGAAATAAAAGGCATCCAAATTGGGAAAGAGGAAGTGAAACTTTCATTATATGCAGATGACATGATAGTATACCTAGAAAATCCTATAAACTCCACTAAAAGACTACTCAATATAATAAGTGAATTTGGCAAAATCGCAGGGTACAAAATAAATATACAGAAATCTAAGGCATTTCTGTACACCAACAATAAAATAGCAGAGACAGAGACAAAAAAGAAAATACCATTTACTATAGCAACAAGAAAAATAAAGTACCTAGGAGTAAACTTAACCAAAGAGATAAAAGACCTGTACTCTGAAAATTACATAACATTGAAGAAAGAAATTAAGGAAGAAACAAATAAATGGAAGCAAATACCATGTTCTTGGATGGGAAGAATCAACATCATCAAAATGGCCATACTACCCAAAGCAATTTACAAATTCAATGCAATCCCTATTAAAATACCAATGACATATTTCACAGACCTAGAACAAATACTCCATAAATTCATATGGAACCAAAAAAGACCCCGAATAGCAAAAGCAATCTTGAGACAGAAGAACACAGCAGGAGGAATCACAACACCAGATATCAAACAATACTACAAAGCCACTGTAATCAAAACAGTATGGTACTAGCATAAGAACAGACATATAGATCAGTGGAACAGAATAGAGAGTCCAGAAATAAACCCAGGCCTCTATGGTCAACTAATCTTTGATAAAGGAGGAAGGAACATAAAATGGAGTGAGAAGAGCCTCTTTAACAAATGGTGCTGGGAGAACTGGATAGGGACCTGCAAAAAAATGAAACTAGACCACCAACTTACACCACACACGAGAATAAACTCAAGATGGATCAAAGACTTAAATGTAAGCCGTGACACCATAAAAGTCCTAGAGGAAAACATAGGCAAGAAAATATCAGATATCTCACGTAACAATCTCTTCATGGATACATCTCCTAAAGCAAGAGAAATAAAGGAAAAAATAAATAAATGGGATTACATCAAACTGAAGAGTTTCTGCTCAGCAAAAGAAAACATCAGCAAGATGAAAAGGAAACCAACCATATGGGAAAACATATTTGCCAATGACATCACAGACAGGGGACTGATCTCCAAAATATATAAAGAGCTGATACGACTCAACACCAAGAAAACAAACAACCCAATTAAAAAATGGGCAAGGGACCTGAACAAACACTTCTCCAAAGAGGACATACAGAGGGCCCATAGACACATGAAAATATGCTCAACATCACTAGCCATCAGAGAGATGCAAGTAAAAACCACAATGAGATACCACTTTACACCTGCCAGAATGGCCATCATCACCAAATCAACAAACGACAAGTGCTGGCGAGGATGCGGAGAAACAGGAACCCTACTGCACTGTTGGTGGGAATGCAGACTGGTGCAGCCACTGTGGGAAACAGTATGGAATTACCTCAAAAGATTAAAAATGGAACTGCCTTTTGAACCAGCGACTCCACTACTAGGATTATACCCGAAGAATCTTGAAACACCAATTCAAAAGAACTTATGCACCCCTATGTTCATTGCAGCCCTGTTTACAATAGCCAAGTGCTGGAAACAACCTAAATGCCCATCTGTAGATGAGTGGATCAAAAAACTGTGGTACATTTACACAATGGAATACTATGTAATGGAGAGAAAGAAGGAACTTCTACTATTTGCAACAACATGGATGGAACTAGAGAGAATTATGCTTAGTGAAATAAGCCAGGCAAAGAAAGAAAAATACCATATGATATCACCTAATACAGGAAACTAAAGAACAACACAAACAAAGGAACTAAATAGAACAAAGAGCAGAATAGCAGTCAATAGGGGGGAGGGGAGAGAGAGAGAAGGGGGATAAGTAAGGGAAGGGTTTAATTAAAGAGCCTGTATGAAAGACTCATGGACATGGACAACGGGGAGGGATATGATTGCGGGAGAGGGGGTGGGCTGGGTGGGGGAGAGAAATTGGGGGAAAAGGGGACAACTGTAATTGAAAAACCAAAATAAAAAAAAAAAAAGCGAAACAAACCCACAGACACAGAGAACAAACTACGGCCGCTGGGGTGGGGGCTGGGCGGAGGACAGGCAGGAAAGGGGACAGGGTGTAGGAAGTCTGACCTTGGGTTAGGACACGCGTCACCCGGCTGCGCAGTGCAGCACAGGGAACCCAGCAGCAATACCGCCGCCGCCACGTACGGTGAAAAACGGTTACTGGGTTACGGTGGCGCCTCATAAGCAATGCAAATACTGGGTCACTAGGTTGTACACCTGAAGCTAACATAACATTGTATGCCAACTAGAATTAAAATAAAAATTTAAAGTTAATAAATAAACAGATCATAAAAACGAGACACACACACACACGCGCGGATCTCCTCTCTGAGCTGTGCTGCCCAAGGACAAAAGCATACCGAGAGCCGTGATCTGAACGGAGTCCTCACTGCCCCGCGGGGACGTGGGCCACGCTTTGAGGGGCAGGGGCTCTGAGGCTGGAAGAGGCCGGCGTTGCAAAACCGACGTTTCTGGGCGCCATTCCCATACGCCGTGGCCGAGGACCAGGGCTGAGAATACAGCAGTGGGAGCAGCGCCCGCTCCAAGGCTGCTGCCAGTCCGCCCACAAATACGCACGGTGCCCCCCGTGTTTTCCAGTCGGTATTATTCTGGGTCTGGGGAAGCCGAAGTGGAAGGGGAGACAGTCATTGCTGCCACCTCGGAGCTTGTCTCAGTGAGGGGGTGAAGCGCGCATCAGAGGCAGGTGTGAAACATCTCTCGGGCACACACAGTGGCCAGGACTCTAAGATGAGTTGGTTTATTTTCCTCGCTGGGGGCTGCCATTCCTAGTCCCGTCCGTCCGTCCGTCCGTCCGTCCTCCTCCAGGGTGTTGTGTCCCTTTGTCTGATTCTCTCTCCCAAGCACAGAATGGGGCTCATTTAAAGGGGCTCTCTGGGAGTCCTCTGCAGCAGACGACGTCCCCCGGACCTGGCTCTGTCCCTCTCAGAATGTCAGGAGATGCCAGTTTCCCCGCTTATCCATTGACGTGGTGCTTGGAGACCTGATGAGCGCAGGTAAACTTTTGACAGGCTACGCTTATTTCCACGTGTCTTTCACCACGGGCTCTTCGGCATTTCCACACTGTGGTCTTCGTTCCCAACATAGGATGGGGTCTTTCTGGACCTTCAAAACGCTCAAAGATTAAATAATGTCCTTAAAGGAAGAGAAAATTAAATTACAGAAAGTAGAGAGATGGCTACAATTATACAATTTCAGCATCTGATATAAAGAATTCCCTACAGAGTTTACTGGAAAGTTAACAGCCTTTCTTTTTTTCACCTTATAAGGCTCTAAAAGCATCTAAGTATGACATGCATGAAATTCTTCTATGACAATTCTTAAGAAATCTTTCTAAGATCATATGGATATTGAGGATCATATGAATATTGACTGATAGTTCTAGAATATGATATTTGTCTAAGACAAAAACACAACATTCTAGAACAAAATCTATGTTTTCGTTAGTGTGATGTTCTCTGGGTTGGGGTTATCTGCAGTGACCAAACTGTTGACCAAGTTTGCTGATAACGCATCAGCATCGACTTCCCCTCCTTTATCACTCCCCCTCTCTCTGTTCCAATAACCCCCATCAAATTAAAAACAAACAAACAAAAAAAAACAAACAAACAAACAAAAATAAGAACCGTGAGCTTTCCTTAACTATGACCCTCTTTCAAGGGACTGTTTATTGGGTTTCTTTATGGAAAGAGGAAATATCTAGGAAAAAACTCTATTCTTTCTGATTCTTTTTGCTTCCCAAGCTTTTAAAAATGATATTGATCATTTCTTGTTATGATGAATGTCACGGAAGTTCGCATGCGGAGAATCACCAGTGAACACCCAGCCCCTTCCCTCTCGTGTGCCTTCTGCACTACGATGCTGGATGTCTTAGACGTGACGGGTTCCGTAGCTCAGAGGCCTGCGGGGGTGACTCAGGGGGCCGCAGTGAGAAGGGCCTGGCCTTCCGCCGTTTGCCACAGAAGCTCTGACGTGGCGCCTTTCCGTCGCCCTGGGGCGGCGCTGGCAGCTTTTCATCACCAGCTTCCTGTTGGGGAGACGAAGGGCCGAGCTGCCCTGGTGCCAGTCCTGGGGGCGGGGACAGCGCCCCCTGCGCCGGGCGGGCCTCCAGACCCCCCGAGATGTGGCGAGCCTCTCGGCAGCCCAGTTCTAAGGCTGAATCTAGACTCTGTTCTTGTTTGTTTGGTTTTCATTTCACCCCTCAAATGACTTTGTAATCAATTTAACACCCTGCGATAAGTCCTTTGTGCTTAAAATAGCCACAGCAGATTCTTCCTCTGCAACTGAAGTTTTGACAAATTCAGAATCACTCTTTACCTATTTTGTCACTTGCTTTGTTTCCGGAACTCACATTTGAGGGCAAAATTCATCCATGTTCAATGTCATTATCGTTTCTTCTTCCACAACCTCAGAAGTATCTACTGGTATTTTAGTCACAGAAGATGCTCAATAAATAATGCATCTGACGTAGGGAAGATGCTCCGAAAAAATGTGTTAAGTATTACAGGCCCCAGAACGACAGCAAAACCATAAACCCCCAAACACCAACAACCTCACCTATAAAGGCAAGGAACTCCTCTCCAAGTATTACGTGGTGAAGTACATGCATTGCTTTTATCCTGTACTTCTTCATAAAATGTGTCCACTCCTTCCCTAGAATTGTCTTTTGATTAGAATATGAATGAAGGAAAAGACTTGACTTTAAAATAGAGATCCTTAATTCACAGGCCTGCTCAGTGGTTAAAAGAGATTATACGAATAGAATTTTGAAATTAAATTTCTATCTTGATCTCACTTATCTTTCTTACTTCCAGTTTAGTGAAACAGAGAAACATCTCCCAACTTAACAGGTTTAGAAATCTCCATGATCACCAGAGACAATGACGGACTTGATCTATTGCTTCACTGCAACTGAAGAATTCAGGACTTAAAAAGATTAATAGGTATTTTCTGTAATAAGCATTACAACTAAAATAAAAATGTAATTCAGACTTCTCAGCCAATGAATGTAAAATTAATTAATAAATGGTATACTGTTTATTACATATTTTCTTATATACAATAAATTCATTTGTAACATATACTCCCATTTATATTTATGTTTAATATAATAAACCTATATGTAAACTTATTTATATATAATATTCATTTATTATGTAATGTTTTATATTATATATTTTATTTTCTTCTGTCTATATAGTATTATCTATCTGACTCAAACACTTTTAGAAATAATTCGAATTTTTGGTAGAAATACTTGTCATTACTTTCAAGTTTTTTTCAGCTTTGTTGAGGCATAAGTGAAATACAAAATTTTAATCTATTTCAAGCACATTGTACACTTTCGGTTTTAAATAACAAGAAGTATTAAATACATATTAGGTATTTATTCATATCAAGTTGATTTGGATATCTGTTTGTAGGTAGTATTTTCATTTCAGTATTATGACTCAAATCATATTTGACTGTTATGATTATGAAAATCTACCTAAAAGGCATCCTTTAGAAAAGTTACCTGTGAAAATGCTAATGTTAAACAGAAAACTGAAGGTCAGAAGTAGTAATTACTATATAATCCTCAATTGTTTTTAAAATGATACAAAAATTCAAAGAACAAGTTCTCAAAATATAAGTAAATATTATGCCAAGTGAAATGTCAGATGGAAATTGACAAGAGCCACGTGATTTCACTCATGTGGGATATAAAACAAAAAGCAATAGACGGACAAACAAAGCAAAGATATGAACAAACAAACCCGTAGACACAGACACCAGGATGGCGGTTACCAGGGGGAAGGTGGATTGGGGGGGACAAGGAGGTCGAGGGGGTCAAACACAGGGTGAGGGAAGACTAGCCAGGTGGTGAGCACGTGAGAGAGCAGACAGATGATGTATTGGAAAGCTACAGGCCTGAAGTTTACATGATATTATTCACCAGTGTTATCCCTGTGCCTTTAAAAATAAAATAAAATAAAATAAGTGTATGTTTTATAGCTTTCATTCTTACAAAAATTATACAATAGAAATGGAACTGAAACTGTCACAGACCCAACAACAAAAAAAGACAATAAACAAAGAAGAAAATCATACCAAGCATTCTTCTCCTTAAAATTATGAGTCCTGCTTCCCCTTATCCATAGCTTAGTGCCCACCTGGCCATTTATCAGCTAAGAGAACTCCTTTCTGTAGAGAAGGAGGCTTCTGGCTTCTCTTTCCCCATTGACCTCATTGGAGTAAACAATAACTAAAGAGAGTACATCTTAAGACTATAGTTAGTTCTCTATAAACATCATCTTTTCCATTAATCATTTTGTCTCCATTTGGCATATAAGAAAACTAAGATGCTTAGATGCTAAATGACCTTCACAATCACAATACGTTTAGTGAGGCTTGGGCAGTTCTCAAGTTACTGATACATTTTCATAACTTTTATTTCTCTTTTTAAACTGCCTGCTAAGGAAATGAATGAATGGGCAGATGAATGTATGTACAGTCCAGTTGCTTTTGGGTAGAAGTGAAGTCAGTGATTTCTTTTTTCCCGACGCAGAGCTCAACTATTTCAGGCCATATATCATTTCTGTTCAATTTATCTTCCACATCTGACTTTTTTTCACCCCCACTGGAAGGGTCATTAAAACTTTACCCCCCAAGCATCCATTAAAAGAGCAAATGCAGTTAATTCTCAAAGTCAAATTTAGTTTAACTAGAGGTGCAGTTACCAAGGGCTTTTAGTAATTGATGTGTTTTACATAAAAGCAACATTTCATCTATTCATGGGCTCTTAACATAAAAGGCATTGCATTTGTATGGAGACTACAATTTGCCTGGTAATTTTTCATCACGACTGGGGTCCTTTATCTTCTGCCAATCATCACCGGGAAACAGAGGAGGGCTTTATCCAGTCTACTCCCAGGAACAGGAGGCGATGCAGCGCAGCCCAAGGCGGAACACAGCGTTAGAGATGCTCGCATCCCCCTTTACGGGCCCTGCCTGAACTGAAATGTTTTTCCCGATGGTGGACAATCTGTTATTATTATAATAAATAATTATGCATTTCAAGTCACAGAGGGTGAGTTTTCAAAAGGCAGAAATGTTATTTTAATTGTACATACTGATTCTGCAGTTGAACTTCATGCTGAAATATAGTGGCAATTAAATACTTAATCACCTATCAATAACCTTTGCTATATATTTTCTTTCCTCAGCAACACCCACGGTGCAGGGGGTGGAGGGGATGTGTTCGGTTCTTTATTTTCCTCACCCCGTAACATGTACTGAGAGAGCTCTCACAAGCATCAAGTGCAATGCATACACTCAACGAATAAAAACCAATCACTGGCACTTACACCGTTAGTTGTACAAAATAACACTTCTGTGCCCCAGAACGATTTCACGCCCTTGTTTCTTGGACATATGATGAGATCAAAAATGAGTCATTCAACTCCCAAGAAAGCTTAGGATTTTTACGAAGAAAGAAGGGTTACCATTCCTGGCATTAAAAACAGGGTTTCATAGATAAAGAGACTGGAACACAGAGAGGTGAGGTAACTTTCTCGGTTCTCCCGAGAAGTCCAACGGGAAGGCCACAGACGAGATGCTGGCGTGAAGCTCGTGTGTAGGGCGCTTGTCCCCTCCGCAGGGCCGCTTCCTAAATCAACAGAGGTCGGCAGGTAAGTATTGTCCCCTTCGTAGTCTTGAAGAGAAGCAGCAGCCAACCAGGAAGGTGGCAGGGATAGGAACAATGAACCCAGAGGTGAGAGGACACGTAGACCCACGTGCAGACACACTGGAGTGGCTTCTCTTCCGCAAGAGGGACTGAGGAGCCGCGGCGGCTGGTACCAGCGAGAGGAGCGGAGGGCAGTCTCTGAAGAGCAAGGCATGCTTTGCTCCGGGGTTGGATCTTTGCCCAGAAAGCTAAAGGAACATGTCCATGGACCTTAGAAGGATGACATAATCATATATGGCCCATACATGTGGACCACATGACAAGTGCGTGGAGGGTAGAATTTAGAGCAACGCCAGAAAGACAGAGTTGGTACGGTGACCTTGAAGAGTGTTTACAGAGATTAGAGTCAGCTCAGTCGCAGTGAATCTAGAGAAGAAAGTGCCTTCTCATGATATTTAAGGCACAGCATCAGAGCGGCAGGTATGGACTGTCAGAGGAGAAAGAGGAAAATTAAGAAAACAAATCTAAGATTTTTATGGGTCACATGATTATTAACTGGGACAGAGCATACTGTATATACACAAGATAATTTTAGGGGGTAAAGATTATTTGTTCAATTTTGAACATGTCAAATTTGTGGTATATTAGAGAACAGTACTGGCATACGGCAAGTACTCAAAAATATTTGTTTAGTGAATTATGATCACAGAGTCTAGCCTTAAAATATACACATAAAAAACGCTGGCATACAGATGTTAGTAATGAGAGTTTCTCAGACAGGTTTTATGGAAAAAGAAAGAGAAAATGTTCCTTAAGAAATGATAGCTTTTAAAGAACAAGATTCCAGACTAAGGCTGGGGGCCAAAGAAGGCAGAGAGCGAGGTCTCCAGAAGTCGTCGGGGTCACACAGACAGAAAAGGGCAGGGCCAGGGACAGAGCTCATGTATCTTGATAACTAGAATACTGTATTTTTTCACAACAAATAACCTTTTCCTTAGGCCAGAATTTTAATATCTGTCTCTCAGAACTATAATTCGTCCAGTCCTTTATTTATCTGTTTGTCCAACAGACATTTTTTCCACATGCCTAATGCTTTCCAAGACTCGGGGGCCCTGGTGCTATTATGAGCAGATCTGCTGGGATGAACCACTGGATCAGAGGAGGATGTAAAACGAATATAAACCTTAAGGCCACTGGTGCCGCTTTTCTCTCTGCTGTCAAGTAAGAGTGGGGAAGGCTGATGCAACCCACTTTCAGGAGTCGCCGTCCCCTGTAAGAGGCTAACACGGAAAAGGTCTTAAGTCAAAAATACCTTTTCCCATGACTGCATGCACTGAAAACGCCTTCTGCTTTCCTTCCTGCCGTCATATAACAAGGCGAAATCAGGAGCGCTGCAATCCTCTCCCACTTAGCTGGGTGCAGCCGACATGTTATGTTCATATATTTCTGATTTATTTCATTGGTCCATCCGTCTCCTTTCTCATTAACACACAGGCACTGAATGTCTTTTGTTTGTCACTGACTAAGCCAGTGGAACTAAAGAAGAGCAAGGAAGTCCTGGGAGAAGGTGATGTGTGACCTTGGCCTCTTTGCATGCGCAAGAGGACACCAGGGCGAGGAAAGGGGCCCGCTGGGCAAGGGACAGATCCCCGCGGAGAAGGGCGGTCTGACGTCTAGAAGGCGGGAAGGAGAGCGAAGAGCGTGCGCAGGTGACCGAGGTAAGGTGAAGGGACAGAGGAGGGCGGAGAACAAAAACTGACGAGTAAGCCCGAGTGCGCAGTGACGGAGGCGGCCCTTCCCTCCGGACCTTCGGGGGCTCTCAGGGGGTGCAAGCCCGCTGCGACCATGAGTTGGCATCTTAGCACCTTCTCCCTGGCAGCCCAGGAGATGCCGCCCAGACGCAGCGCGAGCTGGAGGCAGAGAGACCAGTTCCGACGCCACTGAGGGCTCTGTGACCTTGTCACGTTGCCAGAGGGGTACATTACGCTGAATCGTGACCGTGAACATCTTTGTGAGTTTTGACAGTGACATGCTGATCAGTTATAATTAAAGAAATGACTTTTATTCTGGGCTCCTGGGAGATTTCTCTCAATATCTAGAACCCACCTGTAATATGTGCTTCCAAGTGATATATTTTGCCTCTTTGGGGGACACAATAAATACAGCAGTTTAGACTTTCTTGGGTGGACAATTAAAAAACCACACAAATGATGAGATAATGGGAAAGAGGCGCTGGGTGGTGTCTCCAGGGGCAGACTTACGGTGTGTCGCTCTGTTGCTATCAGTATATTTCATAGAACGATGTCATTATGTGCTTATAGCGACAACGGCAACATGAGTTAATTCCCTTTCAAATCCAAAGAACACACGATATTATGTGGAGCAAAAAAAAAAAAGACAGATTTTGAAAGCTGCCTGTTCAAGTGGCGTGCTGTGTCATGCACCTGCATGAGCAAGCTGGCTGTGACAACGAACTTGGGACATTCCACTCCTGTCTACAGGTCCCCTCAGGCCCTTTCACAGTTTCGCATTTGATATTCCCAGTTTATTCCTAGTTGGTAAGTTGCTAAAGTGTTAAACATAACATTTATTAAACGCAGCCTGGTGATGCCAACAGCTCTCTCAACGTCATCAGAACTGTCCTTTCCCTTCCTTATTTTTTTAGATCTTATTTATTTTTAGAAACAAGGGAAGGGAAGGAGAAGGAGAGGGAGAGAAGCACCAATATGTGACGCCCCCAACTGGGGACCTGGCCCGCAACCCAGGCCTGTGTCCTGACTGGGAATTGAACTGGCAACCCCTTGGTTCACAGGCCAGTGCGCAATAAACAGCCCCACCAGCCAGGGCAGACCTGTCCTTTTTTTCCAGCCTTCCACAAGCCTGACTTTGCATGAGTCTTAAACAGTCCAGTTTTATGTTGTCACTGTGACTCTCTTTCAGTCTCTGTGTGTCACCATCACTGTTCCCGAGTCCATCACTTGCTCCTGGGCTCCTCCTTTGGCTCTCACTACAGACATGGAGTGAAGCAGGGTAATGGGCCCGCCTCCTTACAGCTAGACTGCTTTAATTCAAACCAGTGATTATGAGCAAACTTGACTATTTTGCAGTTAAAAAAGGTTATGTACATAATCTCAATGGATCTTTCTAATAATCCTATAAATAAAGGGCATATCACTATGACCTTTAGATAAATAAGGAATGTGCGACTCAGAGAAGTAAAGCAACTCATTTTATGAGGGCACACCTATGAGGGGAATGGGGCGGGAAGAGGAATGGGTTCAAGTCCCTGGTCTCCTGCTTGGCTAGGCTGGGACCTCATGCTTCCTTGTGCTTCCCTGAGACTCATTCCCTCCTCCAACAGCACAGATGATCTCTAAGAATCTTAACACTTTGTAACACTGGGTCTACAAGCAGTAGTAATTAATAGATAATTTGAATGATGATAGTTTCCAATATAAAGACCCTGCTGGCATAGGCTCAAGTATATTCTCTACCTAGAGAATATACTTGGAAGCTTTCCCATGAAATAGAAGCCGAGAAATCATGCCAACAGGTCCATGCCATGACTCACACTGTGCTACTCCCATTTCACAGAAAATGTTCCAAATATGCCTCTGTTTGCGGCAATAAAAACATCTCACACATTTATAGCCCATGTAAAAAGGCCACATGAAGCCAGTGGAGGGGACAGGACAGAAAGGAGGCGATTCTGTCTCGTAAGGCCCAGCGGAAGAGATGGACAACGTGCAGGAGTAGGAAGGCCTCTGCGCAGGGCACGCCACCTTTCCCTCCGGAAGTGAGGAGGGAAGTGACGCGCATCGGGGGTCTTTGACAGGTGACATCAACGCCCTGGCTGAAGAAACACTAACAAAGTGTCCCCAAGGGCTGAAGTGAGAGATGCCTACAATGTAAATGCCACCGTTGTGATGTATAACAATGACCGCACCAACCATTGGACGCGGTGTAGTCCGTAAATGACACAGAACGGAAGCATCTGCATGGGGGGCCCGTCCCCATCACTAGGACCGAGGTCTGAAACAGGCCACTGAGCGTCTTCCTCACCTTGTCGCGCGTAGGCCACAGCGCCTGCCCTGTGCGTCTGCAGAGGTGGGGAGAGTCAGTGCTGGTGATGGAACGTGGCGCCTGCCTCCAAGGGAGACCAGGAGTCCCGTGTGAGTGGGCCTGGCGACAGCGGGCCTCGATTCACATCTCACCCTGACACCTCGCTCCCCGGGAGCCTGAGACTCAGGCAAACAAATTCTGCCAGCGTCGGCTGCATCACTTGAACTGAAGATCATCATATCAACCTCAAATGGCTCCCGTGAACAATGTAAATAAGGCAACGAACTCCAAGTGTGTGACGTCCATCGTGTCGTGAGCATTAACTGTCACCGTTTAAAACGAGTTACTTCATGTTGGCTACGGCCCTCCTCATCCCTGCCCCCATGTGGTGACGAGCCTACGGGAGAGGGTTTTGGTTAAAAGCGAAGCCAACGCGGGCGGTGCAGCGTGAGGCCGCCGGCGCAGGGAGAGTCCCGCGTGCAGGTGACCGCGGAGCCCAGCCCGCTGCGCCGCTGCCTTGCTCCCCGTTATGCCCGGGGACGCGTCGCCGTCGTCGGCGCTGCATTGAGTTCGCTCAGGAGCGCAGGATGATTTATGGAGCAATGCTCCGCTGCGCCAACTGGAGTGCATTTGCATGAGAAAAGGACAATTTGATCCTCCAGTGAGTAATGCTCAGAGAACTGCTTTCCTTAGGCTTTATTCTTGGTTTGTTTTCACTTGGGAAGAAATTTGGCATTTTAAAAATACATTTTCTGATCACGTGACCACCTGTAGGTGGGAAAGGCTGGAGAAAATCTCTGGCCTTGAATTACTTTATGTTTGGGTCAGAGGATTAAGTTGCTGGTGGCATTTAAATATGCATGTCTCCCACACAGACTGCATTCCCTCAATAATTTCCAGGGTCTGATGAAATGTTCTGAGGTCTGGAAGCTTCAACCAGAGAAGGACTTGCTCTGAAGGACACCTAGTGAACGCTTTTGACCCAGGTGACCTCCTGTGGGTGTGACAGCGCCAGAATCCCCACTTTAGGATCATTTCCACCCCATTCAATCTATTCTGCATGCTCTGTAGGACTGTCCCACTGATTTACATGTAATTCTGAAGCGGTCCCTCACTGTTGTCAACACACGTAACATAACGTAGCGTACAAGGTCCTTCGCCATCTGTCCCTTCGTCCCCTGCTGAGCTCTCCACCTCCTTCACGTTTACTTATGTTTGGTTAACAGGACACGCGTGCAGCCCACCGCTGACGTGCTGCGTACCCGCCCTTCGCTGCAGTGCTACCTTCGTCACGCCCGCCTCCGCGCCGGGCTTCCTCCCAGTCAGGCAGGGGCCAGCCCCCGCAGGGAGCCTTCGCCTGGTCCCAGCTGGGCAGCTCCCCCGGGCTCCCCGGTCTGTGCTGTCCAGGGGCTGTGTTCTCACACACAGCTCCACACCTGCGTCAGTCATTTGTAACGTTCGGAGAGTCACAAATGCCTTCGGGTATCTGTTAAGACTTACAGAGGATCATTCAAAAACAAACACAAAGAAACACAGCCTCACAAATACCCAGCTTCAGTGTGTTTTGGAATTATCCAGAGGCAGATCTCTAGACGCATTTGGGGAAATTCCCCGCCCTGGATTGTGAGCTTCTCAGGGTCAGGGGTCGATCTGCTCTTCCCAGGCGTGGCATAGTACTGCACCTGTAACAGCCTACCCACAAATACATGCTGAGGTGGACCAAGCTAACAAGCTAACAAGCTAAAAGATGATAGTTATTTTTTTCTCATTATATTATGAGGGCCTAATACAGGGCCTGAAACTGTACACGCATAACACACCAAACAAACAAAGTCTACATCTGTGCCCTTTCTCTGCCCCTTCGTCCTTCAGCCAGTTAGGGTCCAGCTTTGATGGTTAGGATGGGACAGCCTTTTTGGCCTAAGCTGGAAGCCATGAATTGAAGATAACAGATCAGTAATATGCAAGGATCTTGGGTCTCTGGTCATTAGCTATAACAGAGTGCTTACGTCTACTCCACTGGTCTGTGTAGGTGTACCAGGACGCTGATATGTGACTCTCATCCTGAGCGTTCTATTACTCAGAACCAAGGTTAATTGTAACTTATCAAAGTAGCCTATTTACCCACCATGGTGTCTTCTGGATATTTCCAATTTGTCTTGCTTTTTATTTGTATTTAGCAAACATTCAGAATTGCCTGAGATAAATGATCTCATTTCTTTAAGAAGAGTTTTGTTCCCAAGGAAGGGTTAATCCACCCTACCGCTCTGCTCATTCAGCCTGTAATACATATACCTAGCGTGCCCGTATTTTTGTACATACTCCCTCTCTCTCTTTTTAATATTTTTGCCAACATACTTCTCTGCTTGCTGTTACCTAATTCTTCTAGCTGCGGCTCTTGACGGATTATTGCTGATTTTTACTAATCCATCTTCGTCCAACCCTTCCACTTGGGGCCACTATCTTTAATACCTGGTCCTGCTATTTGTTTACACATGATGATCTCCATGGTGCAAATATTAGGCAGGTAATTAATATGCATTAGACACATCCATACTTTATCAGTAACCACTCACGCCTTCTCCTAACTGAGTGCAATTTATTAGCAACAACCATGGTGCTCTAGGTCTCAACACAACTTAAATGTAACCTTTTCCAAATCTTTTCCATGCTCAAACCCTTTCCACACCCTGGTATAAACTAGAAAAGCACAAACATGTTTAACAAACTCAATCACACAACACACATCAAAACCCTTCAATGGAACCAGGTCTCTATATTTTAAATAAGACCTGGGTTGAAATAAAAACTCTGCTTTTTGTTGGTATTTTGGACAAGTCACTTGAGCTGCCAGGGCCGTAGATGCTAGAAGGGATCATGGTAAATACCTGCGGTTTGATTCTTTATCACATCTCTTCCACTGAAACCTAAATCCCGTGAAAAGTAGAGCCTGTGGCTAATTTTACTCTATCCTCAGTGACCAGTAAAGGTACTAAGTTTGGAGAAGGTGCTCCACTTATATTGAATGAACAGATTTTCATGAAAGTTATATAAAATAAATTCATCAAAACTATTGGCAGAGAAAGACAGACACACAGACAGGAAAGAAAGAAGATGAGGATAACACATCGCAGGTGTCCCCAGTGATGATCTCCCCAAAGCCCTTCGGGGTTCACTGGCCCTCTGCCACGTCCGAGAAGCCCCAAGGACCCATCTTTTCTCCAGCCTAATACTGGCTCTCTGAGCTGCTGGCCGCAGAGACTGCTCCAGCCGTTTCTACTTCGGCACCCATTTCCTAGTCCTGTTTCCTAGGAGAGGTTTGCCCTCCTTCCTCAAACTTTGTATGTCTACAGAGACGTGCTGTGACCATATCTTAGGACCGTACAAAGTCTCGATTTTAAGATTCCCTTGCAATTTTATACAGAAAAGCAAAAATGACCAACCTTAATAGAACCTTGCATATATTTATAGAGTTGAATTAAGTATGGGAATAAGGAGGTAATACTAACTTTGCATTGCTGGTAAAAAAAAAAAAAAAAAAAAAAAAAAAGAAAGAAAAAGAAAAAACTCCATTGACTCAGCTTGAAATCCAATTATTTTGCAGAAATTGTCTGATGACCAAAAAATAAAAATAAAAAAGTCAGAGAAAATGTCATATCAGCAATGCTACACAGAAGTGCAAATGCCAGTGCTTCTGTGTTATTCTGTCCACCCGAGAATTTTCAGAAACTGCCTGCCTGTCTTGATCCTCCACTTTAAAAATTCGCAACACACCTCTGCCCCACGTGACTGCTGCAGCGCAGCCACAACCAGACAATGGTAACGTGCGGTCCAGAAGGAGGGAAAGAATCACAGCAGAAGGTTCTGTAGCAACAGAAAGTCGACTTCTTACACTTGCTCTTTTAAAAATTCTATTTTCTAAATGGAGAAATTAGTTTACTAACTATCATCATGGACCCTTTCTACTGGTTTCTGGGTGTCCCTCACTCTCCACGTCTGTCTCGGCCCCTCTTCTTCAGGAGGTATGAGCAGCTCATTTCTGGGGCTCCTGCCTCCTCAGCCCCTCACTAATACTTGGTCTAGTTCTTTCTCAGTTGTCTCTCTACCAGCTTTTTGTTTTCCTACCTTAATCTGACACTTAGGACCCAGCTACTTAATGTAGATTTTCTAAGTCTTTACAAGAACAGGATTGGAGTAAAAAGAGATGAATAGCATCAAAGCAAAAATCTCACTGGATGAAGTTAAAAAGCAGACGCAGACTGAAGTCAAGGCTGTTGTAACAGGGGAGGCCAGATGGAAGTGTGGAGTAAAACCGACTGAAACAAAGGGCAGGAGGGGTGTTAAGGGTGGGACTGAGCTAACGGAAAAGTACCGGGGGGACACCGGGGAGGCAGGCTACAATTGGAATGCTTTGCATGCATTGAGCATTTTCCTGGTTTTGCAGATATTTTCATCTGTGTTTGCTCACTGGGGCCCACCAAAGTCTGGCTGCGGACCTGTAGTGGAGGCGTGGGACCGGGCTCTAGCTTCTTTGTTGTTAGCTTTCGGAGGGATGGCTCCCAGCTCCTTGAGAAAAACATTCGTCTGGGTGGTAAAATGGACAGGGGGCTTTTACAAAGATCTACCTATATCCCAAAGGGGCAGAGAGAATATCCAGTTGTGAGTTTTCCAAAGAAAATCATAAAGAAGAGGGAAATCAGTGCCTAGATGTAAGAAGAAGCTTGTCTAAAGTTTAGTCAAACTTAGGGAAATGTTAAGACATCCTGATAAACAGAAAACCCCATAAAGCAGGATTTCCCATGCTTTTCCAAGGTTCTTTGGTTATTTTCTTGTGTTTATTTTTCTTTGGTTAAAGTACTTTCAAAGGATATTCTAAATGGTGACATTTTAAAATCAAATTACTTTATTTTTGAAATTAGTCAAATGAGAGCTAAATACCAAAATAATCTGATACCCATCAATTTCCATTAACAGCAACCAATAAACAAGTTTTTAATAGCCTAGAATATTATAATATTCACTTTTCCTAAAAAGTACACTATTATTGAAAATCTTCCTCAGAATTTCATTGTAATGAATATTTTATGTTTAAAGTACTTTCTTAATCAATCAGTACCTATAGTTCTCTGTAACGAATTACTTTTTATTATCGTTGATCATACATTAACACTAACAAATACAATTTAAAAGAACATCACCACGAGAATCAGCAGGATACTGACGAAACTCCCCTGCTCAGAGCAGCATGAGTCCCGACAGCCAGGTTACGGACGGAAACAACCTCAGTGCCCATCAATGGATGAACAGAGAAGAAAGATGGCACACACGGACACACACATACTGAAACAGGACATCCTTCCGTTTGCAAGGCCAGGAACGGACCTCGAGGGTGTGACGCGAAGTTAGAGAAGTCACACGGCGGAAGACAGGACTGCAGACGCAGCCTAGGAAGGGGTAAAAGTCACCAAGCCAGGACGCCGCAGGACTAAGGCAACGACAAAGTGCTCGGTCAGGGGACTGTGTCTCCACCAACCCAACAACAGCTGTTCCGTCGGGGCCCCGAACGGTGAGAGACGGCTCTGGGGAGGTGGCAGTGTGAGGGCCGTTTCCTGACCAGTACCAAGAGGAAGAGGGAAGTAGGGAAGCCGCGGCTCAGCTCCCTTAACACTCCTCATGCCTCCCCGGCATCCCCGGGGCACCTCGTCTGGGTGGGAGGCCGCTGCGGATGCCCCAGTGTGTCCGGAGCACCTGACTGTCGGGTGTGACCGGGGCACTGTACGCGGGAGAGGGGGGACGCAAGGCCAGGCCAGGCCACTATCACGCCCGCGACTGCGGCCGTCGTCTACACTAAATTCACTGACACAGCCCCTCACGCATGCGTGCATACAGGCATTCGGACAGTTTTGAGTTCAAAGGGGTGCCTGGCCCCCAGCTAAACCAGCAGTGATGAATCGTTGAGGTGATTCAGAATCCCAAACGGAGACTTACGAGATCAGGTTACTGGATCAGCCCCTCCAACGTTCTAATCTGTACATTTTAATGTTATAAAGGACGTTTTCTCATGCGGATGGAGGGAGCCAGCTGTGTCGGGAAGTGTAACAGGAAGACGATGCCGGGGCAGTCCCAGGCAAGAGGCACACACGGGCTGGGGGAAGGAGAAGGACGTTCCCAGGAGCCAGGAAGGGCAGCAGGAGCCCAGGAGCGTCCCCCCACCCCCGTGCGCTGAATGTGGGTGCCACCCAGACTGACGCATCCGCAGGCCCTGTCCCCGGCGTCCTCGGGACCTCACAGAGACAGGGGGACGGGCAGCGCTGGCACCGACAGAGCGTAGCCGCTGAGAAGATGCAAACACGCTTTCCCAACGCTGATGGCCTCTCCGTACAGCTCAATTGAATCTCGGCAAGATGACGCCTGCCCCAAATTGCTTTAGATATGGTTATATTTATTGCGTATTATCATATTCTAAATTACTCTTCCTAGTGTGTCTTCTTCTGTCCTTAAAAATCAGGTGCCTCACTCCAGTCAGTGCCAATTTCAAGGGAGATTTTCCATTTCCTGTGCGGGTATTAAATTGAGATTACATTAGGGTCTGATCTTCGGGAATGCGGTGATTCATTTGTTTTCATCAGCCATTCACTCAATACGCTCCCCGGTGGCCACGAGCTGGATGGCGCCCCGAGCTGGGGACCGAGGAATCAGTGTCGGCTGACACACGCGCCCCGCAGAGGCCCAAAGTCCAGTGAGGCCTACGGTCCGACCCCTTCTCCTGTAAGAAACCTGAGGCTCAGAGAGGTCCGGCAACTTGACCGAAGTTGCAGAGCACATGGATGGCTAAATAATGTAAGTGTTTTATGTGTCCCTTTAGGTTTTGTCCCTTTATTGGTATTTGTGAGGGGCTACACGTGTCCCTGAGGAAGATGACGTGGTGACAGATGTCCACACATTCGCCACATCTGCTGGCTTGAGTCGCCAGATTTCTGTCTCCACACAATAGTGCTTTTCTGTTGCTTGGAACCCGTGCGGAGCTCGTGATGTCTGGGCGGGGTCCGTGTGTCATTACTCGCGTCATACGGGAAGCCCGGGACAGTCACGCCCTCGCCTCCTCTCGTAGCCTGCTCTCCGGCCACTGTCGCCTTCCCTTGGATTGATGAACTTGGGTATTCCATGTGTATCTGAGGCCCACGCATGGTCACGCCACATGCTCCCGCAAACAGTGCCCACTTAGCCGGCCCCCACACCTGCAGTGTCACCTTGGGGGGGAGACCAGCACCGCGTCACACTGTCCCCAGCATCTCCGCGGAAGCCTCCCATGGAACGCCTGAGAAGTGAGGCCCCCCTCGATGGGAGCACGCCCCTTCCTACAGGGGAGCACCCTTCGGTGCCCAGTACTATTTCTGTTTTGCTTGAGCCAGTCAAGGAGAGAAATTCTTGATTTTCTCCACCTACTCATTAGTTAGTAAGCCCACCTGTAACAGACAAGCCCTCTGCACTGTCCTGTAAAAAACATGCAACAAAGGAAAATGACAAAGGCAACAGACATGCGTTTTTGCTCATGGAGAAGCCCCCGTGGTGAGGCACGGGCGGGCAGGGCAGGGCACCTGCTGCTCACTGCAGGCCGAGGGGCCGGCAGGGCTGTCCCCACTCACGCCCGCTGCTGCAGGGGGAGTGGGCAGGAGCACGCACGAGGTCTTCAGAAGAGGCCCCACCGCTGTGGCCAACTTTGGGGGCTAGCACTGGGCCATCGAGCCCCGCCTGAAGCAGGGGGCCTGCGCCACGCAGTCCAGCTTTGTGCCAGGAGGATAGGCGGGGTTTATCAGGCGCTGTCGATCTCCGCTACGGCAGAGCTTTTGTTCACCGAACATTCATTGGCATCTTTCTCCCCCTAAACATATAACACTGAATCACCCTCCCTTAAGGGCGCTGGCCCAGCACCCCCCCCCCCCCCCACGTGAGGAGGCAGCCTCTCTGTCAGGCCCACGCGTGGCTCCCCGGGCTGTCGGGAACCGTGAGCCGGAAGGGTAAACAATCATCACTTCCCAGGCATGCCTGCCCCTGCGCACGGGCACATGTTTTTAGAATAAAAATAGGATTAATCCATTTTGTAATAAAAATAAAATCCATATGTAACAGACAAAATTAAACTTCATTTGCTATAAGGTTATTTCTTCATATTCACATGCATGAGTTAAACGTGCAGAGTCAGGGTAAAGGCCGAGCTGGCCTTACCCTCCCGTGTGGCAACCGGCTTCCCTTCTGTCGCCCGTGTGTGCAGCGCTTGGTTCAGACACAGACCCGAGTCTGTGGCCTTCTGTCCTGTGCTGCTCCCTGTGCACCAGCTCCGTCCTCTAGGTGTCCTCCCCCGTCTCTGCTGGCTGCTTCTTGCCATTCAGTTCTCTAAACTTAAATGTCTCCGGGCATCCGGTCCAAGGTCATCCGGCAGTGACAGAATAACACGACACCAAACTTACTCTCAAAAAATGTATCAGCATCTAATGCGGTCACTTCTGTGTATCTGTTTATTGTGCGTCTCCGAAGCCAGCACCATGACAGCTAGGACTTTGTCTTATTCATTGTTTTTATATCCATCAACAGGAATAGTTACTGGTATATATTTGTCACTCAATAAAAATTTGTTTTATGAGTCAACTAAGAAATTACTCATTCCTCCATTTTGAGCCTCAGCAGCTTCCTTGTGGCTTTGTTCATATGTAGACAACATACTATAAAGTCTAAGAAAGCTTAGTTCTCAGAAACAGTGGTTAAGGGATACATTTTATTGTCATTTACCCATAGGTTATATTGCCAGCTGTCATTGATTATGAATGACCAAAGGACAAATCTTTTAAAGTCTTATTTTCATTATTTGTAACATTGGGATAATTAGAAAATAATACCCAAAGTAGTCTGTCACATGATAGAAATGTTATAGCACACATAAAATACTTAGTTGTTCAGCCCTGGCTGGGGTGGCTCAGTGGATGGAGCGCTGGCCTGTGAACCAAAGGGTCACCAGTTTGATCCCCAGTCAGGGCACATGCCTGGGTTGTGGGCCAGGTCCCCAGTTGGGGGCACACAAGAGGCAACCACACATGGGTGTTTCTCTCCCTCTCTTTCTCCCTCCCTTCCCTTCTTAGCAATGATGCTACCTATATTTTTAATTTCTGTATCTCTTGGTACCTGGTGCCTTTTTCACTGAAAACTGGTCAGTTGAATCTGAAAATAATAGGGTAGCAGATTAAGCAAGACATGGATCAGCCATTAATGTGTCAGAAACCTTAAAAAATACTAACTTGAGAAGTTATAAAATTTTAAAATTTAATTAAACTTTAAGTTTTCAATTAAAATATAATTATAAAAATGCTAAAAATAAAATGTATCCTTTGGTCTTTCCTCTTGCAGGTCAGTAGCTGTCCATGAAGGCTCTGCATATTTAATGAGTTTGGGGGTGCTTTCACCCCCGGGAGGCAGCCAGATGCTCCTCTAACTTAGGGTGCCATAGATATCTTTGGATTGTAACTAGAGGGTATTCTGTCTCATTAATGAAGAGTTTAATAATCACTTCCTTTCGAAGTAACAGACGACTAATTGTGCTAATAAGTTTAAATTGGATGTGTGCTGATGAACTTCAGTGTTTTACTGTTGGCATGGTTTCAAGTCACAACTTAGCTTCTGGGGATGAGAAAAGCAGCTGGTTTTGTGCTGTTTGTAGATTTTCTTTCTTTTTAATCTGGCCGTGGCCAGCAGTCTTTTGGATCTAGTTCTGAACCTGGCCTCACCTTTTACTATGATTTCCTGCTGGTTACAAGGCCCCTTCTCCTTTTAAATAGAAGCAGTAATAACAGCAACATTTTCTGTGCTTACCAATTGCTAGGCACTGTCCTAAGCACCTGGCATACATTTACTGAGTGAAAGCATTTAATAATCCCATTAGCCAGGCATCGTCCTGCCGTTGTTCAGAGGAGGAGATTAAACGACGGGGGAGGGGTGACGAGTCTGAGGCTGCTCGGCTGGCAGACGGTAACGCTGGGGACTCAAGAGCTCGTCTGTCTGGCTCTGACACCTGTGCCTTTCATCACAGTGACGTCGTGGCTAGGAAACGGCGCATCGACTAAAAGGAGACATGAGTTTTTGAACTTCTGAATAAAACTTTTCTATTCTACCGACTTAGCCAGCATTCTTGAAAAGTATTTATAAAGCTTTCACGGGAAGTCATATACAAAAAAGGCACCCTGTTCCCCATACCCCCCCCCCCCCCCAGTTTGCTTCCTTCCCCTCTGCTTGCCCTGTGAGGCGACAGACTGCGAAACCGGAAGGCTGTCAGAGGCATTTGACCAGAGTCCGGCCTCTGAGCTGGAGTGTGATAATACATCAGACAGCTCCCCAGACACATCAAAGAGAATCACTAGGACACGCGTGCCTTATGTAATCACAGAAAGATACCTTCCTTTGTAGAGGTCTCCCCCACCCTGCGGGCGGCGGTGAACGGGGAACTCACATTACTCTGGCGTTAGGATGCCCTGCCGATCAAGGCTGAGCGACATCAAAGTCCAGCTGCCCGCACCGTGGAACCCGGAGGGCCTCGTTTGGAAAGACGGAACATCTCGTGCTCGGCGGGACCCAGGCCAGTCTAGTGCAAGGGGTGTGCGATCACTCTAGCCGTGACCCATCGGCTGGGCACCTGCTTCCAGACTCACGTGTGGTGCCTTTGATGTTCACCCACGCTCCCTCTGGTGTCTGCCCGCCCCCTCACCAACGCTGCAGGGGAAGCCTTCCAGGACAGGACTCTCCCTGCCAGGACTCCGTCTCAAATTTATAACAGTCTTTAAGATTTCCCTCTCCTCTCCCATCACAAAAGGGAGATGTCTAAAACACCCAAACATGGAGGAATTAAAGAGAAGGCATGAACTAGGAGATCAGGTAAGAGGATTTGCCTTTGTCCTGGGGAAATTTCTTAGGAACAGATCAATACCAAGTATCTTGGGAGTTCTCCATGTGAGGCCCCTCGGTGACAGAGACTCCAGCTGGAAGATCTGGTTTACGTGAGCCAAGTGTCACCAAATGATGTTCATATCGTACCTGCCGAAATGTACCATGCCAGGACTAGCAGGGTCCCAAACGCTCCTGCATGGCACGTATAAAAATGTAGCAGTGTGACAAAAAAATTGAGCTTGGCCATCCCCTGCAACTGCTCCGCTGCCTGCAGGGCACGTCACAGGGGCCCCCGGGCTCCTTCGGAACCTGCAAAGCGCCACGGGACACAAACAGCTCGGCCTGGTGTTTCACCCCACACCCCGCAGCAGCGAGTGCTCGGGGCACACAAATGGCGTTGGGAAGAGCCGTCAGCCGTGTGTGCGACCTTTCTCAGGGGAGCCTCTTCCTGCCCTTGCTGATTGTGTGTCCTCAGCAATGCTCGCTTTCGTCCTCAGAGATGCACATTTTTGATAAGTGTCTCGTGATACCTTGCCACTTCCCTTCATTTACGCTGTGCACACACCGTCCAGTTTCCTGTCTCTGGGCCGCTCCATATGCTGCTTCTCGCCGCCTCTCCTCTGCTTAATGAACTGTTACATGTCCATTAAAGCGCAGTAGAAGCCTTTGCAGAGGCTGTGCTGTGTGCCCGCACGGAATTAATCCCTTCATTGTCTGAGTTCCCACAGTACTTACGGACATCGCAGACCGTCTGCCACGGTTTATAGCGCGTTCCAGCTGGCGGAGGCCCCGCTTGGTTTGTGCCTTTTGTCCCTGTAGAGTTATTGATAGTGACCCACTTAACACACTTGGGAGGACCTGCCGTGGATGATAAATCACGTGGCTCCCCTGCTCTTGCCGTGCCGTGGATCCTGCCCTGTTTCCTTCACTGGACGGTGAGCCCCTGGTAGGTCATGAATCACATTCTATTCATTGCTGTGCTCCCTGGGGATGCCACGGCATTACGCTCAATAAGCATGTGTAGGATGAACGGAAACAAATACTTCCCAAGGTCACCCAGGTCCGGCTGAATCCATATTTCATGTTCTTTACCAAATACCGCATGGGAAATAGGGTCGACACACAGGGACCGAAGCCCCCCTCTTCCTTTGATGCCCATCTGCCCTGTTCCCTCCCCTACGGGGCTTCTCCCGTCCTCCACACAGAATCAGCAGAACCCTCACCACCTTCACGGCACCTCTGTGTACAGACCCCCACACCTCGTGATAAGTGGGGTCACCTGTCCTCCCACCCGGGTCCCCTAGTCTGAAACTGCCCTGAAGGCAAAGGATGCTGCTTTAATGATGAGTGTGGACAGCATCACAAACCCTCCCACGACCAGCACTTCCTAACGGGGGCTTCGAGTTTGCTATGTGGTAGGCACGGTGAAAAGCAACTCGTATGTATCGCCTCAGTTCGTTTTCACAACAACCCTATGAGTCGTTAATATGATTTTAACCAATTTTACACCCAAGGATGCTGAGATTCAAATAATTAAATAATTTATCCCAGGCTGTAGTACTAATAAGTGGTAGACTGGAGATTCAAACTTAGGCTTCTGTAGACCATCTTATTATATTTCTTTACACAATGAGAATCATTAATTTATTTAAGTCAGAACTTTTCTATATCTACTTCTACATTTATATTTATCTCTCTATAGCTCTCTAGATACACAGTCTCCCAGAAAGGTAAGCCTTGCTTCAGTCGTCTTCTGAAAAAAAAAAAAAAAATCAGAAAATGTAGCACTAGCTTCCCTCCTTTTCCCAGCTGACACCTGAAAGAGGGACAACCTGGGTAGAACTGGTAGTTCTTAACTGAGGCGTGATTTCTTTACTGTTCTCCACAGGGATTCTCTTTATCCCTTGATCCAAACAAAAAGGGAGCCTAATACCAATTTCTGCCTTGCCCTCCACCCCAGTGGAAGGAACTTAATTTTTGGCTTATTCCACAGAATCCACCCACACATTTCAACATTTTAAGCCAGACATTGCTAAAGAAATTGTTCACCACGGTGTTGGGTCCACACAGGAAGAAGCTTCTATATCCACTTATATATCTGGTTCTATTAATAATGCTGCCCAACTGTAAAGAACTGGTCAAGGTATCATCCCAACAGGCATCTGGTAACATCAGATACATACGGAGCACTGAGCAGGTCACAGCTTTTGTGCATTGTCCCCATTGATTCTGATATAATATGCAAGGTGGGGGTTAACGGGCCTGCTTTTCAGAAAAGGAGATCTGGGCTAAGAAAGTCAAAAGCAGCAACCGTAAACTAATAAATACAAAGCAGAGGTGGGCCTTTAACCTCCGTCTTCTGACTTTGGTCCCAGCGTTCTTCCCACTGCCCTCACTCCGCCATGCTCCCTTCTGGAACCCTGAATTAACGCAGGGGAGGGTCTCCGGCAATCAGGTGACGGGGCATTCTGAAAAACCTGAACTCATAAACCACTTACTTCACAAGATTAGTTACGGCCGCAAACTACAGCCTACCCAGGGACCGGCCCCTCACTGGAATACGTGAGCGATGCCGAGTTCAAGAGCATAGCGAGGCCAAGGTGGTGTCCGTGCACGGCAGCCGGGGGAAAGGCCTTCCTGCAGAGTATGGTAACGCTGACAAGCCAGGCTGCCGGCTGTTTCCGAGTTCAGGATTGTCGCCTACGCAAACCAGAACTCCTCAGACCCCTAAAGGAAGGGTGCTACCAAATAAGGCTTCAGGGTCTACATGGTGTCCATAAAAACTCAGAGAGCGGTTATGAGACTCTAACTAGAGGTCTTAACTTCTAATAGTCTTTCACTTAAAGACTACATTTTAGAAGGTTCACCTTTGCTATAAACTTTATCACTGAACACTTTAAGTTAGAATTCTTTGCAATCCATTTTGGTACAAATTAACTATCTTTGGCTACAGTGTGGGGTAGCGTGCTAACACAGTGTATCGGTTACTAAAGGACATTCCAAGTTTAAGAGTTTCTGCTTCTCTTTGTATCAGCTTAGTTTCCCTTAAATCCCACAGACAGAAGCCAGGGGAGTAAATCTGAGACCTATGAACACAAACTTACAGAGAGAACAGCAACAGATTTCTTTCTGGTGTACGAGCTGTTGGGGTAAATGAAAGATTCGCTGCGAGCCTCTCTGATCGGCATTTTTTCAATCAACTCTTTCCATTATTTGTTTTTCCAGAGCACACAACACCACGGAAAACCCACAGAGCGTGGGGTGGAGTGTTTCCTAGTGCCGCGCCCTTCACAGTGGAGATTCCGAGACCCACGTCCAGAGCGCTGAGGGGTCACTTCAGGTTTCACCACGTGGCCACGCCGGACGGTCCGATCCTCACAACTGCGCCTGCCATCCTCCCGTGGAGCTGTCCCGACAGGTGCAGGAAGTCCTGACGCACAGAGAACACTTACCAGTTCACGGCGGAGTGCACGTCGCCTTTGCCGACTCTGAGGAGACGGCCTTAAGAGAACGTGTCTGACCCCGCGGTGCCGAAGGGGTCCGCGGTGGGGAAGACACGGCATGGGGCCCATGATGAACCCCGGCGGGAACACCGCCACGCAGGCCCCTGGGTTCTGCAGGAAGGTCTTCCCATCGACGGCATGGGGATTTAGGTCCTTTTAGAAGCAGCCCTTGGTGTGTTTCCGGGCCCTGGCAGGGATGGAGCACCGCTCGTGAGGCGCCGTAAGACGGGGCAGGACTTTCCCTCCGTGGCTTAAATCGAAGTGGACTGCTGATCCTCTTTCCAAACCCACAGATCTCGGCATCTCAGGGTATTTTCATGGGACCGTTTTAACTTTTTGAGAAGAGCACGCCTGATACCATTCTTGAGAACGCAGCGTGAAGTTGCCGAACTCCGGCTGGTAGCAAAGAGGGGGTCCGGAACATGGGGGGCACGTGGTCGGTACAGAAGACCACGGCTGATGGCCGCCACGTCCTACCCCTCTTCTCCCGCGGGTTCCCAACCACGTCAGGGTCCAGGGCACTTGGCCGTCCCCCGGAGCGGCTGCGGGGGAGATCACTTCGCACGTTAAGAGAACACCCCATGAAGTCTCTGTGTGGTAACTTCCTCTCCTTTGCTGTTTTAAAATGTTTCTGCAGTTTCTTTTCTGCCATTATCTCCTTCCAAATTATTTTGGACCTTGTAAGACACTATTCTTGAAATCTGTTTTGTTTTTTCTAGATTCAATTATTGAAATAAATGTATTTATTGTCACTTAATCGTTCATAGTTTTTAATCTTTTCTTCTTCAAGAAGACTCTTTAACATTTCATGTAATACTGGTTTGGTGGTGATGGACTCCTCTAGCTTTTTCTGGGAAGCTCTTTATATGCCCTTCAATAAACAACTGAATCTAAAAACCAAAATAAACAAACAAGCAGAACAGATATAGACTTATAGACAAAGAACATTTTGACAGCTGCCAGACAGAAGGGAGGTTGGGGGGATGGGTGGAAAAGGGGAAGGGATTAAGAAGTACAAGTTGGTCATTACAGAAAAGTCATGGGGATGTAAAGTACGGCATTGGAAATACAGTCAGTAATATTCTAATAACTATGGGTGGGGTCAGATGGGTGTGAGGGTTATCGGGATGATCACTTTGTAAATTGTATAATATTTAATCAGTGGGGTACACACTGAAACTAATATAATACTGGATGTCGACTATAATTGAAAAATAAAAAATAATTAAAAAATCGTTTTACTGTAATTTTTATCCAAAAGGGAGAAGAACGCCTGTCATTAATCAGGCATTTTAAATTATAAAGCCCCACATGTTTTATTTATGTGAATTCCATTATATTAGGCAGTGACGTCACTTATATCAATATTTAAGATTCATAAATAAATATGAAAAAATAAAATGAGTTATTAATGTTCTGAATTCCCATGTCTATAATAAGTCAAATATATAATTCGTATAATTGGTATGTCAGTCATTACTGAGCACCTGGTCTGTGTTACTTTGTTTAGTGTCTTATGATTATGTAATACTCATGACAACGCATGGGTATCAAGTTTCAGTTAGGTAAGATGAGTAAGTTCTAGCTGCTTGTCTTCCAACTACTGAAAAATCTGGTCATCTGCTGCTTTACCTGAGTTTCAAGTGGCTTTCACACTTCAGAATAATAATTTGATAGGATGAGTAATGATAAGTAAATTCAGAAAATACGCATTTGTTTGTTGATGATAAGGACATAAATAAGAAATAGTCACGCCCTTAAAAATATAAATTTAGTGGTAGGAAAGTCATGCAAACAGATCATTACAATGTCACTATAAGTACAAACACTGTAATTCCGTTAGTTGTGATACTTCCTCCAAACAAATACCGATTACAAGTACCAGAGTGAAGCATCTAACCCCTTCCTTGGAGAAGTCAGAGGTGACCCCCACCCCTTGCGGCTCGGAGTTTTAAGGCAAGTTCACACCTACAAACGACCCACATGGAACGCCAGGAAGGTGACCAAGGAAACGTGAAGTGACAGAGTGTAGCCTAGTCTTCCTTGTGCCAGTCAGTACAAGGGGGACTTCGATATCTATCTTCCAACTGAGTCACGAGTATCCGATAAGCACCATACCTGAACTGGCTAGCTGTAGACTTCATGAGCAGACGATAATCGCTAAGGGACTGAGGTGGGAGTTTATTTCCCAGCCCTGCGGTACTCAATGAGAAATTCTCCCACAGGGAAAGGGAAATTGCATTCAGAAAATCCAACAATGAAAATATCCACTAGAGGTATTATTATCATTAAGATCCTCGTCATTTTTCAGAAGTGAACACTCACGTAAAATTTCTCTGCGAAATCACAAGGGTGGATTCTAATGCAGATAGATCTGACTATAGAGTCAGGATTCTTGACTACCTTACTATTCTCCTTCCTCAAATAATCTCTCCCCTAACAGAGGAGGCAGGTAACAAAAATGGTCAATGACAAATGCTGTCCAAACGCCACCGATTCTTGCTCCTGGCTAGGTCCCCTGGGTGGCCCTAGGAACAGTGCATCACAGCAGTTGGGGGTATACTTATTAACATTGCTGCCTGGATGTAAATCCCGCCCCTGCCGCCAACTGTATGACTCTGGACAAGGGATTCGATTCAAGGTGCCTCCATTTCAATATCTATAACATAGGACATAAAAATAGAACCACTGCACATGATTGCTACGGGAAATATTAAATTAGTTAATGTGTGTCAAGTGCTAGATGCACAGGGCTTTGAGCCTGGCCCGTCATGGGCAGGAAGAAGGCACCAAGAGGCAAGGCATGGAGAAGGGACAGCGGTTTGACCGGTGGTGAAGGGTGACAGGGAACACGGGGCAAAGGGCACTTCTGCCGAACGCAGGTGTGGAATGAATTCACGTTCACAGTCTCGCTCCGGGACAAGAAGCTCCCCACTGGCCCCAACAGTTGGTGAGAGCCATCACTTTCCTTCAAAGTGAAGTCAAATGAACAGAAAAGATCATTGCTCCTCACTGGAGGGATTTCTCAAAGGTTAGTAGGTCATTTTCCTTTGACTAAAGACACATAAATATAAAGTAGGTTAATTTGAAGGGCAAGTGCACCCTGCTATTCTCTTTTCGGCTGGGATACTCGGTGTGCGGAACCGTTGGGCGGAAAGCAGTAAGTATGTAAGAGACCAAAAACAGGCTCCAATTGTTAAAAAATGAGGATTACCTTCCGTTTGAGAACAAACGTCCTGCAGTATTCCCCGGGCAGAAGCCCCCAGCGCTGCCTGGAAGCACGGCGCGGTGTGAGGAAGCCGTTCCGAAGGCCTCCCCTGTGGCCCACCAGCAGCCCCCCGATGCGGCGGGTCGCCAGCAGCGCCATCTGTGCGATCAGGGGGGAGCGGTACAGACGGCCCCAGCCCCTCTCGGGCCTGCGCAGGGTCCACGTAAAACCTACCTGCGAGACACTTCTTGGTTTTGCTAGCCTTTGGGTCTGTTTTTTTGGTGCTTTTTACCAGGGACCCGTTATAGTCCTCTCAGCTCCTCTTCCTTCTGCCAAGAGCACCAATTCCTTCCTCCTCAACCTCCGAAAGGCTTCCAACTGTCTGGCTGCTCAACCTCACCACAGGGGCGCGCGTCGTCTACATTAGGCAGAATGTGGGCCAGTCACAAGCATTCCTGGACATTTTGCTGGCACTAGAAAAACAAACCCCCCTTTTGCCGCTTCTTGATGAGTTTATCGTAAAAAGGACAGTGCTCCTAGAACCTGCAACGGCCCCCTTTGCCACCAATTTGAGAAGATATTTCCTAAGAATGAAGATACAGTCTCTAAATTGTATTTTTTTTTCTCACCTGGGTTAAGCCATGCCTGAAGCTGTTTGTGACTTTGAAGCTAACATATTTACCCTTTTGTGTTAATTTGTTTAACCTGCCTCTCTGATACTTGCACGCTGGCTAACATTAAACGACAGAGAGAACATACTTTTGAGAGTTGATATTTAGCCTTCTGACAACATCATTAATACACAAATGACCTATGATATCTTGGACAAGCCATTCAACTATAGTGAGCTTTGGTTTCTCTTTTTACAAAAGGGTTCCCTGTTGTTTAAAAAATGGTGACTCTGCATTTTATTAAATTTCCATCCTCTCATTTTTGAAGCTAACTTCTTCAGGATATGAGTTTGATTGTTCAAGTTTTGATTTCTACAATGCTTACTGTCTAGCAGACAGCGTATGTAGAAAGAATTAATACCCTGACGCCTTTAGGATATTTGCACAGGCGCCACTGTATGGTGAGATGGCACCTGCCTGAATTAGGATCATTTTACCATTTCCCCCGTTTCCCTGGGTGTTCTGTGCCCACGGACCACGCTGACTGCTGCCCTCCATCCCAGTGCAGAACATTCCTGCATCGATCCATGTTCTACTTGGCCAAAAAGCATGGTTCGTACAGAAAACATCACATAATAACTCTCACCATACCTCCTATCCAGAAAACTTCAAATCAACCCATCCATTGATTCAAGAGATCAACCTCTCAGCCCTCCCAGCTAATAAACAACCTAGAGTTTGTCGGGGTGGCCTGGGGTGACAGAGAAGGGTCGGTGCCTTGCTCTCTCCAAGCTGCCCAAGCCTGAGGAACATTGCCGAACTCATCTGCAGATGTGGGCTGCCAGAGAGCCCGATGTCCCCTAAACTGTCTGAATCCGAGCCACGCCCGTCACTTGTCGCTGTGTTCTTGACCATAGGCGCCTCTCAAATCAGCAAGTGAGCAGCTTTAGGAAGCCGTCCTTGCCAGTGGCAAGGGAAGCCGGGGCACATAGACGTGGCCACGTGTGGTGCCAGCCCCGAGTTCAGAACACGGGCGGTGGAAGTGCCTGTCACGCGCCCCCTCGGGTTTAGGCCTGGGAAGCAGGCAGGGCACACACGGCCTGGGAGCTGGGAAGGCCTGCGGAGCAAGGACAGGCGGGAGGGGCCGGGAACACCCGGCAGACGGCCCGGCAGGACAGTGTCTGAACTCGGTGCCCGGTGTGGTTGTAGAGCGGCCCCTGAGTGGCTGTCGCTGCCAATGCCGACGCTGATCGGACCAACAACGAAGTGGTTAAGTCGGACGGCTGCCGGCTCCCTGATGGCAGGTCCCCAGCTCCACGCCGGGAAGGGTCCAATGGCAGGACGTGCTCTCAGGGAAAGCACGTATGTGGTGAGGTGCGGCTGAGCGGAGGGTGCAGTCCCTCCGGGGTGGGGGTCAAGAGAATACAGGGCATCTCTGGCTGTATTCGGCTCACAGTTCAACCAAGGAGCCTGTAAGGATATTTTACACAGGGAGGTTCCTTGTCAGATTTTATGTGGACTTAAAAAAGGGTGGTGATGGGGCAGATAAATGAAACTCACCCTTCTAGGCCAGGTCACGGGATGACGCACCCTCTGGTCAGGATGTGGCACAGGCAAAGGAAAGGTGTCAGAAACACCAGTGGTGGGAGGTTTCCACACCAATGACACGGGGGGCTGTGCGAGCCTTGAGAGTCCGGTGGGGCGACGTTAAAGGCTGTGATAACTGAGGACAGGCGGGGCGGGGGCTGCAGGACTCGCAGGCCACGGCTGAGGGCGCCGCACTCCTTCCCACGGTGGACGGAGGAGTCACGTGCCAGTCTCCCGCGGCTGAGCACAGGCGCAACGAGAATCCCCAACATGTTTTTGCGTGGCTGCTGCTGGGACTCACGCATCACTGATCCGTGTCTTTTCAGTTCATGTGACCGGGATAAGCCAAAGTGTGTGTGGGGAGTTGCTGAGGCCGTCAACGGACAGATCTCCATCTGGTCTGATCTCTGGGAGAGTTTCTGGCTCATCACCCTTTTCTAAAACAAGCAAATCACAGAACTTTTGGGTGTGTGTGTGTGTCATTTTTGGTTTGTTTCCTTCCTCTTTTGCTTCTCATTTCCTTTTTTTTAAAACTCTACCTTGTCCACAGAATTAAAAATGTATCCCTCTAATAGAGCATATGCAGAAGGCATGACCCCACTACTTAAGAAGTCTGGAGTTTGGTGAAAGTGGCAGATGAAATGCTAGCTGCAGTCATTAAGGGACGATGGGTAAGAGTCCAGGGAGACAGCAGAAGCCTTGAACATATTCACAGTATTTTGTCTTTACATGCTTCCTTTAAGATGAAAGGTCTGCAATGCATATCAGAAACTCAACTAGACCCACGATTTCAAAATGGCAAAAAAACCACTTCTTCAGCTGATAGCTCAAATCATTTCCAAAAACGGTATTATGTTTCCGTGACGTCATCACGCATAGTGAGTCAGGCACAGGAGGGACAGAAAGGCGGACCATGAGAGGCTCCGTGGCCGTGAAGTGCTCTGCATGACACCATGCTGACGGGTGCGTGTCACCAGACACAATACCAAAGTGAACCCTAACGTAAGCCATGGGCTTGGGGGGACTATGATGTGTCCACGCAGGCCGCTCAGCTGTAACACCTGTGCCACTCTGCTTGGCAATGTGGGTAACAAGGGAGGCTGTGCCTGTGTGAGGGTAGGGGTCACAGGGAAATCTCTGTGCCTTCACCCCAATTCCGTTGTGAACCTAAATCTGCTTTAAAAAAAAAACAAAAACCTCTTACTACATACGTATTTACTAAGCGCACACCACACGGCAGGAAACTGTCAGGACCATGGAGGGCAGAGTGGGCAGGGAAGCCCAAGTAGTTGCCTGAAAGCACTTGAGATCTGCGGGGAGACAGGGTATTAAATACCCCAGAAATGAAGCCGGATGGCAGTACGACTGGGGTGCTAATGGAAGCCCTGGGAGCACTGCAGTCAGCCGAGCACCTGCCTGGGTGAGGCGAGGGCAGGAGTGTCCTTCACAGCAAGCTTAAGACCGGCCCACCAATACCTAGCTGTGCAGGCCAGGAATCACACATAAGAGGCACCATTCACACAGTTACACACGGAGGGACCCTCCCTTCCCCAGAGAGCATAGCGGGGTGTCCTCGTCTCGCATCTAAATAATTGAGTAACTGCTACATACCTGGACCTTCCTAGTGTTGGTGGACAACAGAGAGAGCAAGTGAGCATCCTCTCCTGTCCTGGAACTTAAGTCCTAACGCACACAAAATCCTGGATGGAAAATATAATCATAATAAAAGTTATGGTTTATGACTAAGATGATCGTATAATTTGTCATCGAAAGGCAGACGCTTTCAAGAGAAAGCAGGGCGCTTCGTGAAGCCAGAACAGAGGTGTTGGGCCAGAAGAACGGGCGCAAACAGGACAGTTCCTCAGAAGCCTAGAGAGAGGGTCACCCTCGTCTGGACGGACCACGAGGGGGCCAAGAAGTCGATGTCAAGAGGAGGGCCCTGCATCAGCCTTCCAGAGGTTTCCGCTAGGAGGTATCAGTCAGCGGTAAATGGGGGCCACACAAACCTCCGCCCCACAAACGCCGACGTGGCCACGGTCAGCGAAGGGCATGCCCACTGCAGGCGCGAGGAGGAGCAGGCCCGCCGAGGGCACCGGGGCGCCCGCTTCCGTGGCTGTGTGACGGAACAGGGGGGCCACGGGGAGGGCCGTAGACAGGCCGGGCTGCTGGCTCCTAGGAGACCGATCACATAGTTTGGATTCTTCTCCTGAAGCAACAGGAAGTCACTTAAGGATATTCATCAAGAATGTGACATGATCCATTTTGTCCTTAAAAATACCTCTGGCTGTGTTAGGGAAATGGATCAGAGGAGGCCAGGCAGCAGGAGTGGGGGTGGGGGGGCAGTGTGAGGGCGCTGCACCGTGATTGACAGCTCACGGCCGTGGGGGGGGTGGTGGTGGCAGCAGTGCAGACAGAGTGGACAGCCCTGCAGGTGACTGAGGATGTAGAATCACTGAGATTGACTGACTGGGTGTAAGGAAGTGAGGAAGCAGGGGAGAAAGAGAAATGCAGGACACTGAGAAAGGGAGCCTGGGAGAAGAAGGGACATTTATGAGTCTCCTTTGCTGAGCTGCAACTGTCCTGGGACGTCTCAGTAGAGAGGTTAAAAAACAGTTTAACAAGTCAAGAGTTTCAAGATCATTTATACATTTCATGTAAATTGATATATATCCATGGAAATGTTCTCCTGATTTAAGGGTGGGGTCGTGCGAAACTGAGGGAGACAGGGACAGAGACAAAGAAGAAGGGACAGGAACAGAACCCTCAGGATTACCAGTATTTCAGAAGCAGAGGAGCAGAAAAAGCATTTCCAGAGAGAGACCGCGCAGAAGACAATGGGCAGAGACAGGCTGAAAAAGGAAACAGGAGGAACCAACGGTCACTGAATAGAATCGCACACGGAACGCTAACTGAATATTTAAACTATATTGCACTAAAAGTGAGCTACTGGTAATCCAGGAGAGCATCATCTCGTGTACGTCACCTTGTCCCCTTCCCTCACGGGCACATGTCTGCCAGGAGGGCAGAAGTTCCCGCTGACCCCTCTGGGCGTCTGGCACAGGAAACCACGTCCAGCTCATGGCCGATGCTCAGTGACGCGTTTATGATTGGGTTCATGGGAAACAAAAATGAAAAGGGAGCTTTGGAGAGCGCTTTTCTTGAAATCTTGACTTCGGTACAGGGCCGCCTGAAGGTGTGGGTCTGTTCATTTTAAGACCAAATTAATTTCGGAGAAGTACAGGGGTTAACAGAAAATAGCCAGCTTCCACCCAGCCTCGCTCTGACGGGTTGGTAAAAGAAAATAAGAAAGAAAACAAAGGAAGAAGATAAGGCGCTGTGAGCCCTCCGACAGACTATGACAAGAACCCATGTCTGAAACAGTCTGAATCACAGTCAGATTTCTCCTCGAAGTGCATTAAGGTTAAAGGAGCCTCTGGGCTCCATTCAATTAAGCAAGAGCAAATGGTCTCTTCTGAGTATTTTTTCCTCAATTACCATCATCGTTGAGTTATTAAGGCAACTAATCATACTTAAGTATGTCACTGACAAGTTCTCACCAATTTAATATAAAGGTCTGAAACGAGCATCTCAGGAGAACAGCCACTCAGGCTTCACTAAGGGAGGGACCGAGACCGCTCTGCAGGAGACCACCCGGCAGTGCGTGTCCTGGGAATGTGAGCGCTCCTCTTTCTCCTCCTCTGCCTCCTCTTCCTCCTGGTCCTCCTCCTCCTCCCCTACTCCTCTTCCTCCTCTTCTCCTCCCCCTTCTCCTTCTCCTCCATCTTCCTTGTTTTCACATTTGACTTCTTGTCCTCCCACCAAAGTTATGTGAAGGCTCAGGAGTATGTAACACTGAACTGGCAGGGTGGGGGACTCGATCAAACCCTTTCTTCTCTCCTGTTAGGAAAAGGGGACTCCACATTAGGTTCGAACTCTGATTCCGCTTCATAATAGTTACAAGGATGGGACCTCTCTGTTTTCCCATCTTTAAACTACACGCCTTTCAATGGTACGTGGAGGATTCCCAATTAGCCCGAGGCAGCTGTGCCGGAAGCTGAGGCGCCTGTGACAGCAGGGTCCCTCCCGGCAGGAGACCCATCTGAAGTGCTCAGAGGGGTCCTCACAACCGGTGAACATGGTCTTATTTTTGGGGTAAAACTTGGTACAGGAAGACGCTCAGCATCACCTCTGGTTAAAGCTGCTGTCTCCTTGCCCTCTGACTCCCTCCCCTCACACTTGCTTTGGGATCAGCAGCGTTCCAGGGGTGGACATGTTTGGGGATCCCAGTAAGAGGAGTTGGCAGAGTCTAACGGAACAGGTCTTTGCGACGTGCAGTCACGTCGTGCAGGGGAAGTTGGTGCTCGCACTGCCGGGGAAGGAACGACGGCCAGGAGTAAACACCCCTCCCACAGCCCCCGCAAACTGCACGCCACCATGCTGCAGGGCCGGGGGTGCCATCCCAGCCCGAACACGCCTGCAGCACCTGCGCGGGACGGCCACCCTCCGCTGCAGCCTTGGGAGCAACTGCCCTACGGAGCTCTCGGGGAGCTCATTAAGTAAGAGAATATGCACCTCAGTAGAGTTGTTGATGTTCGTGGGATTTCTCACGGCTGACGTTTGTCATTCAAGCATCTGTATCTTCCTGTGGTTCCACGTCGCATGCTAGAGCCACTTCTGAACCTAATATTTATGTCTTGCAGTGTCATTTTTTTCTTAGTAAAGGACGCTCAAACTGTAAAACATCAGACTCGCCCCTCCGCAAATGTGGAACTTCTCCTGAATATAGCTCAGAACAAAGCTCCAGGTAGAGCTGTTACAGAGCAGCGACACGGTGCACTCTGCTGGCAACGGCAATATGCGTATGTACCAGGTGACGGCAGGCGGTCGTGCGAATCACAGCATTTCCCCAAATGTGGGGTGAAAACCATTCCCAGTCCACGGGATGAACTAAGGTGGCAGGGAACTTAGCATCAAATAGCATAAATTGCACAGTGTCAATAAAGGTGTCGTTTAGTGCTAACCTCTCATAAACACTCAATAATCTCCCTGTTCGGAAAGAAGGAAATCCTAACAAACACACAATAATGGAGCAAGGCTTTGAGCAAAGTACAATAATATTAGTACTGTTTAGTATCTACATTTAAAATGATCTTATTATAGATATTAACCCGTATCTATAAAGATTTCTTTTAGAAACATTAATTTAACCGAAAAGAATTAATATCGAGCCATGAAAAGACACGGAGGAACCTTAAATACGTACTACGAAGGGGAAGAAACAGGGTTGGTGGGATTCCAGCTCTGACATTCTGGAAAAGGCAAAAATGAAGGACACAATGGAAAGGTCAGTTGTGCCGCGGTTGGGGGGGTGGTGGGAGGGTGGAGAGGGGAAGCACAGACGATTTAGGGCGCTGAAAATACTCGGCACAGTGCTGTGATGAGATACATGTTATCTATCATACACCTGTCCAAACCCACAGAAAGGGCACCACCAGGACGCACCCGCGCACAGACTACGGACTTCGGGTGAGTGTGACGTGCTAACGTAGGTCCATCGGCCGCAATAAACGTGCTGCGCTGAGGAGAGGTCATGACTTTGAGGGGGGCTGCACATGTGTGGGAGCAGGGGCATCTGGGAAATATCTGTACCTCCTCTCAATTTTGTTGTGATTCTGAAACGGCTCTAAAATAATTTCTAATATATATGTGTGTGTGAGTGTGTGTGTGTGTGTGTGTATGTGGATATATATATCAAAACACACTACGTGGCAGGTGACAGAATGACCAAGTGAGCGAGGTGGCCAAAGTTCTTGCCTGAAGGTGCCTAAGCCCTGAAGGGAGACAGACAATTAAACACAATGGAAATGAAGCTGGGGGATGTTACGGCCGAGGTATTAATGAGAGCGTTAGGGGCACTGTAACCGGCCCGGTTAATTTAAAAAAAAAGAATTAACAAATTTATAAAAATCATAATTAAGTGGCATGCAGACACAGTAAAGAAATTCTGGAGGTGATTCGTGAATACTGTGGTTTAAGGGTGCTTTTATTACTTGTAACGACATTCACCCCCTTGGAACGCTGTCTCACCCTTGCCAAGCTCTGTGGCCTACCTGAAGCTAAGTTTCTTCATCTGCATAACAGGTATTTGCGGAATCAACCTGCAGAAGGCATGCAGACGTCCTTTATCAACTACCGTACACATTTCAGTTATTAATGACAAGACTGCCTTGTTCTGAATCTGAGCTTTCAGCAGGTTTTTTCTACATTATTAATATTTCTTTATAGCCATTCCCTTGACCAAGACAATCAAGTGTTTTATTAAACATGAAAATATCAATATTCTGTTTCAGAATCCATGTACAAACATACTTGATGACCTATTAATTTAAAGAAAAATGTAGGCATTAGCAACTCATTTTGGTTGTAAAATTGGTTATTTAACATATAACCACATTCTAATTTGTAATATGCTTATCAAAATTTAATGCCTTGTTGAGAACTGCCTCCTTTTAGGAAATGTATTGCTCAGTTTTATTCTAGCATTATAATATTAGCAATAAATCTAAATGTATTATTATGGCTTCTTGATTACACTGAAATCATGGATACAAATTAAATGTTAGTAATTACATTTCATTGTTGATCTATGTTACATAATTTATGTGTAATACATTTAAAACAAAGTGTTCAGAATATTCAGAAAGAATTAATCCACAACATACCTCAGAATATTATTTTCTGGCTACATTTTGTTTCAACCCACCACTGCTCTGTCTACACGAGAACAGCGATATGACTATTAAACACTGGTCCCGTGAAAACACCAGTGTCTGGTAGCAACGGCTAGCCTTTCTAGAGCGCTGCAGTGAGTGCTCTCCACGCACTGCTCCGCTGACTCCAAGGAACTGAAAAGATGCCACATGGATTACTGGCATCTAGAAATGAGAGGAGGCACCGATTGCTTTGATTCAAAAACAAAACTCCCTCAAAAGTGAAGGATGGGCACGTACCAAGTACAAAGAGATCTATTTAAATTTATTGATAAGTTTGGAAGTAGCACACATTTTTTATTTAAGATTATTCTCATGGGCTAATAATTTGTACTTTTAAATAATAATAAAATTCCTACCGAATAGTTTATATTATTCATTTACTTTGAAGTACACTTTTTTTTTTGCATTGTGAGATGAAAACCTATAGTAACCTATAGTCAGTCTGCAAAAATGATAAACATACTAGTTCTACAAGTTACAAGAGGTTTTTACTATCAGTTCTTATTTTTGCTGGGCAGCAGCTTATTTTTGCCTGGCAGGGCTTACTGCCTCCTTTCACAGAGGAGTTTCTGGGGTCCGCAGGTGCTGAGACCACAACGGTCCAGGTGGTCAATGCAGGGGGTCATGCAGACACCGAGCTCCACTCTCTAACGCTGCTCATCGCCACCCCGTCATTCTGCTGCGAACACAAACTATTGTTACAATTACTTAGATTGTGATATTGGCCAATACAAAGCAATTCTGTGCCGAAGACACAACGAAAGGTAAAGAACTGAAGGGGCGAAGGTCAGCAGTAGAGATCTAAGCAAAGGCAGAACGTGTCGAATTGACATCGTCACTGAGATAAGTGCCTTGAATTGTCCCTAATGTGAAACACTCTCCTCGCCTCTAAACGCTCACCTGACTCTAAAAACTATATTTGAATGTTGATTTAATAAAATGCTTGTTAGAAATTATCAAAAAAGATTTTGGTTTTTGAGATACGTCCAGAGGCCTAGTACTTTATTAAATCTTCCAACCTAAAGCAGAAATGAAAAGATTGTCGCCCTCTGCCTCCACCTTTATAGGATTGTCTTAAGCAATTAAATTTTAATTCAACCAACTTCCACAGTCTCATGACAGTTTTCCAGGGGCTAACTGACAGGAGAGGAAAATCTGGACCCAGTTAGCTGATGAATCAGTTTGAGATCCTGTTAGAAGCCAAGAGAAGACAGCGGCAACCCTGCTGCCTTACTCTCAGGTGACTCTGAAGGACCGTGGTGAAGGGGACCCCCCCAATGGGCACGATCTTGGGCAGTAAACATGCTCATTTCCTATGAGGGACAAACCGAGATAGCTTGAGGTCAGATTCCTGGCAGTTGCAGGTAGTTTGGCAAAGTAACCGCAAGCCTTAAAGAGGCAGGAATGGATGATCAAGTGTGTTTGGGAAGGAGGCATACAAATGAGTCCACAGGTGAAGATGTTTGTTTTCCGTTCATGTTCACCACAGAGCAACCAACAAAGAAGGAATTCTGAACACTAGGGTAATGGATCCCAGGGAAGTCAGCTGGCCTCACTTCTTGGTCACCCCTGGCAGGTACAACGAGACCATGAACAGCCGTCCGGACTCAGGTGAAGACTATGCATATGAATAACAGCATGAACTTGCCCTCGCCAAGTCTGACCTACGTTTTTCTACTGCTGAGAGCTCATTCTGCTTTGCTAAAGCTGGATTCAGAACTGCTGTGGATTATGGACTACTGCCTGACTTTTATCTCCACTTAGTTGAAGAGAACTGTTGCTCTTTCCTATGCCTGGTGCATCGGTGAATAAAATACTGTATGCTATGATGGCACAGGGAAGAAAGCACACCCCAGATCTTAAGAGGAAGAACGCCAAAGAAATTTTAATCTCTCATACTTACTTTGTGCTTTATGACTTTGCACAAGTTATTTAACCTCTCTGAATCTCAGTTTTCTATTAAATGTGAGTGAAATACATAATAATCATATGTGATTGTGAAGGCTCACAGTAAACAATAAATATTATCTGTGATGACGATAATTATATTAGCATGAAGAATATTTCAATTTGCTTATATCCCCATAGCAGCAGCTGTCTACAAAGTATGCACTGTTAACAATTCAGACGTAGTTATTTTCTGATACGTGTTTTCCACAGACAAGAAAATCCATGTCAAAGAGCCTGAAGGTCTACGGAATTGTGGATGGGCCACAGATCTCCATTTCTTTGGGGATGTAAGTGTATACTTTGTATTCATTTTGTTTCTTTTTCATTAATATTTAACACGGCTAAAATCTCAGCTGTGGTTTATTAAGGTATTGTTCATAGAGTTGTGCTATGTAAATATGCCCCAAATTCCTAACCTAGGAAGAAAAGCAAATCAAAAGACATGAATTACAAAAGATATCAACAAATCTGCTAAATACACACAATGCAAATCCCTCACAGATTTAGGAGAATAACACAATAGAAAATCACATACGACGGTCATTTACAACACGTGTGCACAAAGGCCCACGTCTGGGAGGAGGCTCTGCCCTGTGTTGACCACATAATGCCCAGCCCCCTCGGTTTTCTGCCTTCCACCTGCATCTGAGGGCCCACTTTCCTCCTCTGGACACAGTGACACTGTCTTAGGATCTGCTGCGTTAATTAAGCACGAGGGACTTTCTCTGCTCTTTCTAACCACAATTACGGGTGCAGACATGGCACAGTGAAGCCACTGAAGGCACTGTAAGAGGTGCGGTGAAAACCAGTGTGTGAGCTGAGCCAGTTGCTTGCTGTGTGTCTTTGCTGGCACCACGTAAATAACATAAGTCAGTCACTGCGATCCTGAGGGTTTACAAGGTCACGCTGCTGGGTTTAGAGCTTGTGTGGGCTTCAAGTCATTTAATTCAGCATCGCAGTGAATTTAATCAAGGGCTTTTTCTCTGTCTCTTTTCCCACAGGGTTACCGTTATCCTAAGGCTGGTTCCATTCCTGGTGATGGAATGTTAGCAGCCAACGCCACTATATTCAGAGCCAGCAAAAGTGTGCGGCTTTTGCTACAGCATTAATAGCACGAACAGCAAGAGTTTTAATGCTACACACTCTTAACTGACCACAGAGCTCAGACACCACCTGCTAGTAGCAACAGCAATGGCTACATTTTAACGAGAACTCACTATGTGTCAGACACTGTGCTATGCACTTAATAAGATTTCACTTATTCTTCTATATACATATATAAAGATATTCCTATAAGCACTCCCATTTCATAAAGAGAAAAATGAAGCATAAGGTTATCAAAAGGGCCACACCACGGTCATGCATCTGGGGTATGAAGGAACTCAGTTCTACTGCACAGCAGACAAATCCTGGGTAACTGCATGTCACCCGTGCTACCTTCCCTGCGGGGCCAGTGCTCTCACCGTGGGAGAAAACGCCGTCTGCTTGTAGACGGTCAGGGCCCCCTCTCCACGGTGCGTCATCCACAGGTAGGAGAAGTGACCGATTAAAGGAAAACACTGGCCTGACATGAGAGCAAAACCGCTGGGCACGGAGGAACTTTTATCCAGCAGATGTACCAACCGTGCTCTGTGACTTCGCTTTGTAGCCTCTGAAGGGCCGCCACATAAAAGAGGAAAGATTCAGGCCAACGAATGCGGCCTAATGTAGGTCTAAGAACCTCAGTTTGGTGAAAAGGTGCTGCCCAATCTGGAGAACACACAGCTGACCTCAGAAACTTATTGTTGGCTTCACTGCAGTTCTAGCACAATGAGTAAAAGCGGCAGATTCTACGCAGTAGGCAAGTTCTCCTGTGTGTGTGTGTGTGTATGCGCGTGTGTGCATGTGTGTGTGTGTGTGTGTTGTTTCTTTATGGGAAAGCCCCACATTAAGCCACTCTCCTTTGAATCATAGCCATTCAACAAACTACAGGAACAAGCAATTTGTTCCAGGTTTTCAAGATTCAAGGCAGCCTCCATTTTCAATAATTCACATTTTCCCAGGTGTGCTGGACATTTATTGGAGCTTAATAATTTTCTCTCTTTCATGAAATTAATTTTGGGATACATTTACAATATAAATGAGGCTGTGAGAAGGAAGTGGTCATTACTCCCTGTCAAAAAGAAAAAGGATTTTTAAGGATGTGTGATTGCAAAAGAAGCTGGAAGCAGGCATTTGCTACCATAAACGGTTTATTTCAGTAACTATTTATATTAAGAGACAAATAATTATAGTTCAATTTTAGTAAATGTATTTAAAATCTATTTTTCCCAGTTACTATGCTAGACATTGGAGATATTAAGGTGGGTAAAACAACAGTCCTGCTTTTCAGAACAGTAATTGTAGGAATAACAGTAACTTAACAATAAAGATTAGTAACCATCTTTTATCATAGTGAGGATACATAAGGCAGAGAGATTTTCTCCCCCTAAATTCTTTACTTCTCTGGTAACCTTAGTAAATCAGTCAAACACACAAACAAAAAATCTAGAAAGCTTTTAATCTTCTTCGGAATTTGTCATTTAACCACAACGACCTCATTCTTGGCACACCTGAGCAGAAACACAGTGTGCCAATTACTAGCCAGTCAGCGTCCCAGAGACCTCAGCTGGAGAGTTCAGATTTTAGGGAGACATACCAATTACCACAAAACTCTTTAAAATAAGCACAGATGGGAGTTTTAGGATTCTTAATATATCATGTCAAGATCATCTTGTTCTTTATGCTTAAAATGTCAGGAAGATGGCCTACAGGAAAGAAATGTCTAAGGTCCAGCAAGTATATATTGAGTGAGTCCTCCATATGGGATTCTCAGGAACATCTTGTGGGGGGAAATGGTCATAGCAAGGACACCATTCGAATGGATCCATATACCATCACACCGTGTGCTGGGTCCTGAAAAATATTCAACCACATCAGTTCCTTTTGTTAGTTCAAGACTCCTTGGATGAATAGAGTTTTGTCAGAAAACACAAATGGAAGAAAAATAAATAAAGATTGAGGATAAGATTAAGATTACCTAGTTTTATAGCAATCCCACATGGTATTCTTTTTCTCAGATATTTTATGTCACATGAAGACTCTATGGTTAAAATAGTTTGTTTTATTTTAAATACATGCTATTTAAGCAATTCCAATCAATAAGCATGTTTGTGGTTTTTTAATGATATAATCTGCATTTAAGAAGCTATCAGTTTTGAAGTACAGATACTGGATTTGAGAGAACTGAGACTGGCAAATGGGAGCCCAGCCATTCGGCTCCTGAAAACGTGCAGAGAAGCCCTGGCCTCGTCGTTCCGCTGGTTAGAGTGCTGTCCCAGCACACCAAGGCTGTGGGTCTGATGCCCGGTCAGGGTCAGGACACACACAAGAACCAGTCGATAAATGTGTAAATAATTGGAACAACAAACAGATGCCAATGTCTCTGTCTCTCTCTCATCGACATTTTTTAAAAAATCCTGAAAAAAATAAATTTTTTAAAAATTTGTAGGAAAGAACAAATAACAGATTCAACTAGAGGAACAAAAGAGCAGATAAGAAGAGATTCTACATGGAAGGAACTTCCAAAAAAAAAGGCAGCTCTTAGATCCCAGCTGGGTACCTGAGACGGAGCAGGAGTGTGAGTGGGTGGTTGAATGGTGATGTCGCTGGCTGGCCAGGACAAACGGGCAGCTCATGGGCTTGGTCTGCCCCATGGTGTGGAGACTGTTAATAATATTGGCATCCTTGAGGACAAATAGAGGCAAAATAGATAAGCAGACAATGAAGGTACTACTTACCGTGTGTGTGTGTGTGTGTGTGTGTGTGATTTTTGAAGTATATAAGAGCAAGAGGCTAAAGGAAGTTACCCCAATAAAAAGTGAACATCTATGGTCCAAGTCCCAAACTTTTAAATATACAAATTTAAAAAATTAACAAACTCAAAATTGGTTCATTGAAAAAAATTAACAATTTGGCTGTACCCTGACAAGACTAAGCAAAAAAAACAAACAAACAGAAAAAAACCAATAGCTATGTACAGTGTCCATGATACTGGATACCAAAATCAAAGATACATCACTACAGATCCTACATATATTAAATGTAACAAGAATACTGTTGAGTAATAATTTCATGCTAATAAGTTGAAGTTTAAATTAACATACTAACTACTGTATAAAATAACTTAAAACCGGCACAAGAACTGACAGAATATCTTAAATCGATTAACAAGAGTTAATCTTGACCATTCTCCCCCAAATCCCTCTAGTCCCAGATGCTCTTAGTAATATTGCCAAACATTTAAGAAACAAATAAAGAAAAATGAAATGTAATCAAATCCATTTCATGATGCAGCACGAGTTTTATATCAAAATATAATAACGACACTACGTGGAAACTTACAGGCCAATGTCTTACATGAATGTGGATGAAATGCTGTGTTCATTAACAAACATCAGCACGCCACAAGTTTTTAAAAGGGTAATAAAATACAATCAACTTGAATTTATTCCGGTAATTAGGTTTGGCTGACAAAGGGAATCATCAAAATAATTTTGCACATTAATAAAAAATAAGAAGGAAATCATTTGATCCTCTCAACACAAACACCAGGAATCTGTTAAAATTCAACGTCATTCTTAGCAGTGCCAAGATTTCCTTATTATATCTTTAGTGAATAATAGTCATTTACTGAGGCAAAATACAGAGAAGTTGTGATAATCAAGGCATTGAAAATATTACTATATATGTGTGATCACTTGTTTGTGGGGGCTTATTAAGTTTTAAATGTCAGAGTTGCTTTGCCGTCTGCAATAACTACATTTCATCCTAACGACGGTAGCTGTTGGAGACTTCATTGTCCCCGCCCCTTATCCCAGTGTGTAAATAAATTCAGGAACTGTATCTCCCTGGAAGCCTTGATCCTATGGTAATTTAAAAGACTGTTTATTTCCAAATATTGAAACATGTTGATTATCTTTGCAATCTTTAACTTACATATTAGATCTGTTTCTTGTCCCCACAAACCTTCCATACCAGAGAAGAGAACAGTCTTTAGTGCGTTAGAAGCAAAGCAATGGCACTATTTAGAAAGTGAATTATTGTTCTATTTAGGAACTTCTGCTCTCAGACAATTGCTAATCTATCCTCTGAATCACTTCATTTTAATTGCGGGCTATTCCTTGCAGACTTTCTAGGGAAACCGTCTCATTTTATAGATGTGGAAACTGAAGTTATGTAATATGATCAAGCGAGATTAATTAAGACTGAACCAGGACAAGGACTTAGAAGTTTTGGCTTCTTCTAATGATACTTTTTCTATGTAATAGATGATCTCTGTTTATCACTGAATTAGCAGAAGTGGTAGCCGTAAGATAAATCACATCTTTAAAACCTCAAATAAAATAAAAGTAAATTAAAATATATGAAAACATACTAAAACCTCTTATTTGCCTAATATTTAATAATTCCTGAATTAATGGTATAAACAATAATTGCTGCAAGTTAAAGGAGGAAGAATTAAAAGGTGCTCTAAGCGCTTAAGAAATTCTAGTTGGAGATCAGCCATATGAGATGTATGAATGGAATACTCTAGAAGAAAATGGCATTTCAGGATGAAGAGAGCTATAAAGCCTTATGAATGAGATCGTATTTTGCCCCATGATGACTCATCCAAGTTAAAATAAGAGTAGCAATGAAGAGAAAGATGTCTGGCTTATGAAATCATCATCTTCCCTTTTACCTACTCAGGAACCATTTCTTTGTGAGAACAGTTGAAAAGCACAAGCAAATTATACATTAAAGTGAGAAGGAATGAAAAGTTCTGACGAGATCAAGATGACCCAAGTTTGGAAGCAGCATTCGACGTAGTGAGAATGAGATTAGAGGCAGAGACGGAGACCTGCCGAAAGTTCTGTGGCCGTCACCAGCTGCTCTCTGCCCACTGGCTCCTCTCTTCTGGACACAAAGTAGGGTTGCGGCTTGCAGCTCTCTGAGACCAGACCTGCCCACCACTGGTGAACAGAAGTGACATGTGGGGATTCCTGGCCAGAGGACATATCTGACTTCTGGTTGAAAACTTCTAGAACTCCCCCTCCCTCTGGGGCGCAACAACATTCCTCAGTAAACGTGGCTGAAGACCCCTGGGGACTCACATGAGTGAAGAATACAATGTTTGCTGTTTTAAACTTTTCGTACTGGGAGTGCCTCTTCCCATTGTGAAGCCTAACCTGCATGATACAGTTTCATAAGGCATTTTGGACTTTGGGTCTAAAACGTCCTCTGGACGAGCTTAGTTATGGCTGAACCTGATCATGGGCCTTCGAGGAAGAACCTGTTGAGAGCAACAGGTGCGTCTATCAGGAGGCTGTTTCCGCTGCAGGTGAGACCTCGGGCAACTCACATCTAATGACTCATCGGGATGGGGTTTAAACACCTGAGCATTTCGGGCTAATTCTGGACAACTGTGACGAGCCGCTCTGGCTTCAGCTCTGCCTGTGATGTCATCTGTGGCTCTGCCCAACCTGTTCCCTTCCTCCTCCTTCTACAGGTGAACACGACAAAGGCCCCCGGGATTGTCTAGAAATGAGCAGCGGCCCGTGCCGGCCCAGACACGAGACTGGTCTCTATAGACAGGCCTTTGGCGCGTCGGCCTCGGCTCTGCTGGCTTCCTGGGCCCCTCAAGTTCACCCCAGACTTCGGGGGTCTTGACAAACCAAGGGCACCTCCAGGACCCATGTCCGACTCCCCAAGCAAGCCCTAGAGCAGCGGTTCTCAGCCTTCCTAATGCCGCGACCCTTTAGTACAGCTCCTCCTGTGCTGGGGACCCCCAACCATAAAATCATTTTCATGGCTCCTTCGTAACTGTCATTTTGCTACTGTGATGAATCGTCATGTAAATATCTGATAGGCAGGGTGTGTTTTCATTGTTACAAGTTGAACATGATTAAAGCACAGTGATGAATCACAAAAACAATATGTCATTATACACGTGTTTTCCGATGGTCTTAGGCGACCCCTGTGAGAGGGGTCGTTCGGCCCCCAAAGGGGTCGCGACCCCCAGGGTGAGAACCGCTGCCCTAGAGCAACATGTCTGCTCTTATTCTGCAACGTTGGCAGACCCTCCGGGACGGCGGGGGGACCGCACTGCCCACCGGGGGTGCCTGGCTGCTGGGTGGCGGGCCCGGGCGCTGTGCAGTCACGGGACACCTCCCTGGGGCCACCGGGGACCCTTCCAGTGCCAGAGCCCTGCCCCTGCGTCCCGGGGTCCCCAGGGCCGCGTCTCCGAGTCTGCCGGCCAACGGGGAAGGGCAAAGGGCCCGCTCTGGGCAGCCACGCGTCAAGCCCGAATATGGCTTCCCTGGCCCTGCCACCCCCAGCCAGGGCGGGGGAGACACCCGCTTCCAGCACCCGCGAGGAGACTGAGGCCCGGAGGGCGCCCTGGAGCCTCACAACCTGGGCTGGGACGCAGGGCATGAGCCAGACTTCGACCCGTTCCGGGGGGCGGGGAGCCCGGCCTCAGGCGGCGCCGTGCGTGGTACTCACCTGGGAGCCCACGTGGCGCTTCTGGCCTCGGCTGGGACCCTCCTGCGGTGCGGACAGCTGCGGAACGCGGGGCGGGGGAACGCGGGGCGGGGGAACGCGGGGCGGGGGAACGCGGGGCTGCGGAACGTGGGGCGGGGGAACGCGGGGCGGGAAAACGCGGCGCGGCGGGGAAACGTGGCGCGGCGGAAGCCATTCTCAAGGGCACCGCCCCCACCGGAAGTCCGGCCTCCGCTCCAGGCCTCGCCCGCACAGCCGAGGGGCCCCCTGGCGCAGCTTGGACCCGCATTAGAGGACGCGCCCTGGAGAAGCAGCCCTTCCGTCTGCCTTGGGCCCCGCTCCGGACGCCGGGCCTGCCTCCGGGCCAGGCCGCCCTGGGGACGCAGGGACGCCACATCCCTCCGAGCTCGGAGTCCCCGCGTGTCCCCGGCCCCGGAGCCTCCACTTCCGGGAGCGAAGGCCCCGGCCATGCGGCGCTTCCGCCGTCGCAGAACTGCGGGCGCAGTGGCCGCGGAGAGGCAGAGTCGGGCAGCTGTTCCGAGTCCATTGCTCGCCCAGAAGGAAAGAAAACGCGAGGGCGGAAGCCGCGCGTGGGAGCCGTGGGGCCGCCTCCGCAGCGGACAGTGGCCCGCAGCGTCCGCACCGGAAGTTGGGAGGAAGCCAAAGGCCGGGGCCAGGCCTCGTCACCGGCAGCCGCGTGCCCCGGGACGTCCTGCGGCCGATCCAGCGCCCAGGACCCGGTGGGAGGGAAGGCGGCTCTGACGCCGGCGCCGGGGACACGCGCGTCGGATGCAGTCAGGACCTCGCACAGCCTGGCCCCTCCGGAAGGGCCCCGTCTCGTCCTATGGGGGGAGCACCCCACTCCCACTTACAGGTGGTGGCGGCGTTTCCAGCTGCTCGGGAGCCATTGTCGCTGCAGGACGCGGACTCCCGGCCGAGTGTTTAGTCCAGGAATAACCCGGCCGGGAACTGCCGGGTCTGAGCCGAGGGCGACCGGACCACGCACACCCCGCCTGCGCCCGCGCGCGTCGGCACCTGCTCCGAGGCACGTGCCCGAGTCCGGACTCAGAGGACGGTTGTGACGGGGGCCCGGGAAGCAGTATCGGATAATGGAGCGTGCTTGGATTTTGGAGCCCTTTTTCCGAAATACAAGTATTTTAATTCTCTGGCAAAGCCCCGGGAAATGGTTCAAGCTTCAGAGGAGGATAATTCCTATGGCGTTTGTAAAACAGTGGCCAACGCTATGCGGAGTTTAAGTATCTGGTTGCTGCGGTAGGGATAAGTCCCAGGGAGGTGTCACACCCTGCCCGCAGGGTCGTGCATCACGGGACGGTGGCGTGGATATGAAATAATCAGCCTTTTTGGCTCAGTAGGGGACCCATTTGCTGAGCGATTTTATTCCAGAGCTCCTCATAGTTAGCCAGTGCTGTTATCGGGACCGAACAGAAGCTCAGGTTTCCCGTTTCCCTGCTCTAACGTCTTCCTTTCCTTTCCTTTCCTTTCCAGAGGGATTGATCCCAGTTGCACTTGGTCATAAACCTCCTGCCTGCTAACCTCCGTCTCACATTCCACTTCCCGAAAAGTCAGTTTGCGATGTATGATTACAAGCATCTGGAGCCAGATTTACGGGTAAGTGAGTCGCTGAGCACCAGCTACTTGCTGATCACCGTGCCCAACACTCATTTCATTAACTGACCATCATCCCCATTTTACAGATGAAAAGATTGAGTTTCAGACTATATGACTTGTTCAGGGTGACCAATAAGTGACACAGTTAAGTCTATTTCCATTACAGAAGCTTCTTTTCTGCCACATTGTTCTCTGTATAACGTTTTCTCCAAAGGAGAACTTCAGAGACCTAGTGGTTACATAAACTTATTGAGTTCTTATTACATCTTGGCACTCTGTGTTTTTACCAAAGTCATTCTTGCCTTTACTTATTCATTTAAAATTCTGATTAATTTCAATAGTAGCAATGTATGATTCCAAGAATATATATATATATATATAAAGAGTGGCCAGGTGTTTCATCCCTTGATGGTTTTGCTCCTGCAGGTCTTCCTGGGGGGACCATTTTGCTTCTTTCAGACAAGCAACCACCTACTTATCTTTTAAGACTGAAACATCACTATTTGATTATGTGATTGGGAATTTCTTATGTACTCTACGTATGTGAGGGCAGTATCCTTGTCTGATTTATTTTCTATTCCCAATATTAAGAAAACTATCTGAAACCAAGTTTTACAGAGAAAAATCACTTGAATGATATATATTTTAAAAATTAACAAACAGATGCATAAGAGTGGTAGATGCTGTTTAGGTGGTATAATTGCCTAGCATAGAAGGAAGATGATTTCATTATGATATGTACTCAAATTGATAAGAAAGAACAGATAGATAAGCACAAATGGATGCAGTATGATGAAGGGGCAATTGCCACAAATACAGTGGTTAGGGAAGACACAGAGGAGGTTATTTTGGCTCTAGTGTGATGAAAAATTAGGAGTTAACTGAAGAAATAAGGGCAAAGGAATGATTGAGCAGAAAAATAGCTTTATACGTTTTTCTGCTAACACATCTGGGACCCCAGGACTTCTGTGACCATAAGTCTGTTTCCACGCTTTACTCTGCTGCTCCTCAAAGTACCCACCCCGGGATTACGTGAAGAATAGCTACACCTATTGAGAGATTCAATGATATTCCAGACAGAGCTTATGTATATGGAAATTATACAGCTGATAGATGGTTAGATCCACCCGTGGATTGTAGACACGTAGACAATCTGTTTTAAGCCATAGGCCAATTTTACATTCAAGGGTCAGAGGCCCAGAAAGAGTAAGGTCCTTGACTAGACGCTTACATTTGCTATGTGATCTTGTGTTCTTGTCTTTGTGTTGCTTCCAACAAATCTCCCTGGAAGTAGATGCAGTTATATATTTAAAATACATTATAAAATTGAAATTGAATTTGTAATCTGAAAAATACATTTTATTAACTGCCAAATCTGGCAGCTTATAAAAATAAATAATTGTATTTGGCCTTACCAGTGCTTTATCTGCATCATTAAAAAGCATGCGATAGTCTTAGTCTCTTTCTTAGATGTTGCAATAAATGCTTAAATCACTTGTTACCGAGGCTCAAAGAGTAAATGTTTTCTAACATCTACTGGTATAATTATCTGAGCTGACTACAAAAGTTCCGTAAGTGCCACACACAAATTCCTTAGTCTCTCCTGTGCTGAGGATTTTAATCAAAAACAAGAAGGGCTCTGGAGGACCTCCAGATACTGTAACAAAGAAGAATCTTAACTTGTCCATACAGGGGTCTAAATCCACAGACTGTAGCGCATTCTTTCATTCTTTGAACCTGAGAAGAATAAATTAACACCCAGTAGGACTTATATTAATGATGAGAGACAATCAAAAATTCCATTTAATGGGAACAGTGTATCACTCAGATGAAAAGAAATATAAAAAACCATGTCTAATTTTGATGGGGGCACAATTTCTAGTTTTGAGATTATAGTTTGAAGAAAATGATATATCATTAGAGTTTTCAGAAATATACAAGTAAAACAAGATAAAATAACACATTCACATAATAGAAAATGTGCAATGATGCATTTACAAGGAATAATTCTAGAAAATGAGCAAAAAGTCAAGAAAAATATTAAAGGTGATGTACTATAACACAGGGGAATGATTTTTAGCATAATTCCTGTTGAGTTCAATTTTTCAGCTGTTTTAGACTTAAAAAGGCATGCTGATTTCATAACTGCAGTTAGTTTTCTTCTCTCATGTCAAGATTTTTCTGTGCAGCTTATCTTAATGCGACCACTCTAGGCTGGATCAAGCCTGGATCGAGGGATGCACTAGTGCTCTCCTATTGGCTGAGAGCAAACCTCCCTCCAGTGGGGAGCGGTGGGGGATGACCTTGGAGACCAGTGACAGGTTCATACTTGTCTAGGCTGTTCAGTTACACATGAGACAGTGTGGTGAGAGGTTGTGTGCCGCTCCATATAGTGAATTGTATTCTGAAGTGTAGTTCGAGTTCTTGTCTGGATACAAGGAGTTAGCAGAATTTATCTTTTTATTTACATACATACTTATTTTCTTTCCTTCAGATCATGTCTGCCTCTGCTATTTCTCATTGTAAGTGCCTAAACAACCCTGATTTGTTCTGTTATATCTGTGGCAGTTTCACCATTCCCAGTCAAAGGACAAACATCAGTGCATTTGTCAGGCAAGCCTATTTTGCATCTTTAAAGTAAAACTTGGTGATCAAGATAAGTCTTGGGCCCCTCACAAGGTGTGCAAGCAGTGTGTCAAGAGTTTATGGATGTGGATGAAGGGAACACGTAATAAATTGTCGTTTGGTATACCTACGGTTTGGCAAGAGCCCAGAGACCATTCAAGTGACTGTTACTTTTGTACAGTGAAAACATCAGGATATAACAAGAAAAGTAAATGTAAAATAGTCTACTATCAGCTATACACCCAGTGCCTCATTCAGCTGAAATCCCAGTGCCAGTTTTCATTGAACTACCCTCTTGAAAAACAGGAGTATGGTGAAGAACTAAGAGACAGCAGTGATGAAGATTTTGAAATTGAAGATGACTCAGTTCATAAGGGATTGATCAGCATGAGTTGAATGATTTGGTGTGGGATTTGGGACTATCCAAAAAAGTTTCAGAACTTCTAGCATCAAGACTGCATGAGAAAAACTTGCTTGAGAAAGGAACAAAGGCATCCTACTTTTGATCAAGATAAAGTGCATTTGTGCATTACTTTCGAAGTGATGGTGGCTTTGTATATTGCCATAACATACATGATTTAATGGAGGAATTGGGAATTCCAATCTATAACACAACCGAATGGCAACTGTTTATCGATAGCTCAAAGTGGAACTTGAAGTGTGTCCTCCTCCGCAATGGCAATGTATTTGGTGCAGTCCCAATTGGCCATTCAGTTTGTTTTTGTGAAGAATATGAAGACATAAAGAGAGTCACTGATCTGCTGCAATATCACAGGCACAATTGGATCATCTGTGTTGACCTTAAAATGGTCTGCTTTCTTCTTGGTCAGCAACGCAGATACACCAAGTATCCCTGTTTTCTGTGTATGTGGGACAGAAGACCTCGTGAGAAGCATTGGGTGGAGTTGAATTGGCTTCCAAGATCTGACCTCATACCTGGTGATCCAGACATTCTACATGAGCCACTTGTTGACAGAAAGAACATTATATTCCCACCTCTGCACATAAAACTGGGTCTCACGAAGCAATTAGTTAAAGCTCTGCCAGCTGAGGGAGACTGTTTCAAGTATCTCATTTTGGCATTTCCTAGCCTGTCATTTGAAAAGATAAAATACCTTAATATGTATGTTTGGTAGCAGAACTTTACTACTTGTACACAATTTGACTTACAGTAACAATATATAGCCTTTATATGAATAAAATAACTCTAAATAAACTGTATATTTAGGTAAATTTTTTCTTTGTTTTCCTTTGTACATTTTGTATGAGTTTGGGGACAAAGGGAGGGTATCCTGTACCTTAAAAAGTTGACATGATAGAGAAAAATTGGAGTCATTTTTGGATTCAGATGCCAAAAGTTAGTCAAAAACAAGTGTCAGATCTAACTCAATGAAAATTGTGTTCCCCAATGTAATAGTGATAATTATCATAGTAACTGTAAGCTCTACTCATATGAGTGTTTATTTTTATGACTGTAGAAGACACTTGCCTCTGACATTTACCACATCCTGGCCTTTCGTACAGCTGTGGACACCATCGTGGGCAGACACCGTTGCCTTCCCATGTTGCAGATATGAATGCTGAGTTTCAATGAAATAAGTAACCTCCCATGGCCTTACAGCTGCCAGGGCGTAACTGTGGTATAAAAGGAAGATATAAATGAGTCAGAGAATAGGGAAGAATGGAAATGTTGAAACATCTTTGCTAATTTGAGCTCACTATTGCGTATCTCTCTGCCATCAGTCCAAAGACACTTGTAGGTGGGACCTTAGGGATGATTACCAAGTGCAAGACGGATACATGACCCGGCTTTTGAACTGTTTAGCTGGCCCTTTATAAAACTGGACAGACTTTGTAGTTTGTTTATTCTACCAGTAGTCATAGTGATGTTACAATATTTAAAGGTGTCCGTGAATGTTACACTTTCACAAAAAGACATAGGAAAATCTGCGTACATCATGTTAAAATGTCCCAGTGTGTTTTTCCTTACGCATTTTAAAGGGTAATACTCCCCTCCTTCCTCTTATATCACCTAGCCACACACTCACATCTGCTTAAGTCCTTCTGGTTCCCAAAGTGATCATCTACATTCACTATTTTTTTTTTGCTCCCCTGTTTCTCTTCCAGGAATGGTCTCCCTCATTTTCTACGTGTCCTTCAACTATGATATTTGCTCTTACATCACTTCGAAAGATTTCTCTCTCCTCTTTCCTCTTCCACTCCACTGACAAGTTTCATAAAAAATTTGAATCACTTTGCAAACTGGAATGGTTGAGTTCCCTGTGATCCTGATGCAGTATTTTACCGAACTCTGTAGTACTTCTCTCACATAAATGCAATGGTGAGCAAGCATTTACCTTTCTCTCTTCATCCTGAGCCCTTTCAGGGCCGGGAATGAATCTTGTTCATTCCTAACAGAGCCCCAGTGTGAGCTGATAGACGGTAGGCTCTCAGGTCATGGTTCTCTAACGCGCACTGAGTGATGATCCTGTGTCTTCCCCCTGCCCCTTTAGTGGGGCCGTTGGAGCCACAGTAATGAGGAGCTAGAAGTAGCTGTCAGTTCCCCTTTTCGTTGACAAGTATCAGGCTAATGTGTGATCTCCTCAGAGGATATTGTCCAAATGTGACTAACATGCAACAAATTGCTCACAAGCAAACCTTGCCCGGTTTCTGTTATTAATTCTATAATGTGTTTGCAGGTCACTCTGTCAACCCTGAAAAATGTGCGCTCACTTAAAGCACAGGAACTCATGCCTCATTGCTAATCCCACAGAGGCATCCAGAGTCTTCATTCACATTCTCTGAGTCATTAGCTTCTGCGCTCATCCCAGCTGCCTGCGCTTGCCCGGTACACCTTCTCCCTTTAAACCGCCTGCCAAGTGCCATGGTCCTCGAGAGGAATTACGAAGCATAGGTAACTCTTAGAACCGGAGTTTCAGAGGGTGGAGGTGAAATGTAAGGACTGCTAAAAGGGAAGCACAGCCCCAGCCAGGTGCTCAGTGGGTTGGAGCATTGTCCTACGCACCAAAAGGCCGCAGGTTCCATCCCTGGTTGGGGCCCATACCTACGCAGCAGGTTCGATCCCTGGTCAGGGTGCATGCAGGAGGCGGCCAAACAATGTTTCTCTCTCTAAAGTCAGTGAACATATCCTCAGGTGAGGACTAAAGGAAAAAAATCACGGTGTGTGGCTGGAGTCGCGTAGCCGTGGGCATGGGAGCCTCTCCGAGGCAAGGGGCCCTGTGCTCCCACAGCGCCGAGCTGCTGCCCCCCGGCCTCCCACAGGTCCAAGTGCGTCACAACCGCACGTGTGCGTAACCACCAACAGAGTGACGTAGACGAGGGAGGCCCTCCGGAGCAGGACAGCGGGGCACGTGTGGGTTCCTGGCAAACTATAAGGCGTGTGTCCATCCTGACGGGACCCCACTCAGTTTTGAAACACGGGGGGGCTAAACCAGGTGCATCCCCTGGAGCTGTATTTTGGTGACCAGAGACTGGTTGGTCTACCTAAATGTTTCCTAAAAATCTAAAATAAAATTTAAAAAAGATACTAGATTATAGCGCTATAAAGTGATAATAATTTAGAGAGGGTTTATGTAGATGAATTCAGATCCACAGTAGGTCAGCAAAGGAAAATAAACAGGACAGTATAACAAGTAGCCAGAGGTACAAATTATATAATTTTTTCCTACTGCTTTTTGCTTTTAATTATATTTTAATTAATTACCAGGGGGATAAACCAGGCAAACGTATAAAATGCATTTAATATTTTAAAAATTATTATAAATCCGTTCCATTTAAAAACAGTATGGCCATTGCCTTTAATGTCCTACGTATGCTTCTCTTAAGCCCAGTCATCTTCTCCGCCTTCAGAAGCAACCGCTGTCCTGAGAAACGTGTCTATTGTGACCTCGCTTTGAATTCACAAGCAATATCGTATTTGGTTAGTAACGTGTTTTAACCCTTTGAGTGCCATGTGTAATTTAAATTTGGATCGACATGAGAAAAAGTTATGACCTGAGGTACAACAGAACACAGAATACGAATGATTCCACTGTTGTTTACATTCATAGCCATCGAAAAAAGAGTCGCTGGGAGAGCTGCTGGCACTTTTGGGAAAATTTGTCAGCATCGCTCACAGCGACGCTGGCACTCAGAGGGTTAAACTTCCGTGAATGGCAGCACGTGTTATTTTCCTACACTCTTTGCTTAGCCTTGTGCTCCATGCTGTCGTGTGCCTGCACCTGTCCTGTTGGTTGCCTACAGGCTGCTGCGCATTCGTCACCTTGTGCCACCGAGGAGAGCCACTGAGGAGAGTACGTGGCTCCCGGTGCATTAATGCTGGACTGGCGCTAGGGTGGCCTCCTAGGAGGGGGTGCTGGTGTCACAGGCATATTGGACACCTGGTGCACTGCTGCACCAACTTCTGGTCTCCCCTGTGACTTCCCAAGTGGCTCCGATAAACCCGCTCTGAAAAGGTGGCCTGCTTGGCCCCGGCATCTCCGCGTTTACTCACGGAGCGTTTCTCTCTCCTCTCGCCCTCGGATTTTCTGCAGGGTCAGTGGCAGACACTCGGCAGCCTGCTCAGTGCTGACCGTTGCCTTCTCGCACGTGTGTCCTCGTCTTAGGGCAGCGCAGCCACAGCCATGCAGACCTCGGGCTCTGCCGGGCAAGGGCGGACTGTCCGGGGCGGCTGCCGTGCCAGCCTCGCCGCTCGCCGCCGTGCGCAGGGTGTCGTGTCCTTGCCAAAGCGCAGCACCGTTAGGCCCCGCGCTTTGTGACTCCAACGGTCGGAGAGCCGTGCGTGGCAGCCCCGTGTCATGTCATCCCTCGTAGCTTTGGACCCCTCCTCACTCATTCGGTGGCCGTGTAGGACACTCGCTCCATGCGCGGGGTCCGCTGGAGGCGTTTTATCTCCTCGGTGGTTTTGTTCTCATGGAACCGAAGTCCTTGTCTGTAGTTTTAGGTGCACATGTTTTCAGATTTAGGTGGTACAAAAGCATCCTCACAGTTTGCACTGTATTTTCTCTTTTGATCTTTTTTTGATGAGCAAGTGTATTTAATTTACTGTTTGGGGAATTAATAATTTTTCTTTTATTTTTAGAATGTTCTTCATCTTGATTAAGAGTTTCTTTCTAGCTTGAGGTGAAAAAAAAAATTTCTGTATTACTTTCTCCAGGTTGAATAATCTGTCCTCACATGTACATACTTAACCCACCTAGAAGTACATATTTTGTAAACAATGCTACAAATTCAAAAGGTGCACCCAGACACCTGAATAAATTACTACAGCCTGAGAACTAACGTAGCACCGCCCCTGTCCAGGAAGACAGCGTGGCCAGGCCTCAGGAGTCTTCCTCACCGGGGCTCATGGAGTCTAGCCCACATCCCACCCTCTAGCCCTCTCCTAGGCCTCACCGTGTTTCTTCAGCACAACGCCCCGTGGGTAAAATTTACCCATCACGTGGAACTGTGAATTGGAGGTGTTTCACTGCTTCTGTGCTCTGCCACCCTTCTGCTGTTAATGGCCCTGAGCTGTCCCCACCCGGGAGCGAAGGGGAGCCATGAGGGCGTGGCCGTTTGTGAGCATGTGTCCTGGGAGCCCGCCCACGCTCGCCCTCTGGTTACGTGGACGTACTGGGTGGCAGGGCCATTGCACATGTGTCTCAGCAGCTTTGTTAGGTGGCGCCGTTTTCTCTAGGATGTTTATATGAGACGGGCCTGTTACCCGCCGTCCCTGAGCGGCATGGCCCTGCCCCGCCTCTGCACAGCGCTCGGCGTGGACGGTCGGCTCGCACGCTCACTTCTTCATTGTGGCAGGTCGTTGAATAGGCGGTGTTATCTAGAGGTGTTGTCTGATTGCTAATGGGATTGAGCGCTTTCTCACAGGTTTACTTCATATGTGTACTTCCCTTTCCTGATAGGTCTTCTGTTGTTTCATTATTGGGGTGTACATTCTATTGTAGAATCTGAGTAAGAGGTGTTGCTACTCCTAACGGCGTCTTTTGATGTGTATTAGCTCATAACTTGATGAAGGCAAGGTTGCCCGTCTCTCTCTTTCTGGAAAGATAGAGCACATGTTGTGTGTTGTGACATGTCTTCCCCTTCCTGAGGTCGTAAAGAAATCGGCTTGAGGTCGCCCGGAGAGAGAGCGGCTAAGCCACGGTCCAGGTGGAGTTTGAGGAGTTCCAGACTAACCTGTCACCGCCAGCGAGGTGCCGGTACCACCTGAAACAAAAAAACAAGAAAAACGTCCACCACGCAAAAGTGTGTGCACTGAAAGTATGAAGTAGGCGTTGGTGGTCCTTATCAGAGTTATACAGTGTAGAGAGCATCAATTAATTATTTGTCATTTCCGAATAATGAGTTAGACCCGGCCTCGGATGAACAGGGAGGAATAAGCAAGGACCTGAGGGCAGCGGTCTGCGTAGCCAAGTGGAGCGGGTTCCGCGGTCTCGGGCACTGCGCAGTGTTCGGTACATTGTCGTCGCCCAGGAGCTGAATGGCGCCCCGTGACGCGTTCACTCACCTCACATGGATGAGCAGTTCACATCAGATAACAGATCCTTCACCGGCCTGAGCCCGCCCGCTGCTATCAGTGCAGAGATCCGTCACTGTCCCCTCCGTTTCTGGCTCAGGCCGGGGAATTGGATGGCTTTGGAAGCACAGGCAGTGTCCCTGTGCCGGCCTCCCCGCTGTGAGTGTGCCCGTGGTGACCGGGCTTACGGGAGCGTAGACAGGACGGTGTAGAAACGTCCTGGGGGACAGAAGGACACAGCGTGTGCTCAGTTCATGCAGCACAGATAGCACCGCGCTCTGCTGTGGTTCCGGGTGGTAGAATAAACAAACAAAACATTTACAGTTAGTGCATTAAAAGTAGTAAGTTAAATTTAGTCACACGTATTTTAAGTATCTTGTACTATATATTTTAAATATCGCTCTGTATGTAATAGGATGCTTTAAAGTACTCCACTTGTATATGTAAAACATACATACACATATACATATGTTATACATATGTTAATTTGTTTAATCTTCAGTGAACAGATGGTAGATATCATCAGCCCAGTTTTAAATATGTAAAAACTGAAGTTCTGAGAAGTTCATCTTGCTTGAATTTACACAACTTATACGTGGTAGGAACGGACTTAAACCCACATGGCTCTAAAGCCCGTTCTCCTGCATGCTATGCTGGGATGCTGGAGCTCAGTACCTACGGAATGAAGAACAGAAATGTAGCGGATTAAAGGAACTCAGGAAATGGAAGTTGACTTGATGCTTAGAAAATACATTGCAGGTAATGGATTTCAAGAATAACAGCAAAATGAGAGCAAGCGTTAATAAACCCATTTTAACAAATGAAAACTGGGATACATCTATTTAATAAGTGGAACAGGTCACAGATCAACTTAAAATTAAGGCAAATGAGCAAAGAAGTAATATATATCTTGGCATATATCACTATTCTTGGTCAACTCCGTAATGACAATAGAAGTGTGTGGGTACAGTAGCATTATATGAGTCACTTTGGATTTGATCTTTACAACAAAACCAGCAAGTTAGGAATCATGTTCCCCAATTTACATCTTGGTAAACTGAGGCAGAAAGAAACTAAGTTAACTTCTGAAGTTCATAAAGTCAATACATAGTCAGGCCAGAATTTAAAACTAGGTCCTTTTGGTGCCGATTTCCGTGGTTTCTTCCCCTCTGCACGTCCCTCTGGCTGTGCCGAGGTGCAGAACTGCTTGATGGTTAAGCCTGAGACTGTCAGTGCGAGACCTGCCGGGGAAGCTCAGAAGCGCGGCCGGACAAGGAGACGCCTGCCACACACCGCGCTTTGGCCCGGAAATGCGGCCTTGGCGTGTTCTATGAGGTTCACACTGATGGATTTATGCGCTTCAGATAGACAGGAAAGTGTGACAGACTGGTTGAGAAGCCGGTACTGGGCCTTGGCAATGCTCAGAACTACACAAAGAATCATTCCCGAGTGTATCTGTTTACTCTGTTTCAAATCATTGTGATTCTATAAACATTTATCAGTCTCCATTGGTTTTGCAATCCGATTTGAACTTCCAGGGAAAAGCAGATTTTCAAAGTTCTTTTAAAATAAAAACTCAGCTTCTTTGCCTTTTGAGAGATGTTTGAATCCTTTCTGGACTATGTTATATAAGAGAGCCTTCCCCTCTCAGGATGGGTCCCTGGTCATTGTATTTCTGAAAAAAAAAGCCCTCTCTCACCTTGAAAAATAGGGAAAGAAACCAGCGTCTGTGTTTGAAATGATTTACAATCCAGCTTTTGGATATAATTAAAATCATCCCTGACGGTGCCCAGGGCGATTGTGGAAGAAGAGTAGAAAATAGGGATTTTTAAGGAGGGTTTTGCCTCCAGTTCAGGAGCCTGGGGAGGGAGTGGGGAGCGTAGAGAAAGACAGCCACCGGGGGGCCCAGAGCCGGAGCTGAGCCCGGAGGGTGTCACCTGGTGGGTGCTCTGGGGCGCGTTGGCAGGAGGGCCCGGGGAAGAGTCCCTTGGGTGCTGGGGGCTATGCTGGATCGAGTCTTGTCTTTAAGGGGGTGAGAGCGTCACATGCGCCTGAGCCCAGGTCCTCGCAAGCCAACATCACTTTGCAGTGACAGAGAATTTGATGCTGCTATAATGCAAGTGTCCTTACCGACCACGGACCTGTCACTGCAGGAGTGGGAGTGAGGTCTGAATGATGCCCCCCATAGACCCCTCGGGGCACTTCTGAAAGTGCCTCTGTGCTTCCTGTCCCCTCCCGATGTTAAAGACGTTTGTTGGAATAAAAGGGTACCCCTGGACCTCTGCCCTAGAGGGGAAGGGTGATTCTCTCACTGAACATGGCATTGAGGTGGGCATACGGGAGCCCCCAGAGCTGGGATGGTGCCGCTGGAGCACCGGGCCCACGGCGAGGGTGCTGTGTGTGTCCCTGATGGCACGGTGTAAGGGTGGACGAGGAACGGCTGGAATTACCGTGAAACTCCTACGTGTCTGGCATTGCTATGGTAACCTTGTATCTTTTATGTCTTTAATTCCCTCTCCTTTTTTATATTCTCAAGATTACACACTGAAGTAGAGAGTTTCATCTCCACTTTAAAAAACAGAATGAGCTGAAGCTTATAAAGGTTATGGAACTTGCTTATGATTACTTGCTCAGGAGCTCAGGGACTGGGATCAGACTCTCTGTGACTCTAACATCAAAGCCCTTCTCCTCTTTTACACGTAACACTGGTTGTGTGTGTGTGTGTGTGTGTGTGTGTGCGCGGGCTGATTCTCTGAGTGGCTTTAGGCAAATCATTTAACTGCTTTGGACCTCAGACCACACGTGTGGGGACATAGAACAGAATTGTGGCCCAGTACAGTTTCCTGCAGGCTTGCGTGCCGGCGTGGAGGCGAGGAGTGGGGCACCTCTGCAGGTGTTTTCCCATGAATACACACGCGGTCATATATTGAAACAACTCAGTGTCTCGAAACTGCTGAACCTCCCTCATTCCTGCTTCGCTGTATGTGCTTTTCTTAGAGATTCCGGGGGGAGGTGGGGGTGCAGCAGGGTCTTTAAAGCAGGCGCAGCCCTCCCTGAAATCTGCTTCTTGGGTTAAAAGGAAATTGCTCTTGTCCTTGGCAGATAATGGGACTGGTAGTTTGACACCTGTCCTTCTTCACCGTCGTTGCCAAGGAACGGGCCAGTCCTAAATGTATTTAGGCGACGCCTGATTGCGTCCCCCACTCTGAGTGGGCACAACAGGAGGCGGGAGCTTCTCAGGGCGCTTCTCCCCGAGAATCATGCCAGTGCTCTCTGTCACCCCCGAGTTGTCTAGCTTTGGGAGTTAGAGAAAGGAACCGAAGATGCACTCCACGGCGCCGGTAAGGGGCAGGAGAGGACGGAAGAGCAGCAAGCTTGAACGCCGTTCCAGGATCCTTCCTCTGACTCGGCTCCTGGAAACGGAGGTCACACAGTGGTCACGGCAGGAGAGCAGCAGGCCCTCTGGGAGAGCGGGGCCGAGGTTTCCCCGGGAAAGGGGGGGGAAGTGCGGACGAGCGGCCACCCTTCCCCAGCCAAAGCCCATCTCCTCCTGGTGACGGGAAGCGCTTCCAGCTGCCGCGCGGCCACGGTGGACGTGGCGGCCCAGTCAGGGTGCGTGGTCTGTGTGGAGACGTCCCCAGAGGATGCGGTTTGTGTGACATTGTCACATGCCCGTCTGCAACCATCTGGCCGCTCTCCTCCCGAGTGAGAAGGCCGGACTGAAGCAAAACGAAAGCCAGTTCAGAGCCTTGGCTGTGATGGGTCCAGACGAGAGACAGAGAGAGGACATAAACGTCTCCGTTGTGGGGGCCTACACACAGCTTTGAAAGTACCCTTGTTTTTCGTTTATTGCAACATTTATGTTGATTTTGCACAAAAAAAAATGTATAGTGTAATATGTAGGATTTAGATCAGATGTTTTTTGTTTTTTTTTAAGTATATTTTATTGATTATATTGTTACAATAGTTTCAGTTTTTCCCCCTTTGCTCCCCTCTGCCCAGTACCCTCCTTCCCCAGCAATCCCACCCCCCTTAGTTCATGCCCATGGGTCATACATGTAAGTTGCCCGGCTTCACTCTTTCCTATATTAGTCTTTTTAAAAATATATATTAATTAATTAATTTTTTATACCATTAACGAATAACAATTCCCCCCTCTCAGACTTAAGACCCTTTATAATCTTATAAAGGACAATGGGCTCAGATGTTTGATGTTTCAACTAAAATGCTACCATCATGACACCATCAATTACAAAATATAATTTAAACATTCCTGTTGACATTAAGTAAAAAAGTGAGCATTTGCATTTCTTTTTTATTATTCAGCCTTTATTTTTTCTAGTTTTAAATATTTTGTTTTTTATTAAAATTATTGGGGCAACATTGGTTAATGAAATTAGACAGGGTTCAGTTCTATGACACATCATCCGTATACCGCATTCTTTTTATTACCCCAAGTCGATTCTCCTTCCGTCACCATCCATCTGACCCCCTTTGCCCCTCGCTACCTCCCCAGACCTCCTGCCCCCAGTGACCACCATCCTGCTGTCTGTGTCCGAGTTTTCATTTGTCTTGTCTGTTCATTTGTTGTTTTCAGTGGCCTGTCCCACACGATGCCATGTAATTTAACGGCTGATCATATGCTGACGTTGTGTTGGCATGGTTTCCCTGTGCTTCGTGTGAGCCTTTTCGTACGGGTCTGCATGTCCCCCAGTGTGTACTGGGACGGTAACTGATAAGGTGCAAAGGGATGGAATGGAGGGATAGCAAGGTCAAGTCCTAGCACATCGTTTGCTGTTTGTTGTGAGAAGGAAGATCTCCAGTAGGTGGGGGTGCACCAGATGGAGAGGGTCATTTTCCCTGCGGCTGGAGACGCGTGGGATCCCGGAGCACGTCTGAGTCGCGTTTGTGGGGAGAAGAGACAAAGTGAAGCGCGAGGTCTGCGCACAGCTGTCGCCTAGAAGACCAGAACTGAGGTCATGGCCTCCGGTGTCCGACGGCAGGCGGGGGCTAACAGCGTGAGAGGCAGACCGTGATCAACGGGGGTGTGAAGAGGCTGGTCCCGTTGGGAGTCTGCACGTGCTCCCCAAAGTGACCCGACGTCCATCCAGACCGGGCTACTGTGCGTCCTGGCAGTGGGACTCAGCCAGGACTTGTGGAGAAGCGGGAGAGGTGAAGGGCGTGCGGCAAATGGCCGTGGAAGGCCCCTTCCTGAGCACGGCCGGGCACGTGATGGCAGAGACCGTCCAGAGTGCTCGCTGCGGGGAGCCAGGTTAGGGAAACAGAGCCAGGCCTGAAGCAAAGAGCTTCAAAAAGGGTGGTACCCACGGAGAGGGAGAGAGCTCCCTAAGGTGCCCACGTGAGCAGGGAGACAGTGCGAACACCAGGGGCTGGAGCCCTGGTCAGGTTTCTTCCAACTGTTTAAAAGCAAAGAGACAGTACAGATCCTGTCTTACTACTGGGGAACAATTTAGTGCCCTGGACCAGTTTTTTAATGTAGAAAATGAAAAAATATATATACTTTCCAACGTAAATTATAAGGATCAAACAAACTAAGAGATATGAACAAGTAATTGCATTAATTTTTAAAAAGTAATATTGAGTATTTTATTGTGTGTCGAGCAGTGTATTTTACACTCCTGTCTCCTCTCTTTCTCCCAAAGCACAGTGTTCGCATCCCCTTGCTACAGCCCCGTGAGGCAGAACGCATTTTATCCCCAGGCTAGTTGGTGCACAGAGAGCCTGGGTAATTTGTGACAGACAGCTAGTAAGTTGGAGAGCCTGTGTTTGAATCCGGGAACTGAAGCCTTTAGGCTGCGTGTCCACTTGGGCCCTGACCCACGGGACAGTCTGGCAGAAGATCTGTGCAGGAGGGCTGTGAGCATTTAAATGCCTGTTGCCACACAAGGTTGATTAAATATCTCAGAGGTGTCCCCATTAACGTGTGTTTCTGACAGCAGCGGAGACCTGACTTTGTAACACCGTCCAGTCCTGCTCCTTGTAGCCACACTAGTAGGTTCTTTTTCTCTCCTCCATCATCATCTTCATGTAACAAGTATTGAAGAGGCTGGAACAGCGCCTGCTGATAATGATTCACATCTATTTTACCAACCCCTTTGTCTGGTAAAGAGTCCAGAACTCTGTAGGTGACCCCTTCGACTATATCACAGATTGAAAGTACATGAACCTGTGATTTATTGGGCTATTTCTATCAGCCCCCCAAGATGTCCAAGACAAAAATGCTTTTAAAGGTTTGATTCCTCCACATGAACGTGAACTTTAAAACGCTGATGACAAGTGCAATCAGACATCTATACCTGACCCCTGTACGTGGTAGAAGCTGAAGCACCATACTTCCCTCCTGCCTTCCTTCCCCCGCAGCCTGAGAGCAGAGACTATACACCGCCTAACACATGGTAGTTCTGTCCCAACACACATCACCACGTGACTGCAGAATCACACTCACATGTAGTCTAACACATGTCGCTCTTCAACAGAGGACACCATTCTGTGCTCGTGATTCTCCTGTCTCTCTTACGTTTTTGTCCCACCGGTCCTCGGTGGCTTTCTCATCCTGACACAGCATTTTTAGCTTTTTGTTTGTTTTTACTTGCAGGCTGCTTGTGTTCATTCATATATTTACGGAACACATACTGTGTTAAGCACCCACTTTATGCTGCACACCAAGACAACACGCACCGACAGGCGAGACCTCTCTCGCGGACGGCGCGTTCTGGCGGCAGGGGCTGGAGGGGACAGCAGGCAGCACGCAGACAGCGTGAAAGGTAAAGACGGGAGGGAACTAGGAGCTTTGGGGGGCACTTTGCACTACTCCACTCGTAATTTGTTCACCGACTATTAGGCACTGACTGTTCACCGTGAATAAAAATCAACTAGATATTCCACCACCAAAAGGATTTATTCAGAAAAAAGAAAGGATTGCAATCTGGACGTGCCGACGTGATGGCCACGCGCAGGAACTGCAGGGCCAGAGGGGAAGGAGCTTCGTGGAGCGGAGGAGGGAGTTAGGGGGCAGGGCTGCTCCGCTGATAGAGGCCCCCGGGAGGGCTCTCACGAGGACAGAGGTGCGATGGCCCCCCCCACGGGCCCTCCCAACTCCTGTCTGGGTTAAGGTCTCTCCTACATCTTAACCTGTTATCTGTCAGAAAGTGTCCTGGGCACTAGGAATGAAAGGGTGGGAAAATGTCGAATCTGGCAGGGCAGACTCACAGCAGTATAGGAAATGCAGGGACAGTGGGGGACAGGTGTGTCCTAGCTGTGAAGCGGGTGGGTCCTTTCAAGAACACAGGTGTGTGTGCCACAGAATTGCATTAAAGCACAGTGAGCCAGGGGACGGTCCAGTGGGCCACGGAGACTCTAGAGGGAGGGGCTCCAAGGCATCGTGAGCTGATGTGTGACAATAAAGTGGAGAAGTGGACAGGCGACACTTACATGATGTTGAGGTTGACCAGAAATAAGACGGGTTAGTAGATTTATGAAGAAATTTTGTATGTGCAAGCCAGGAAAATGTGACCAAAGGAGGGGGCAGTTGAACATAAAGGGAAGAACAAGGAAACCAGGCCTCAGAGGAGCAGAAGATGAAAGTGTTCAGAACTTCAGGAGGCGACGTGGTTCCTGTCCCGGAGACTGGCTGGGAAGAAGGATGGGCGCCGCTGTGGCCGGGCTCAGGGTCACGGGGTAAGAAGCCGCGGGAGAGTAAGCGATTGGCAGTGAAGAGCCTCAGTCCCTGAGGCAGGCTCTCAGCCGGGGCCACCTTTTCCTTCCCCTCCTTGTCCTGGTGACAAGGCTCAAAGTCTCCGGCCTCGGGGCCCCTTATCTCTAGGAGGACCCTCACACCGCTGGGTGCGGGCGTGACACGCAGAAGTGTTACAACTGGTAGTCACGGCGCGAGCGCATTCTTCTGCGGTTGTATTACTTAGTGTTTGTGTGTTTGTTTCTATGTGCGTCCCTCTTGTGAAGCTGCACATTTCATTGAGTCGCGCATGATTCCCCCGAACCTCGCGTTCCCCCTTATCTCTGAACTCTGGACAGGCACGTAACGGGGCACACCCCCCAGCGGGGCGCTTCCTGGGCCCCAGGCAGGGGCACCGCCCTTAGCTCTGCCCCCGGGCCGCAGCCCCTGAGACCACGCCCCCTGCGCTTTTGTCACCACTGAGGCTCAACATTGTGGAAAGGACAGGGACAGCAAATTCACAGCACCCTTCTGCTTTGACTTTTGGCAACTTGCTTTCTCGTAGGGTTCAAAGAATCATAAAATTAAACCGCATCCACTTACAGCTTTATAGCAACTGCTCACATAGCCTTTGCCAAGTTTCCCATAATAACTTCACATATAATTAGCATGTAATCTTCAAGCATAAATAACACTCTAATTAGTCTGTAATCTGCAATTATAATACACTTAGAGGCAAGGAGTATATACACGTAAGTGTAGGTATGAGCGAAGAGAGGGGAAGAGAGTATGAGGATTTCAGGTGTAAGTTATTCCCAGCGCTATTAAAGAGTGAGTGAGATCAAGGGAACCTGCTCACTGAGTTTCCACGTCCCCACAGTCAACGCAGCGCTCGCTGGATTTACAAAATGACAATAACAAATGTATGTACCTTGATTAGCTGTCACGACCGAACAAGCTTATCATAAGCACCAGATATGCAAACAAGACATGGCCTCTGGATGAATAACATTCATAATCTACTCGGAGGATAGAAACGACACCATTATGTAATTTAAGTATTGTAAAACCTTTTTTCCAGATGAAGAAATATTTAGAGGCTAGAAGTAAGTTAATCAAACGTTGAGCTTGACAATCAATCCACGGTTTTCAGATTAAAATCATGTATTCTTGTGACGACACTGTTTGCAAATAAAAATCAAAATATTTGGAAAGAAAATGATTAGTAAATAATTACCCAATGCAACCAAAAAATTAACCTTCTATGTCTGGAGCCAAGTATTCAAGATGCTGGAGGAGTTTCACAGCCCAGCAGGAGAGAAGAGAGAGGGGGAGTGAGGAGTGAACACAAAGTTATCTGCTTTTTACGGTGCTGACCGGAAGTGTTCATGAAGGACATATGGGGAAAAAACAGTTTTCCTCATTTTATTGAAAAGCCATCCTGCTATCAATTAAGCAAAACTGAAATATCAAAGTCTACAGATAAAAAGGGTTAAATAGGAATTATAGCTCAGCTTCCCTGAAAGAGCCAGAGAATGACATCAAAAGAGACAATGTGATTAAAGTGGAGACAATATTAAATTAATTCTAGACCGTGTTTAATTCCCAATAGGATTTGGTCAGAAAGACATTTCTATTCAAAAACCAACATCTGTTCAATCCAAAGGAGGCTTCTAAGGGATGAGACATTTTCTTTAACTTCTTAGTGATTTGCCTTTCACGTGCTTAGGACCATAATTGGATGGAATCATTTATCTCTTTGCAATTTTCTGGTTGTCATGATCACTTGTGACCTTATAATATGACTCTTGTTTATTAGGAAGCTTAAATTTTAGCAATAGCTTTAGCTGTACAACTCATGAACATAGGCAATGAATAATGCATTTTAATAAAAGACACCTGGAGTTCTTTGTGTAGCATCATTTGAATATGTCAAATGTAAGTAAAAATAGATGTTTTCCTTTTCAGGGAAGATTGAAATGTGCCATGATATGGGTAAAATTAATTTAGGCACTCATTCAGTGATAAGACATTCTGGGTTCCTTCTGCATGCTTGGAAGTTAAAGCTGACCTTCTCTCCTGGCCATCGATAGGGAGCTCCTCACTTGGGCGTGAGTGCAGCTAGCCCACTGCCATGGCTCTGGGGAGACTGGCCAGGGCCACACAGTGAGGGGATTTCAAGAGCGTAGACTGTTGACATTCAGGCACCATTTCTGAGAATGTCCAAGCAGAGTGAGAAGACTCAGGCCAAAGAAGAGGGAGCAGGAACCCAAATCAGCAAGGGTCAGGGTAGTGGTCACCTGGGAGCACTTTTCCAAAGACATTGGATGGACTTTATGACCACTGTGTAGACCCTTGATGAAGTAAATGGAAAGAGGACAGGAGGTAGACGGGACCTGGTGAGAAGCAGGCTCAGAAAAGTGGTTTTATCGGACCACGGAGGCCTCTGAGCAGGAAGCGCGCGGGTGGGCTCAGACGCACCAGGCAGTATTTGAGAGTCAGTGATGGTACACGTTAACCACCTTAAGTCAGAGCCCCACACGACTGAAAATATCCTGTCTAGGATTTGTTTCTATCTTGGAACAGAAAAACCCCAGTGACGTCTTGCTCTCTGTTTTTATTCTACTTTCTTCGGTGGTGATGTTATGCCCAGGAAAACTTTCCCTGAGAGAAAAGACGGCACTAGGAGTCACAAGACTGTGTTTTACTGGCTTAGGCGTTGCAGAGGAAGGACAGGACCTAGCTCCCAGGTCTCCCAGTCACATTTCCGAGCAAGACTGGCTCCATCTTGCATTTGGTCCCCAGGTCTCAGCCCATTCCTTTGTCAGGTGGATGTAGGACCCAGTGCTGGTGGCACCTGAATAAACCACGTGGACCTGGCATGGGAGGATCACGGCTCCTCAAGGCAAACAAGGTGCTGCAACCAGAGGAGGGAGGAGTGGGTGCTGAGCAGCCAAGTGCTGCCTCTGAAGGGGATCATTAAACTATCTCTTAGGTGCGCGCACACACACACACACACACACACACACACACACGCACGCACACACACCTCTTAGAGCATAAATACCATCACAGAGTCTCTATGTGCTTAAGAAGAACAATAGGACTAGGATAGGCAAGTGGTAAAAGATTAATGCAGACAAATGCTTAACTGCGTATGGAAAAAATATGCACAAAGGAATGGAAATTAAAACAATAATGAGGTGCCATGTTTCAGCTGAATCTGACGATTGCTCTGGGGAATGAATAGCTAGCTGGTGTACCTGTAAATTATTGCTAGTTACTTGGAAGCATTTTATTCTTAAGCCTATCTCAATAGATTTTAAAAGTACATTTATATATATTGATTTAGTACTATTGATTTTTGTAAGCTAACCTAAGGAAATAATATGAAAGAAAAATAATAACCCAATAGTCGAAGATTATTTTAGTGTTACATATTATAGTAAAAAATGAAGAGTGTGTGAAATTTAACATCAGGAAGTAGTCATTTATTTTATAGTATAAAATTATCAAGTTATTTTGGGTAAGTTATTCAGTCTCTGAAACCTTATTTTCTGATGAGTATAACAAGAAAAATGTAACCTCCTCAATATTTTTTAAGTAAGAATGGACTGATAATAATGTATAAAATGCCAAGTGCAGTGCATATAGTTGGTTGGGAAATTGTAGCTTTTATTATAACTAGAATCATAATTAAAATTAGTTTTATGTAGTACCCAAAAGGAATTGCGTTATATAATGTTAAATAACAATAAATCAATAGAACAAAAGCACATGAATAAAAAACGTAGGAAGCCTTATTATTGGATCACTGTTGTATTTGGGTCGCAGCCTCTGGTTAGCTGTTTACACACCTGTTTTCCAGATGCCCCATGGTACCATATATCATGGACGTTCATGACTCTTAACGTAGCTAATGCATGTAAAAGCAGCTCACGAAATGAAGAGTGTCCTGGGAAATCAGCACTGACGAGAGGGACTATTTCAATGAAGCGGGGAAGCCGAGACTTGCGGCCCTAAGTTAGCCAACTGTGTTGAGAACGCAAAGTGTCTGACGGACGAAGCGAACGTTTAAGAGCCAGACTGCCTCCCCCACCCATCCGGGAGCAGACTCCTGTTTTGTCCAACGCGTCTGAAGGCCGATCACTAAGAATAAACAATAACCAAACGAGACCTTGCTGGGTTATAAATCTAAATACGCTGGGGACCGGATGAAGCCGGTGTGAGAGCAAGTTTGAAATGCACGGAAGAAGGGGAGCGTGGCGATTTGCCTGCAGCGGCGCAGACTGCCACTGGCTTTAGTTGAGCACGCTTGGCGGGGAACATGGCGCTGCCTCGGGCCCCTGCAGGAACAGCCCAGAGAGTGAGCCCTGAGCAGACAGGGGCTGGACGCTGGGAAGAGTGTCCTGCATTCAGGAGCTCTGGGCTCTGCCCTGGGCCGTGAGTGGGGAGCTATATGGCTGCAGGTGGGAGTTTGGTATCTCCCAGCCGAAATGTTCTCAGACAGAAATGTGGCACCGATCTGTGCCTCCCACGCGTGACTGCTGTGCAGGGCAGAGGTGATGAGTGTGGGGTGCCTACCTGCCGCACACGGTTCTTCCCACAGAAGGGTGCTGGTGAACAAAGCATAACCCACACAAACCCAGGGGAGCCCCAGAGAACCGAGCCTGGCCTCCCTTTCCCGTAGGTATAGTTTTCACACGCCACGAGAGGGAGCCACAGTCCCCACCGCCTCTCTTCCGTCCCCTGTTAGTGCCCGCTGCTCCCACCTCTCAGCCCTGGCAGCTGTTGCCCCCCTGTGCCTCCTTGTGCTCTGGCACCCCTCCTGGCCTTCCCTTTCAGGGGTCCCGGGGTCAGCCCTAGCGAGCAGGGTCGTCCTGGGACTGTAACGGCAGGGAAAGGACAGGGGACACCCTTTACAGACAGGTGTCCGTGTGTAGGGTAAACGTGTACACCAGAGCCTCAGTAGATCGTAAAGTCTCCTTTACCATCTATGGAGGCCCGTCGGCCTCTCTCTCACTTCTATACCGTGAGCATATCTCGAAAGCACCCCTGGTTTACTGTTATCAGTGCAAATAGCTGATCATATTGGGAATAGTGATAATTTTACGACACATTTGCTGTGAACCAGACACTGTGATAAATTAGTTATATCCTTAGTTACGGGTGAGGCTTGGTGGCAGAGGGCAGCCCATCCAGAGCATGCTTCTGGTCAGAGGTGGGCGCTCACTGGAGCCCGTGCGCCAGAGAAGAGGGAAACATCACTGCCGGACAGATGAAGGAAATAAGGAAAGCAAGTGCGTTTTCTAGAACCACAAAAAAAGAAAGGAAGGAGAGGAAGAAATAAGCGGCAAAGAAAAGAAACAAGCTAAATTTAAAGCGTCTGACTGAGACCCCAGCTTTCCCACCAGATGGTCCCTAAGAATAAAAGGCCACAAACGACGTAGAGAGGATTTTCCATAAGGCAAAGTTAGGCCTCCTAAAAATTCTCAGCTCAGGAAGTGCAAATTAAATGTAAAAATAGACATCTTTTCATCACATCCCCTAATCTTGCACATTTCAAACTTCAGAAGAAAATTGGATAAAATGGAGTACAACTGTCAAAAGAGTATGGGCCGGGTCTGGTGCAGCCATCACTCAGGGCTTTGCTGGCTGGAGCTAACATCTGCTTTTCGCCTTCAGAAGCATCACTAAAGCGCTTCTCACAGACCTTTGCGGCTCCCAGACCCCGAGTGCCCTGCGGTCAGGCCCGTGACTGCCCCTGAGCACCCGCCAGCCTACACTGGTGCCCAGCGCCCCGGTGACGCGCCCTGAGCTTCCCAGTGTCCTCCAGCCCCAGCCTCCGCCACTGCCCTGCTGCGCGGCCCAGACAGGCTGCCTCGCTGCCCTTTGTCTCCATCTCCAGCAGGGACAGGCAGCAAGGACACCGGCACCTGTCCCAGAGCGCTGTTGCCAGCGGCGTTTGAAATACCACATGGTGGGTTGCTCGGTGCTGAAAAGTAGACTCGGGGCTAAGGTTCAGAGGCCATGCAGAGGTGAATAAGAAATTTCCCCTGATTTCAAAGAATTTATAATCTAGCAGGAGGAGGAGATACGTTGGAAACAAGCTGGTACCATGGAGTGAGCTTTAAAGTCAAACATGGGCTTAAAATCTGCTTTTTCCACTTACTATGCGATCTTAGAATGTTACTTAAAATCTCTGCACCTCATGGCCGTTTTAAGTAAGTGGAGCCCATCATGTTTACTCAGAGGTGCTATAAAAGTTAGATATAGTGTGGGTTATGAACTTTTCAAAACGTGTCGTATATCGTAGATTCTCAAAAATAGGGTGCCCCATCATCATTCATTGAAATAACATGAACTCATGACAGCACTAGTCCAAGAATACGTGTAGTTGTCATACATGTAACAAACGTCACTGGGCGATCATAAGTATTTACGATGCTGTGACAGTTCAGGAGAAGAGACATGCGTTGGTTGAGAGAGGAGGACGGGGAACTAGTAGGATAGGATTTCGGGGAACGTTTCAAGCAGAAAGAACAGCCTGAACACAAATATGGTTCAGGATTCTTGGCGTGGACTTTTAACAGTAGTTGCACAACACAGACTAAAGGGAACGATGACGACGTGAAAGCCACGCTGCTGGTGTTGACTCCCCAGGTCAGAGGAAGCCGCTGGAGCTCTGAGAGCAGGAGCGATGGTTACTGCAGCTGTCTGGGCAGGATCATTACATGTGGTCTGGGGCTTTCGAACGTAGAGAGTATTCCAGGGAGAAGAATGATTAGAATAACAGGTCACGTGGCCAGCCAGCAAGAACATAATGATAATGGCCAACACCATGAATATTTATTATGTGTCTAATGTGGGCTCAGTGCGCTAAATGCATTGTTTTCTACACCCTCTCAATTATGTATTATTTGGCAAATAAGGAAAGTAAACTTTGGAGAGGCTGAGTTAAGACTCTGGGTTATACATCAGGGAAATCATTTTGGGCCTACGTTTCAAATGAGGCGCGTTTCACATCAAAATTCATATTGTGAGATGTTTTCACACACTGGGTTATATAAATTTTTAAAATTCTATTTGAAGAGACAAGTTAAAGCAAAGGTATAGCTATGGGGACAATTTCTGGGCTTTTAAAATAAGTAAACTATTTTATGTTTGGGTTTGTCTTCTTGTGTTGGAGCATAAACTCCCAGAAGTTACACAAACACTAATTTAATGCACGGTACACACACACGTGTTTGTTGAATGACTGAGTGAGTGACAGTGCATTTTGGCCAGCCCTGTTAGGCTCAGGGCATACTGGCACCAATAGTCAGGGTCTCTCCCCTACCTGTAAGCTCCCCTGAGCCAGCACGTGGGAGAGGCGGAATGCCAGGCTTGTTCTTGGCGAGTGACATGACAGATGTTCCCTTGTCTATCATGTCCCTAAAGTCCTGTAGTGATTCCTCATTGTCCCCAAGATTCAGTTCCATCTCAGGAATATGGCAACAGAGGCCTGATTCTTATTATTTTTATGAGTAAATTATAGAAGTACTTCACATATACTTTATATATAATCCCTCAGTTTGTGTCTTTCTATTAATTTTTAATAGTGATATTTGATAAGCAAAAAGATTTATTTTAATAAGGCAAATTTATGTATTTTAGTGCTTAAGTTTTTAAAATGTTCTAAGGTAGTGTTTCCTATCCCAGAGTCATGAAGATAGTCTTCAGTGTTTTCATTTACTTAAAAATAAACCAAAATAAAAGCTCACAATAAATTGACTGCAGCAGGATCAATGTGAATCAAGCTATTATTAAGCCAAGTATTACATTTTTTTCCAAACTCTAAAGTAATGGTACTAAGCTCTCTAAATACTTCTATTTTTGAAAAATACAATCATATAAAGCACATTTTGAAAAACATAAACAAAAGCATTCTATTTGTTCACCTTTTATGTGATTAATATAGTTATTTTAAAATAATAAACAGTGGGTGAATAAGTAATAAATCTGTTTTATTAAAACAGATACACATTTAATTATTTGTTAATTTAAATTAATATGCTAATTATTATTATACGTAACCCATATAGGCATAATCTCTCTTGAGCATTCAATAGAGGAAACTTGAGATGAAAATATTTAAGGAATACCGTTCCATAAAACAAATAATTACAACTCAAAAAATATCACCATTTCTTTTTCTCCTATGAATACATAAACAATGATGGATAATTAATACCAAGATTAAAACACAAAAGGATATTTTGATACCAATGTCTACTTTTTATTTAATGGATTTAAAAGATTGAAGATCAAATGGTTTTAATATTTTGTCCATCGTTAAAGTGTTAAGGGATTTAGGCAAAGAATCATCAGTTCACTTATTTTGCCAGAAGTGTGGCCTTCTAAATTATAGAAAGTAACAATGGTAACAAAATGCCATATCTTACATTGCTAATGATAATAATATTGCTGTAATACCTTCACAAGATTAATTCAGAGTATCAAAAGAACTTTAAAAAATACTCACACTTTTGACACAATAATCTCAGTTCTAAGATTTCAGAGTGAACAAAACATGAGTTGGGAGTAAACCAAGCTTAAATAAAACCTAAAAAGTTGTAAATAAAATAAAACATCATTTATAACAGTAACACACTAGAAACAATGTATATATCTGAGAATATTAACAATGGAATATACTACAGGCAGAAAAATTGCATTTATGAAGTGTATGTTGATACATGAAGACTTATATTAGGTACCAAAACAGGCGCAGCTAAGGAACTTATAGATATATGTATACCTTTAAATACATGTGTCAGGAAACAAAAATAAATTGCTCATTAAACTCAAAATATTGGAAAAGAATCAAACAGCTGAACACAAAGGGAAAAAGACAAAAGTAAGAAGGATAAGGACGTGGCAGACGAAGGAGAGAGCGTGGCGACAGAGCCGCTAACACGGATTTACAAAAATTAAGAGACGTTACTTTGAAAAGAAAAGTTAGATCTCTGGTCTGGGAATATTAATTGAGGAAAGGAGATATATCTGAGGCTAAAAAATAATATTACTAACCATTTTGCACTAATAAATTTATAAGTAGAGGAAATAAGTAATTTCATAGATATAATATGTATTAAATAAGTTGAAATGATGGTCAATGATCTCTCCTACCCCAAACTTCAGATAATAGTATCAAATGTTCACAATGTGCCAGACTTACCAGCAGGAGTTAAATTATTCAAGAAAATAGAAAGGACAGTTGGCATTTGATTTAGTAAAGACATTATTATTTGATTCAAAACCAAATGAGGAAAAATGCATGAAAAGAAATTCATAAGCTCAGTTCACATATTAATACACAGTCAGACATTGTAAGTAAATATTAACTATCCAGATCATACACTGTATTCAAAATATAATGACTGCTCTCAGACACAATGGAATTAAACTAAACGTCAGTAACAGAAAGACAACTGGAAACCCCCCCCCCCAATACCTGGAGACTGTTTAAACTGCGCACTTCTAAATAACACCTGATCAAAGAAGAAACTTTGAGAAATTAATATTTTGAGCTATGAAAATGAAAACTCATCAGAAACTGTGGAATTCCGTGAAAGTGGCACTGGGGGAACTCCATGGCATCGAATGTTTACATTAAAGAGAAAAGAGACCCAAACCATTCATCCAAGTTTCCACCATGAGACACTGGAAGTGTGTAGCTCTTTACTGTTCCTCCCTGGCCCTGGCTCTGTCTTCCTTTTACTTGACTGACAAGTGGAATTGGGAAAATTATACGATTAAAACAGTTGAGTGGATGTGTGTCAATGTCACTTCAATAGGAAGTGACGAAACCAGCGGAGTCATCTGAAAAGAAGTAGGCATGTGAACTAATCAATAATAAACCCTATTATTCAATATCACTTAGTAATTTACAGAGAATTTTATATTTATTATCTCATTAAACTTTCATACCCACTGCTGAGATTGTTAATACCTTCTTTCAGAGATAATCAGGTCACCTAAGATTGAACTAATTTTTATTAAAATTTATTTAAAAAATTGAGGCTATTATGTCCCAAGGACTAAACTACACATTTTTCACTTATTCATTTTCACTCAATACTCATGGAAGACGAATGAAGTCGTGTTAGGTTTTTCACTTTTTCTCTAAGTGAGAATGTCAAGGTTCTTATGGTTTCCTCAGAGCACATAGCAATAGCGCAGTCAAGGCTCTCAAACTCAGGTTCTCTCCTTGGGATTCTGTGGAGCTCCCGTTTGTCATCTGAGGATGCTCGCCTCCAGAGTCGGAAGGACACCAAGGGCGTGGAGAAACCGTGAAGGGTGGCCATGACCGCGAGAAGGGCGCCCTCCGTGGGTGAGTGGGGACATGCCGGCAGCACATCCGTGGGGAGCGCCGAGCTGGCCGAGCTCAGAACCGCCGAGACCACGTGCAGCCCGGGCACCGATGACCCTGAAGTCAGTATCCGTTCCAGGACCAAAAGGGTGTGAGACAGGGTGCGAGTCCCAGGCTGTCACCCCGACTTGTGAACACAGACCTGCCCTGGGGCCCGGGAAGGACAGCAGGCACCGCTGGTGCGCTGTGGCTGCACCTGCCACGAGGGGTCTTGTGCGGACACCTTCCCTGCCGGGGACTGTCATGGAGTTTGCTGACGACTCACTTTCTGCTGATTTTTAAGGACTCTTGTTTGTTTTAATAAAAACAACTTGTATTATAATTCATTACATTCTTATTACAGATGGTCAGAAAATATTTTTTAAAGTATAAAAAAGAAAATATTCCATGAAACCAGCAATCAATGATCATTGCTGGTAACATTTTAGGTATTTTTCTGTGCCTTTTTCTTCACAGCAGATCTCATCTTTCACTCAATTTCTGTTGCTTCCTTCATTCCAAAATTAACTCCGAGATCTGCAATCTGGCACAACACCCAGGCCCAGAGTCCCATCTTTGCATATTTACTGCTAGAATCCATGAATCCACACTTCGGGCCCATCTGCCAGCGGTACTGCTGCTGCTGGTACCGAAACTCTCCTGCTGAGCAGGACCCCAGGACCCCGCAGAGATGCTGGTGCGCCCGAAACCACCACCCGCGATGCTGCGGCTGCCCCCAAGGCTGCTGCAAGACCCCGGCGCCATCCTGGGCTGTCGTTGCTACTGATGCCAACGGCACGGCCAGAAGTGGGAGGCGGGAAATCCTTCTGTTTCCCTGCCAGTTCCTTCCAAACGCAGAACCAGGGAAATATATTTAAAGTCTCTGTTGAGAACATATGTTCGCAATATCGTCTTTCCTGTAGGCCAGGCTTTGGTCCCCACTCAGATGGCTGACCCAGGCCTTAAGAACCAAAAGCACGGAGCTACCTGTACAACCACCAGTCCCACGGGTGACACTGGGACGGAGAAATTCCAGGGAGCCAACGCAGGGGACTGTGCTAGTCACTTGGATTTTATTAATGCAGGTTCACTCAGCTTTTATTAATGCAGGTTTAATCCAAATCCGTACTAGCTTAATAATACCAATCACTCAGAAACAATCAGTAATAACATCACACAGGAGAACTGGAGGATAATGAACAAGTCCCAGAGTCTCAAGTCTCTGGGTCCGCAAGAGAGCAGCGTGAGTAAGGGAGCCGTCAGCATCCTGCAAGGCAGAATCTCTGGGGCCAGGCGGGCCGCGGGGAGACCAAGTCCTCAGTCCAGCCAGGCAGAGCCTCCAGTGGCCGATGTCGAAGGAGATCAGCGTGACATGGAGGGGCACTCTCGTGTGTGGAGCTCGGCTGTCTCAGCAGTGGTCCGGAGCCTGCCTCAGTTATACCTGGAAAGTGGGGTACTCTACCCTTCTGGGTCTCTTGGTAATTGTCTTGGCACCCCTGGTGGCAAGTGGGGAATTTCCCCAGGAGCCTATCTCTGGGTGGTTCCTCTCTGCAGATATGGCTATTCAGGTCATGTGCGCAGGTATCTTAGATGTGTCTCCTTGACAGATGTGTCTAGCATGACTTAGGTAGGTAAGTTTCCCTCTTGAACAAAAGTGTCATGGCTGACTGGTAGGTTTACATGAGTGACTCCATTCTGTTTTGTATACTTGATGCTATCTTGACTGTACCACTGCCATTTTGTTGGGCCTGCTCTCCACGGTCTTCTATGTCTCTAAAATTCAGAAAACACAAAAAGTGCAAATGGAGCTGATGATCACAGACTAAGCCTCACAACTGTTAAACAAGGCTACTTGAATTCCTTGCATCATTGATAGCTTCTGTTCTTATTACTATTTCTTTAAAAATAATACTGAGATTCTTAGTCCTATGTCTTTGGTTTGCTAGTAAAAAACAAAAACAGAAATCCAAAACTCTACATTAAGTTTCAGTTTTGGCTAAACAATGAATAATATTTAGTATAAATGGTTTTCATAAATATATACTATGAACTATATTATATACATGTATTGACTTACATAGATACATATGTAGAAGGTCCAAATATTACATGAGATATTTATACTGACAAGTATTCACTGTTTACCTGATACTCAAGTTCAAGAGTGTGTCCTATATTTTAATTGGTAAATCTATCAACCCTATACCTTAAGAATTTGTGGAAATTACAGGAGATGATGCCCCTTCATATTTACTATGACATTTCTCACTCGCCTTCCATGGTTCGCAGCTCTCTCCCAAGAGTAAGACTTGGTAACAGAGACCATAGTCTTACGGTTACGTACTAAGCGCTGTGTGAGCTGGGCTCCCTGATGGGAACTGGAGATGCGGACGGTGCTCAGAGTGGGTGTGTGTCCCTTTGCCCAGACGCCCAGCCTCTGTATCAGAACGGAGACTTCCGTTCCCTCCCTTGTTCGGAGCATTGGAAGACCCCGATGCTCACCTGACTCCCCCCTGGAAAATTGCCTGCATCCCAGGAGAGCTGCCTTGCCCAGTCACGCCTCCTCTGAGGAGTGGAGGGGCTGCCCATAGCTGGGAGATGCAGGGGTACAGAAGTCTGGCTTCTTTATAGTGAAGAAGAGCCGTTCTGAAGGCGCAGCCCCGCTTCCCAGCTCCATGTGGGATCTGCCGACACCATTGTGACTGCTTTTCAGGTCAGCCTCTCCCTCTGCTAAATCATGCTTTCCTGGGACGCGTCCTCTTACCCCTAATGCACGAGGGTCTCAAGTTCAATGTACGAAGGTGACTAGGACAGTTAGCGACTACCTTACGGGCCATAGATAGTCCACCTTGGTTGCAAAAAACAAGCACTTTTAAAAAAATTTGAAACCTACTTGTTCTTATTTCCCACTGCTTTTTCAGTTCCTAACAGGAGTCCAGTAAATGATTATTGAACAATATTGGGTAAATGATTGGATGACTAAAAGGATGTCTATAACTAGTGTGATGTTCACATAACAAAAGCTCAATAAATGCTAACCCCATCTCACTAAAGGAACATTAATCTACACTAAGTTCTGTGTACCACTTATAAGTTCCTGAGATTTTTCCACCTTACCTTAAACATGAAACCTCTTTGGGAAGCTAATTGAAACCCATTTATACAGAACTACAAAATTGTGTGTTTATTGACTGAAAAGAAAAGTGCAACAGAGAAAAAACTGTGGTAGTATACAAAAAAAATCAATGCATATTTTGTACTCTCCCGTTACCCCCAGTAATCCAATATGCTGTTTTGGCCCATCCGACTAGATCCAGGCTACCCTGGAGCTTTATGGAACGATGAAGCCACTGCCGTGCCTCTTGATAAAAATTCTTGGGCGCTATCCTGACGTTGGGTATTCTGGGCCAGCCACAGTTGTCAGCAGCCGGATCGTTTTCAGCGTGTTGCATCTGATGCACCTGCCCAGACCTACCATCCCGTGACGTCCCGTTGCCTTTCACACTGCATTCTGCCTTGGTCCTCTTGCTCTTTAGGTCGGTTATCTCAGAAATGGCCTGGCTGGGATACAGTCTCTAGATTATACGTATGTTTCGCCACTTTTTCCTTTCCTTCAGATTCTGCGTTGGCTGAACCTGACTCTGAAACTAGGTTCATTCTGGTCAGCCTCTAGAATGTCGTCATCCAGAGCTGATTTTAGTGCATTGAAACTATGAAATTGGATTCCAGGCTTGTGAGAAGTGCCATTTGCAACAGATTTCTCAGTATTTTTATTTTGGGTCAGATGCTAAATAATTCCGCGGCCAGCTTGTCTGTTTGCAATAATTCTGATTTAACATTGCAGGAGAGTTGCAAACACATATATAAAACAGATGAGACATTATGATTCGTCTAATCACTCTGTCATCTATCTATGTCTCTATGTATTCTTTAGTTTTTACCACGTGCCAGGTGAAAATAAAACCTGGCACGTGGTATATAAAAATTCATATGCCGCCATCACTGCTGGTAAATAAAGAAACTCTACTAGAAGTATGATATGTATAAATAATCACAAAGGGTTTGTATCCAGAAATAAATAATGTTTTCAACTCAATTAGAAGACAAGTAATTCAATTAAAAGCAAAACTTTCAAACACACACTTCACCAAAGTATGTACAAATGGCCAACCATCATCGCTCATTTATGAAAAAGAATGTTTAGCATTTTTGATTGTCAGAGAAATGCAAATTGAAACCACAATGAAAAATCACCGTGCCTCTTCCATAAATGCTAACAATTTCAAAGGCCCGATAATCCCCACTTTTGTGAAGCGGAACTGCTGCTCTGAGGCCTGTCCGGCGTTCCCTGCCAAGTTAGGCCCAGAGACCCCGCCCCTCCGTACTGCTGGGAACCTGCTGTGGATCCCTTGTGAGGACGCCCCCGTTGCCTGGGCTCCTTAGAACGTCAGGCAGCCCAGGTAGAGCGGCAGGAAGACAATATTCACCTGCTTTCTTTGCTCTTGTTTCGCTGCATGTTGTAAAAAGAAAACACCTGCAAAGGGACAAGTTAATGTTAGCAATTTTTTTAAAAGCCAGTGAAGATGCAGATATTTTAGCAAGCCTGAAAAAATGTATTAAAACTGGCCTCCTACCACCAAAAGTGCTATCCATTTCTTAATCTCCAATTTTCTTTTGAAACAAGATGTTAAGCATGTGTCTTGTTAGAGTTTTTTTCTAAGAGAAATTTCTATTTTCTGCTGTGATGATTCTCCTTTGGCTCCTGCCTTCCTCCCCACTGCCCTCCTCCTCCTCCTGACATAGCTTGGTGCTTTCTCACTTAACCAGCCCTGAGAGATAATGAACACGTCCATGGCCTTGATGTCGGCCATAGTTTTGTGGGTGTGTAATTATCTCCCAACCTGAGTGAGTCATATCCACTCGGTATATACAGCTTTTTATATGTCAGTCCTAACTCTATAGCGTGGTCAAATAAATACAGAATAAAAGTCATTCCTTTTAGAAATACCTATTAAAATATTTTAAGGGTAAAATGATATATCCCTTTGCTTCAGAATAATCTGAGATGGGGAATGGCTTGAGATAGATATAAAGCGTGGTTGATTACTAGTTGACAATTACTTAATCCGGATGAAGAACATGGTAATTAAATCTTTCTACTTTGGGTGTGTTTAAATCTTTCTATAATAAATTTACCGAGTTTCCAAAAAGATATACGATATTTTTTAGTATTTAGGAAAACGGGAAAGGCATTATAAAGGAGAAGAAACTTGAACGGTGGCTTTGAAGCACGTGACCGAAGAGCAGAGGACGAGAGTCTCTGGGAAGACGTTTCTTTGCAGAACTGATGTTGGCGGCAACCTCAAAGCTTCCTGGTCCTCATTGGATGGGGTCTTTACGCAGAGGCGGTACGGGGAGAGAAAACGGAGTGGAGAGGTCACACGCCTCTCTCCCGCTCTCGTTCTTGCCTCCCGCCCGCCCTCCCTCCCTCCCTTCCTTCCCGAAGCAAGAACAAGAAAGGGTGTGTAATATTCCATTTTCCCATCATCACTAGTGTGTTACCTCCTTCCAATATTTCCATTGCTGAGTTGCTAAATGCCACGGGGAGAAGAAAGTCTGTGGATTGCTAACAGAATGTATAATTTGCTTAAATACTTAATATTTTCCTCTAAAATTTTTTCTAGAAATATTTTGATATAAAAATTGGTTAATTTGCTTAAATATATGACAGTTAATCAAAGTAAATGACCTGCTCTACTTAAAAGAAAAAAGAAATTGGATTAAGCAATGTGTCCTTGGAAAATGAAAACACATTCAGCTAAATATGGCCAAATGACAAGCCCTCGGTAGAATAATTAAGAGAATGGGTTAATGAAATTACAGAATCATTTAGAAGTCCTCGGAAAGTGTGTGGTGTAACTGAATCTGTGCGTGTGTGTGTGTGTGTGCGTGCAAACACGCGTGTCCTTCTTTAGTTCTTTACGAGGTAGGGAGGCCCTTACACGGAAGAGTCCATTTTTCCTTCAACATGCATTTCACTTTTATCAGAATTATAAATCAATGTAGCTTCAATTATTGTATGGAAGAATTTGAATATCTTTAATTTTCCTGAGATTAAATTAATGTTTTTATTCATTTGCTTGTTTTCTAAAGCAGCCTTTATTGACCTCAATGCTGAATTTCCTTCCTTCGCATTCACGGAGCGGAAGGTTTTTCTGAGTTTGAATCCCATCCTCTGTTTGGTAAGTCACTTACTAGAATGTGACATGATTATTGAATCCAGTTCTTCCTTTTACAGTCTCAGTCCATCGTTCGTGTGGCAAAGTCTGGCGAGCAGGACAAAGGCAGGGCCGGGGAGACCAGGAGCACATGGGGGAGAGCCAGAGACGGGAGAGGGCTCCGTTCCGTGTGAGAGGCAGCATTCCGGCCCGTGTTCTCGGCCTCGTAGCTTGTTTTGTGTGCGGCGTAGCTCAGTGAGGCGCTTGTGGCTGGGACGGCATCCTTCCCACCTCACAGACGAGCGAAAGGCTTTCAGAGGTGCACGTCCACCCTTACCTACAGTGAGAGTGAAGGTCAAAGTCTGCGATCAGACGTGCCGCCCTGAGCCCAGCCTATCAGCCTGCTTTTAACCGAAGTGAATGAGCCAGCTGCTGCTTTAATACGGACCCTTTCCCCCAATAGTAAAAAATCAATAATCAGACTAACAGCGGGAATAATCAATAAAGGTTCCATTTTTCCTGCTACTTCTGAGAGTTCATATTCTGAGCTGCAGAATGGAAGGATTTAAACACTAGAATTTTATGGTATATGACTGGAAATTTTGTGGAGAATAATCTGTTACTTCGTGCACCTAGCAGATCTATAGAAATCCTGGCTCTTGGGCCTCCAGGATATAATCAGAAAGCTTTATTAAGCAGTAAATATGTTCCAGACTGTCGGCCCGTTTCTGGGACATAAAGATGAAAGACGTCACCGCTGCCTTTCACGAGGCAGAGGTCTGCCCTGGTGCGAGCTCCACTGAGCAGAAGGCAAAGGAAGAACCAGCCGGGACACGCGTGGCTTCAGCCTGCCACCGGGGCTTGGGGACGGGGTGGCCGCGTCTGCCTCCGGCTGCCTTCAGGTTGCCGCAGGAGTAAATATTTCACATATTTGAATATTTCATCACAGAAAGTCTTTGAACCCCAGCGTGTGTCTGATGCTTGCATCTTCTTTCGGACGGGCCGCGTTCCCAGTGCCCAGGCCAGACAGCACCGCTCTGGACGTTGGCAGTGTCACTCACCATCCGGGGACAGAGCAGGGAAAAGCAAACAGTGTCACTGTCCCCCTTACTTCTGGAGCAGGAATTAAAAGCGTCTCCTCCTGCAACAACACCCGGGTCAGCATGGCCGGGAAGGGATGTCCAGACCCGCGCACGAGCAGTTCGACGCTGGTCCGAAGTTCACGGACGCCTAGGTGTTTCGGAGTCACCAACATAAGCTGCCCCGTCGCCTTCGAGTCCTGTTCCAACAGACACGGCGAGAAGGACGTTTGAGCACCAGCTGATGGGGCAAGTTTTAAAGTCGAGCCCATCCGCCGTTGTCCCTGCTTCCTTTCTTCCCCGGATTGTCCGTCCTGCTTCGTGTCTCCGTCCCACTGTGGGCACTCCATCCTCGCGGGCTGGCCCCCTGCTCATTACGGAGTGCTGGTGGCATGAAGGGGGCCTGCTCAGTGACAAGCCACAGACCGAAGAGCCGCGGGGCGCCCCTGGGAAGCCCTCTTGCCCAGCTCTGTCGCTGACACGGACCCAGCGGCCACGGGCAGCAGAGGCACCGCAGAGACGCCACACAGGCCGTTCGTCAGGGGTGACCATCGACGCACCTGGTCAGAGCAGCGCGACGCCGACACCGCAGTGTGACCCTGTCACCTCGCTGAGCCTCTCTGAACTCGGGTGGTAGAAGCTGCTCAACCGTGTTAGTAGGAGCTCTTATCTTACAAGCTGGACGTTAAAAAAAAATCCCAAGGCCCGAACAAGTCATTTATTTCGAGGTGAGGCCCAGCCCAGTGTCGCGCTGGGAGGCCGAGGAGGAGCCAGCCGCTGCCCACGGCGCGGGGAGCACCCCCACCTGCTGCGCGCCCGTCAGCCGCTTCACTCGCCAGGCCCCCCGAACGCCTCCTGGCGCCGCTCTCGTCCTCACGGAAAGCGCACAGACCCGAAGGAAGGAAACGGAGTCCGTACCGCCAGGCGCGGGTGTCCCAGGAAGGGGGCCAGAGAGAGCGACGGCGGAAGGTCCCTAAGTGCCGCGTGCGAGGAGGCCTCGCGGGACGGAGGGAAGGAGAGAGGAGGCGGGCGAGAGCCCCGCGGGCAGAGCGTGAGGTCCACGGAGCCCAGGGGCGAGGCGTGCGGGGTCCTGCCGGGAGGCCGGCCGGGGAGGCAGTGCGTTGGGACAGATCACTGCACGTCAGACATGTTCCTGCCGATTGGGGCACGTGATTGTGCTGTGGTTCTTCAAACGGAGCTGAAGATGGGCCCGATCCTGTTTCCTGATTCCTCCACGCGATCCTTTATTGCCATTTGTTCTTGACCCTCTGGATGTAGCTTCATCTTTCGACGGCCATACCGCCTTAAGGCAGTTTGGGATTGGGCTGCTTTTGCTAAATCCTCAGCGTTCTCTAATTAACCAGATCGCTTCATTGTCCTTTTCCTTGCAGCCTAATTCTAAAACACATCCTGCGTGCGGTTTGGTGACTGTCCCCATTAAATGAGTCTGTCTTCTGAATAGCTTGACTGTGTTTGCTCCAGTTTCCCTCTTCTCAAGGGAAGAGCTTAAAACCTTTATTTCTTTTAGTAACGCACTGTGCAACTATATGGGCATATATTTTGCTTCATTTAAATTCCCACTCCCTTATTCTTAGTAAATAAACTTCTCTAACCTACAGATAATTTTAGCTATTCAAAAACTAAGAAATATCAAAGAATCTTGTGTTTAATTTCTGTATCAGGTGTTTTTTTTTTTTTTATGTAGATACTGTGTTTGCCAGTGAAATGTTTAATTGCTATAAAGCTAAGATTTTTCCAAACATTTATTTTTTGAAAATTAGGAGACACATTTATAGAACTTTTTCAAGTTCAGTCTCACAATAACCTAATACAATAAACATCATTAGCATAATCAGGAAGGTCAAGCAGCAACGCTAAGTGGCAGTACCACAGACACCTGGTTCTGGGTGGGGACTGGCAGCCACATCTGTCCCAAGTCCTTTCAGAAGACTAATTATGATTAAAATCAACAGAGAAAACATTTCTTTTTCGTGGATATTATCTAACTACTAGAAGTCCATAGCTTGATAAAATAGATTTTTTTTCTCATTTTAAATATTTGTGATGTAAGTATTCCAGAAATATATCAAGTATTTTTGAGTATTCTTAATAAAATAAACTGCGTATCACTGTAGCCATTTCATGATATCTCGAGATCACCGTTATACGCAGTAATTATCAACTAATTCTGTCTGACCCGTAGTCACCTTTGTTTCCTGTCATTTAGGCTCCGGATGAGGTCAGCTGAAACTTCATCCCATACCTCGTGTGAGGTTCGATTTCTGACAGAAGTTTAAGCAGACTCAGAACTTCAGTTTCCTTCTGCGGGACAATTCCATGTGATCGTCTTCTCTCTCCACGATACTCCACCTGGTTCTTACTATTCCCAAAAGAAAAAAAAGGCCCGGAGTTCGGGGTGGGTTGGATGTAATGCAGCAGCCGTGGGGGGCTGGGTCCTCAGCACAGGGCAGCCAGGGCGTCTGCATCAGCGCGTGGGGAGCAGAGAGGTAAAGGCGTGTGAGCTGTTCCTACCACAGGAACACTTCCGGGGGCAGACCACAGTGACTGTCTGCCTCTCCGCTGGTAGCGTGTGGCTGCGTCCATGAATGCTAGCATTTTCCAGGTAACAAAGGAAAACCTCCTCCAGAGACTGCGAGCTTCTTCTCCTTATTTTGCTTTGTTACCCAGGGAATCTTTTTCTGTGCTGTACTGATTTCTAGATTTTGTGATATAGAATTCAGTTTGGGGAGACAAGGGCAGACCAGATATCTCATTTAAATGATGTTATTTTTACATTTATGTATTTTGTCCTTTTTCTCCTATAGGAGTGCAGACAGATGGGTATCTGTTTTGTTCATTTTTCTACTCCCTGTGCCTAGAATGATGCCCAGCATACAGAAAACATTGGACAATGATAACTATATTTTCAGCTCTATGTGTATAAAGCAATTACATTTGGGTTGTTTCTTTGCCTTGAGTATGGAGGAAATCGATTTGTCCAGAGAAGGAAAACAAGATAGCAGAAGAATCTATCGTTTATTTTGTTCCTCTTAACTTTCAGGTACTGCATTATACATATTTATCTATCATGTGTAATTTAATTCTCATAGCTGCCCAATAGAGTAATCACATTTAGAAATAGAAAACATTGGCCTTGGTCTATTAGGGAAGTGCTCCAAAGTCTCATAGATTATAAATGGCAGAGCAGAGTCATCATGCAAAATGATTTTTCCTGATTTGTAAAGATTTTTTTAATAGTGATTTTCTAATTTGATCAACATAACAACCCTACAACAGCATATATCAGTTTGCTGTCCAAGAAACTAAGACCAGGAGAGCAGAAACAGTCTTCACAGGGTCACAAAGCTGGGGTGTACCTGAACACTGATTCTTATTAAAGACTGTTAATACTAGATCAGAGCCTTGTCCCTCAGACTGTGGCAAACCATTAGCAGTACAACATCTGGCAGTTTATTGGAAGCCCCACTCTTGCAAGAGGAGGAATTTTCCTAGTAACTTGTCTCTCAAGGGCCCAGTGAAGTATCTGGATGGTGTGGGTCCCATGGAAGGTGACGTAGAGCCCAGATCACAAATGACGAGAGTCCCGATTGAAGACACCTGCCTGAAACCTGTCCACTACAATCAGTTGTGCTGATGGCTTAGAACATTACTAATCTCAACTTCGGAGACCCAGTGAAGAGACTCAGCTTACAATTTAAAGTCTGGAAACCCTTTGCATGTAGTTTCAGGACAAGACAATTTATCACAGCAATTATAACTTCTCTTGGTTTCTCCTCCATGAACTCGTGAGATGAAAGGGTGGTAGAAGATGCTCTCAGCACTCTGTTAATGGATACTAATTAAAATCTTGCTCTGGACAAAAAAAAAACAAAACAAAAAACAACCAAAGAAGGCAGAACACCATAGCCCCTCACAGATGGCTCCTGAACAGTCAGGGCGGGCCGGCCAGGGCTTGGTGGCTGAGACATAAGACTGTGCCTTCTAGCAGCTGACGCTCTCTGTTCCCCAGGGGGACACAGTGTGAAGGTAACTATGCAGATGGAAGTTGTGTGACTTTTCTCTGTCCTAAAAAATGGCCTTATTCCCTGTAAATGTAACTTCTTACAAATAAATCCAACTGCACACTCTTCTGTAGGTTCTTTATTTTTCTCTTTTGTACTATTTGCAACAGCATGCTCCTTTTTGATGTTACTTTGCAAATAAAAATCATGTAACATCTGGAACTGCTTAAAATCAATTTCTCTTCTCCTTTATTTTTCTTTTCTATAACTAAAAATGGACTTTCTAATTTGCATCATGCTTTTTTCCTCCCTTTCCTTTATGAAATAAATAAAGAAATGCCATCTGGTCTAACAGCTCAGTCGCCAGCTACCAGCCCGAGGCAATCCAAACGCTGCCAGATAGTCAACGCAGAAAATATGGTCTCGGGAAGAAATGCTAACAGAGCCCTTGCTGGAGGCTGGCGTGGCTTCCTGCCAAATTACCGCCCCCTGCGAGTACTGCCTTATCTCCCAGGGACTTGCCAGAAATCCTTGCATCTGCGTCATGGTATGTTAGCACCTTGACTTATCTTAATGAAGATGTCTTAAAAACTCAACTGTTTCATAGTTAATGAAACGTACTGGCATCTCAGAAAAGCAGATCAGCACTCTTCTGTTGGAGCTGTGGAGTTTGCAAGTGACTGAATTTTCAACTTGTTCATCGTCCTGGGATCACAGCGCCGTTTGGGCCGTGGCCGGGGAGACACGGCAGCTCTCCCCTGTGGTACGTGGCTGAAGGGAGACTACCGGGCCCACAGATAGTGGTTACTCACTCAGAGCCGGCCTCACTGGGAAACAGCGAGCTGGCCGACTTGCCGGGGGTACTGTTTAAACCGCAGCGAGGGAGGGTCAGAGCACCACGGAGCCCTCATTTCCCTTCATCCTGTCCGTACATCTTAAGCCCAGTCAGGCCTGGGAGTTACACTGGCCTACTCCTTTCTACCTTCACCACCGCTGTCCCGGTCCAAGCTGATCGTATCCCCTGTCTGATTCCCCGTCAAACCTCCTCTATGGTCTTTTAGATCCTGTCCTCCCCGCCATGGCCAGTTTGGTCTGAAAAGCTGAATCATACCACGTTACCCCTCAGCTTAAAATGAAGTGATGTCTTTACGTTGCATTTAAGGATAAAATCCAAAGCCCTTAAATAGCCAAACGTTCTTCATGAACTGACCTTGACTCCCTGAGACAATCTTTGTCCTTTCACTGTTGCTCTCCACACACGGGTTCTTGGATCCAAAAGAACAAAGAGCAAGCCTGCTTTGTTCAGCATTCTTGACTCAGGACCAACCAGTGCCTGGTATCTAGTAGTCATTCAACAAACATTCTTTGAATTAATTCTGATTGAATGTCAACTCTTACTATCCTTATAACTTTAAACAAATAGTCTGACAATTCTCAGCCTCGGTTTTCTTGCCTGTAAGATAAGACGACTTACTCCTTCTCAGGGTTTTCTGGGAGAGTTAAAGGAGAAAGTGTTTGTCAGGCTCAGTTGGTTCTGCACACACACACTCAGACACTCACACACACACTCAGGCACACACACACACACTCAGACACTCACACACACTCAGACACACACACACTCAGACACGCACACACACTCAGACACACGCACACACACACTCTCACACACACTCAGACACTCACACACACACTCAGACACTCTCACACACACTCAGACACTCACACACACTCACACGCACTTGAATAAGTTAATATTTGGCAACTATTTTGATGCTGGTTTTTCCACCTCCTACCCTTATGACTTTAGTTCCCTAAACTTTTCAAGTCCCATTTTCTGATCTGTAGAATGGCATAATGATATCTTCTGAAGAGAATTGCTTGGAAGGATTAGCTGGAAAAAATATTGGTAGAAAGCAGGGATTGGTACATGGTAAATATTCAATAAGTGGAATAACCATTATCATACTATTAGTGACTTGTGATCATAAAAATAAGTAAAGAGTTGTGAGTTTCACACATCACTAATGTCAGAAAACGCCACTTTTCTGTTCCCCAGAGGTACCTTTTATTGTGCCCCCGCTCCGTTTTATTGTATGTGCGCACCCACGTGCAAAACTCCCGGGCTGACACGGACACGGTATAGAAAACTCCCCCAGGGGCCTAGGTTTGTGTTTACCCCAGAAATCTCTCTTCTGCTACTCCACACACATCCCCATCGTTTTCTCCTTCTGTCTGTCCCTCCCCTCGGCCACCACGTGTGTCCTCACCTGACACACACCATTTTTATACCTTGGCTCCCAACCTGTGTCAAGCCCTGTCATGTGTAGTCAGTCTGGGGCTCGTCATCTCAGTTTTACCTTTTCGTCCAGTACATCACGTCGTCTGCCTTCACTTACGGAGCCCACACTCCCCCGTCCACGGCAGCTGTCCGTGTGTCTTCCCTCCGCCCTGGCAGGTATCCCACCACGCATGGATTGCACACGGTGCTCTTTTCCTTCTGAGGGTAAAGAAACGTTCTACCTTGTTCACCCAGCCCAGGGCCTGCGTGTGACCCCTAAATAAATGTGAGTTAAAATGATAAAGCGACAGGTGTGAGCCATCCCTCCGGACAGAACCCTGACCAGAACACCTGTGTGGGGTATTGCAGTCCTGTCTGTTATACCCCGTAAGAGATATCTTTGTAGTTCAGGAAAAAAATAAACACAGAAATTTTACTTGGAATGGTTAGTATTGTACCCACTCTCCTTGCAGCTTATAAAAAGCGGGGGGAAGGGATATAGGTACCTTTTCAGGTTGTCTTTTCTTCATCTGAGTCAGAGATATTAGTGGCAGCCGCATAGAGTTGTGGGGATTAAGACACTTGTATCAGAGAAGTGCCCATCGATTTTGTTCTTCCTTCTTCTTGAATTAGAACGTGAAGAGAATATCTTACGAAAAGTTACAAAACATTTTAAGTGGGCCCGTTGACAACAACATTCCCACTTTATTACAGAGGGAGGCTGGAGTTTCCTTCTTCCCTGAAACGCTGCAACTCACCCATGCTCTAGCGTCAGTCCAGGTGGAGATGAAGAGTGGGACTGTCCCTCCCGCCACTCACAGAGAACGGCTTTGAGCCTCAGGCATAAAAGCCAATTATCCCTATTATCTTACTTTGCATAGATAAAAATGTTGTGATTGCTCATGAAATTAAATAGCATCCATTTCAGTCTGTTGACATTGATTGGCTTGATGAGTTAAATAATTTAAAGAACAAATGGAAATATGAGAGAACCGAAATAAATTCCTGGCAGTGGTTTTCATAGCCAGGAATAGTGTTTTCATACCCCAGGTGTTTAGATGAGCAGTTTTGAATATGATAGAAGCATGAGAGAGAGCGGTAATTATAGTTGGAGGACTTGTATTCTATTTGTTAAATTATTTGGTTATCATAAACGGTACATTTCTTTTTCATTCCACAACTACCCAGAAGCTAAATCATTTATTCCGCAAGCAATGATGTTCTATTACTGGGACAATGTTGACTTCATAAACACAATGCCTTCCCGTAAGACAGCTATGCAAGGCACGGAATTATCTTGTTTATTAAGATGTAATTGTAGAGAACATCTGTTAGAATTGTGGAAATTTTGAACGAAAAATATAGATAATGCATTCTGTGTCCCCGCATTTTTCATGTGCATATGACAGCCTGCACTGACAAACTATTACTACTTAACGCATTTCACGGACCTCCTTTACCGATGAGAAGAACGTTCAGTAACTCGTTTATTCAAAACACAGTTCTAGTGACTAAGGATTGACAGAGATGAGAAAGTCGTTTCCTTAACAACAATCATGAAGTTTACTCTCGGGCTGCCATGTAAATGGGTAATGCTAGTGATATGTGGTATTTTCTGTGGTAGAAGGATTATGTAGGAATAGAGAAATGTCACCAACACATTTGTGTCATCAACACAGATGTCCAGAGATCTGGGGAACTGAGGAAGGGGAAGAATCCTTTTATTATTTTATTTTAAATATATTTATTGATTTGAGAGAGAGAGAGAGAGAGAGAGAGAAACAGAAACATCAGTGTGAGAGAGAAGCAGTGATCACCTGCCGTCCCCAGTACCCCACCTGGCCATTGAATCTACAACCTAAGCACGTGCCCTCACTGGGAATCACATGGGCAACCTGTTGGTGTTTGGGGTGACACTCCCACCAACTGAGCAGCACTGTCCAGGGCACAGAGAAGGACCTTGATAAATGAATAGCAAAACCAGGGCTGGTTATGGGAAGGTAAGAGAAGAAAAGAAAGCATGTTTTATGTAAGAGGAAGAATACTTTGGAAAGCATAGGTGTATGGATATAGTATTTGCAGGGAATTTAGAGTCACTTCTGCCAGGTGGAATGATGCTTGTGAAGTAGGGAGTGGTAAAAGGCGTTACTTGGTGTAATGCAGAACAAATCGTGCAAATCATGAAGGGCTTCTCACATTGCGATAGTAGGGAGTAAAATTTTTTCAGAAAGCTATGGGAATCATTGAAGGATTTTCAACAGAGAAGATATAATATTGGGTATTTGTTTGAAATTATTAGTTTGACAAATACACAGAGAAAGAATTGGGGAAATCCCAATTTCCAGATGGAGATGTTATATGAACCCAATTGAGAAATGTCAAGTCTTTCCATAGAGGGATCAGTGCATTAAGGAAATAGACTCGGTGTGGTCGGGACATTAGTCAGTCGTGGTGGCATTTGGCAAGGCTCGGACCTGGACAGCTGGATGGATGGTGCCACCATTGTGAAGTATAATAGGAAGGGTCGATCTGGGTCACTGGGATGAGGAGACTAAGTGTTTTATCTGAAGATATGCTTCATGTTATTAATTATCGTTGCATATGAAGTTATTGAATTAAAAATCACACCATACTCTATCTTCCCTACTCGTAAGATCATTGGTTCTGAATGACTGCTGTTCTGCCTTTGTCATGAAAAGGAGTTAGTGCCTTAAAGGGAAATCAGCCATCGTGCATCCCAGCAGCCCCATTTTACAGAGAAGCTCAAGGAGAGAAATTTATGTCCAGCCTACGTAGCTCCTAAGATTAAGACTCAAGGCTGCCGCCCATCGAGTACTGGCCCGACTGTCTACGAAACCAGCGTCAGTCAGCCTTGGTCGGTGGTGGTTTCAGACCTGGAGTCTAGAAGCCGCACTTCAACCCCCAGTCCCCTGACCGCCACTGGAGCCATTATCCTACATCCCCAAAATGACCCCAATGCCCCTTATGCCCTTGGTCACCCTCCTTTAAGGCCCCCTCCTTCTAGTCTCCGTGAGGCCTGATGTCTGGATTGTCCTGTGATTGTCCAGGTCCCGGTCCCTACCTGCGCCTGTCACTGCTGAGGCCGTCCCGGTGCCCGCTGAGTGCAGACGCAGGACGCGCCACCCCAGGCCTGGCCGCAGCGTCGTCCCCAAGCGCACCCCACAGCCGCCACCGCACACAGCGCGCTTTCTTCATCGGGGGCTCCTGGGCGCCTCTGCCGTCTGCGCGCCCTGCTTTGTACCCCACGTTTCCGCTGAAAACGCTCTCACGGGCCATAGCGGCCTCAGAGTCTTCTGAACACCTGGGAGACCCTCGCCTTTCTCAGAAACGTCAGCGTGGGGAGGCATGGGCTCTGGAGCCAGAGCGCTGAGCTAGGTTTAAGCTCCTACTCAGACCCTGCCCGGAGATCTTTCTGGAAGCACTGAGTCCCTGCGCGTCAGGCTCCTCGCAGCCCCCACGCGGGAACTCCTGTGATGCTCCAGGTGCCGTCCAGGCACTCACCCGCCTTGGTTCCACTGGAGCCCGGGCCAGACCGCCACCGCGGCACCGCTGGGCCTCTGCAGCGTCGCCCGAACCGGCGCCTGTGGCCAGGACTCTCAGAGCGCCCGTCAGGCTGTCCCTCCTTACACCATGGCCGTCCTGCCCTTGCGCGGAGCGAGAAGCGCTCGCCAAGCCCAGGCGCCCTCCTCTTGTCGCTGAGACGTCCCACGGCGCTCATGGTGTCTGAGAGCCACGGGCTTCCTTTCTCGTGCTGAAACCCGTCGGGCCCACGGGAGCTTCGGGGACGCGCGTCATCTCCGGCCTCACCTCCACTGTCGCCTCCGTGCCGTGCCCCCCCCCCCCCCCCCCCCGTCTCTCCCCGACGCAGTGCCGCGTGCTGGCCCCTGCCAATAACTCTCCACCCTCTGAAGGATTAAATCTTCTGGAATGCCTGTGTTATTTACTTGCTTATCACTTATTTATTTACGTCATCTATTTCTTTTTCCCTCCTGTACGTGTCAGCTTCATGTGAAAAGGAACTTGGGCCTGTTTCCAGAAAAGTCATTAAAAATAGACGCTGGAGTCTGACTTTCCAGCACAGATTCCTGGTTTCACCTCTTTTAATATATAAAATATATATAATTATGTATAATAATATAATTATAATTATATATAATAATATAATTATACACAATTATATAATATATATGTAAAATATATATTATATATACATAATGATATATATCACTTTTTATTGTTTTTTTAATTGTTTTTCTTTTATAGTTGTCCCGTTTCTCCGCCATTGCTCTCCTCCACCCCGCCCACCTTCCCCCTCTCCCACAGGCAATCCCCACCCTGTTACCCACGTCTGTGGGTCATTTATACTCGTTCCTTTCCTAGAGCCTCCCCCCTCCCCTCTGGTCACTGTCAGTCTGTTCCTGGTTTCACCTCTTATTGGTTGTGTAGCTCTGGGTAATTTGTTTAACCTATCAAAAATCAATGAATCACAAAGTACCTAATTTAGGGCAATATCCAGCACATAGGAATTCTCCACAAACGGTATTATTATAGTCGTTAGCATCGTCCCTCACCTACAAGAGTGACAGGCACACAGAAGGTGCTCAACTAACAGAGATATGTGCTAGCTTGGTGCTTGGATCATATCAGTGTTCAACAAGTGGCCTCGGTGCATATTCCTAATTTAAAAAATAATAGTCACGCCCTTATGCATCAGCAACAATTTTAACAATTCTAAGTGTCATGGTTTTAAAAATATGCTCAAAAGCCAAGAACTGTACTATCTCCTGACTAATTTTTTTGATTTCCTTCTCCTCCATATGCAGATACTCAGTGCCTACAGGTGTTTCCAGAAAGCTGGAAACACAGCGGTTAATAAACCAGGGTCTTTATCCACACTCCAGGGCAAACAACCCCCCTGTTCTTACAGAGACTGGAAAAAGGGCTTTGGAAACTTTAAGAAAGTGATTCCACGACCTTCCTAAGGGGGGGGCAGAATGTTTTCACAGAGAAGCGACCAAATGAATGGCAGTTGGAATAAAACTGAGGACTTCTTCAAGCAAATAAGACAGGAAGGCAATTCCAGGAAGAGAGAAGAGATTGTAGTGGCTTTTAAAATCCCCATTCAGGGAAGCGTGAGATATCAGGGTGGTCTGCCACCATGTACAGGCTGAGGGGGGCCAGCTGTGAACTGGGGTCACATCAGCAACTGGAATGGTTCGGGGACTGAGTTTTATAATAAAGTCAGTGGGGGGCCACCAAGGGTTTTAAAATGCGGAAGCCAAATGATCACATTTGAGTTCACTTAATTACCTTACATTAAGTTAGTAATTCTAATTAATTCATTATAATTAAATAAGAATAGTGTCTTTTTTTTTTTTTTCTTAATTTGGCTGAGCAGTCAGAGAAGTAAAACTCTCCCTTCAGAAGCCTTCATGGCGTTGATCACTGGGAATGGGCCGAGGCCACACCAGGGAGGGACAGAGGAAGGAAGCAGATGGAGAGCCTTGAGGACAGACAGCCCCGAGGGCACAGCTGTCAGGGAGGGAGAAAGCCAACGCTGCAGAGGTCCATCCACACGGGGAGGCAGCGTTTTTGTGCAAGTCAGGGAGACAGGGGACCTGAGGTTAGAAAAAGACCAACGGTACGCAGGTCTGAGTTTGGAAATACTACCCTTGATTTGTGAGGCATTGATCTGTAAATTTTTAGTTTTAGTCTGCTAGTAATTTAGTAACTATTTCCTATGTCGATATGTTTGTGCAAGAGTTTATATGTAGGGTAACCGTGTCAATTTGATTAAGACGGTGCTGGTTTGTGACTTAATGTCCTAGAGTAATTATTAATATCACCTCCTTTTCTTACTGAAGTACCCTCATTTGCATCATAATTATGCCGTCCCTAAGTTGTAAGGAAACCCAAGGCCAAAGAGTTGAGAATGTTCTGCTCTAATAGGGATATAGAATCTAGTACAAGAGGCAGGTGTGTTTGAATAAAAATTTTAAAAAATGTTACCAGAATGAAAAAAAGGAATAAAAATTGTAGGGATTCCAAAGCCAAGGACCACTTTCAATTCCTCTCCTGGCTTCAGGGGCAACGCTACTGTGATGCTGACGCTTTTCCCAAGGACTTGTGATGGAAGGTCATTCCACGGGGTGGCTTCTGTGGTGCCTAGTGTGACAGACCGGGCAGGCCGGGAGCCCTCACGGACGTGCGGCGAGGCGGGCCTGACTGTCCCTGCATGGAGATGAGGAACCCCGGGGCTGCGAGGGCCACTGGCCTGTCACAGGGAGGCGTCCGAGGCTGCACTCTCCCCACTCCGCCAAGTCTATTCCACGTGGGAGGCCTGCAGCCTCGGCGGGAGGGGCCGAGCGGGCAGCAGCCAGGCCAGGCCCTCCAAGGGCAGCCCCGGGGGAGGAGGGAGGCCCCGCAGGGGGGGGCGGTGGCTGCTCTTGAGCAAACGTGAGAGGCACCCACTACGGGGCGCCCCCGCTGGCTGCCACGGTGCCCGAGTGACCCAGGAGGGGGCCGCCATCAACAGTGCCAGCGCTGCACTCAGATCGGGCAAAATTAAAATGCTCAGACTGCCAGATGCGACTGCATTAATAAACCATAAAACAGGAAATCTCGGCGAGGCCTGCCTCTGCTGCGAAGGAGTGAACAGCTGGATTCAGGGTTCCCAGGAAGACGGTGTCCTTTCCTTACAGAGAACGTGCTACTTCTGGCTGTAAATGTTCCGATCCACACAAGCACAGTTAGCACCTGATCAAATGACCACACTCAGCACACTCATTTATTTCCCCAGACTTAATTGTACCCTCAAAAGGGGTGAAGAGCAAAATCCATTCGCTGAACAGCCGTTTATTGATTTTTAGCTGACACACGCACAAGGACAAGTTCTGTGCATGCAGAGGTGATGAAAGCCACCCTTGGCTTCAAGGTCCTATGGCCAAGTAGGCGCTAAACCTCTTTATCAAACTGAGCGTAAGGAAGGCTGGGGAAACCAGGCGCAATTGGAGACAGCCGCTGATACAGCCCTTATGCTTTCTTTGAAGAGAAAAAGAAACAACGCTCCCAAAACTTACACGCATGGTTCCAGCGATCCTACTCAACCAAACAGCAAAACTGGGGGTGTGTGCGGCTGGGTACCAACAGCAGAACTTGCTTCCTCACATTCCGAGGCTGGGGTGGCAGCATGGTCAGGTTTGGTGAGGGTCCACGTTCGGTGATGGCTGTCATTTCATTATTTGTTACCGGGACGGGACAGGAGCCATCACGTGTCTCTTCTTACAAAGACACAATCCCATTTGTGAGGGCTCCACTCCAATGACCTCCCCAAGGCCCCCCTCCTCATACCATTACTTGGGGGTGTTCAGATTTCAACATACGAATTTGGGGGGAGACGCACACACTCAATCCATAACATCATCCAAACGGGACTCTTAAGAAAGAAAAGAGATAGTAACGGTCACAGAAGGACAACAGATGCACACCGACACTGCCCTAAATGACTAGATGCCCAACCTCCTGGGAGTCATCGGGGTCACTCTCTGTGACCTTCATTCTCTAGTAACCCACCCAGGACAGAGTTCTGCGGGTTTGACAGCTAGACAAGGAGGGTGCCATATACCTTTCTCAGACTGTGCTTTCTTTCTCTCTGTCCACACGGATTTTACTTGGATGGGGTGTGAGGACTTTAAACTACTCTCCAAGTGATACCCTTCCCTACCCACTGCTTCCTGGGGTGTGCTAACGGAGGGGACACTGACGGTCACTCCCACTGAAGGCTTGACCAGATGTAGCTCTCAGTCAGTCGCTGGCCCTCTTAGAGCACTTCGGACCCCCATCCGAAGAGGTCACCAGCAGGTCCCCTTGCTGGACCAAGAATATACTAGCAAATTCACTATGTCTTTTAAATTAATGTATTATACCAAAATTTTTTACAACCTGTATCCCAGACCCCAAGGCTCCTTCAACATTAGTGCCTAGCCCAATGCCCAACGATAATGTAAGTGTGTCTGCACATGGTGGGTGTCTTTCCTGTTATCAGTGTCACGTGACATAATGAATCATGGCTTTCCGTGTTGGCTAGAGCCAGCCAGGAGACCTCTGTGCACGAGGCAGCTGAGCTGAACTCAGAAGATGACGTTTCCTAGCCAGAGGGCTGGCTGGTCTGCGGAGCCGCCAGTCCACAGCTTAGAACCGAGTGACCTCTGCTGTGTAACGTGTGTGGCCTCTGGTGACAAGGACATTTTAAGGGAAGCACCCTTAACCACCTCATTCTTGTTTTGAAGATTAAAAATTTTTCTGAGATGGAAGGATTTAATAGCTCCTTTAAATATTAAATCACACTTCTCTGAGCAACTTATTTCAAACATGCAAATGGCTCAACCCAAAGGGCCCGGAGATTTTGCACATCCTCTGAATTCTGCTTTCGGTGAATACTGCCTCATATTTAGCTCCCCCATCGCATAGCCAGGAGCGGCGCAGTGAAATACCTTCCATACTGATGTAATGACCCCCATAACTCCCACATTATTTCAACCCTAAATTTCTGTTCCTGAAACGCGGCTTCTCATCTGGATGTGCTCACTGTGGTGGCTTTAAATAGGGACTTAAAATCCTTTGATGGTAGGACTTACGGAGCTTCATCTGTCCTAGAACTGATTTTAGGGTGAACTCCTACCTCAAACTTAAGCCTGATGCTATAAAATGAGACTTCTGTGGTTCTTGGTAGGGAGAGCATTTGTTTTTATTATGTTTGTTTCATACATAATGTCCAGGGTGTTTAGTTGTATTCAGTGGGAGGAGTAGGGAAAAGTACATGTGTTCCATCTTTCTGGAAGCAGAAGACCTGGAAATTTTTTACTTAGTCGGTCTGGGACAGAGCCCAGAAAAACCTCAGTTAGATAACTGACTATTGATTCAAGATAATTTAGGGTGTTCTTTGATTCCTATATTTTATAGGTAAAACTCCACTTGATCTACAAATTAGCTCAACTCAGACTAAAAAATATATAAGCAAAGTGTGTCCCCATCAACGCAGGCCACTTTATAAATCCTTAGCATTCTTTCACATACAACTGTTTAATTTTTCAAATGACATTATAACTTTCCCCAACAAAGACCTCATGGTAATTCTATGCTTACATTTACCTTCCCTCTCCATTTTTACTTTTTATGCATATAGATGTACTCAGAAAATAGCTGTTCACTCGTTAACCTCCCGCTAACTGTCCTCTCCACACTACCATGTGTGGTTACCACAAGTCCAACCCGTAACAAGACAGTACCTGTCTAAAAGCCTCCGCAGTAGCCATGCCAACTAAAAATAGCCAGCGGGGAGGGGAAAAAATGTTCCCAAATGGCAGTGGGCCTTGAAATGAATCCCAGCTACGCGAATCTTGGAGAAATGGAAATTAGCTCTGAAGCCTGGGGAGTCCCCCCCGGGCAGAGGTCACGACACAGCCCAGGCTGTCCCTGGCCGCTCCTCAGGTCCTGCACTGCCCCCAAACCAGGGCTCCCTGTCCGTGCTGAGGACTGAGGCCGCACGTCCAAGACAGGAAGGGGCCGTGCTTGGCAGACACTGGCAGGCACCCCCGGGCCTCGGCCCCTCTGCCCACCGCGCACATTATAACCCCCGCCCGGGCAGTCCTCACGGTGCCAGAGGTTGAATCAGCCACCGCCTTGGCCGGTAGGGGCTCATGTAATTTGATTTACAACAAACAGAATAATAAGGGTCCGTGGATCTAAGTAGTATAGGACAAAATTGTATCTTCTTCTCAAAGAAAAATAAGACATTTTTCTGGACCACAAGTAATCTTAGAGAATAGCTTGGGCGAAAGTCACATACACAGCCAAATACCACTGGAGACAGTGAAATAAGGTTTGTCCGTGGGTCAGAGAGCGGGGGGGGCTCAAGGAGGAGCCCTCTGGCTGAGCGGGCCGGCAGGGCAGCCCTGAGCGTCTCTCCCACAGCAGCACGGGGGACGCGGGAGGCCGGGGACGAGAGAGGAGGGAGCGCTGGGAGGACAGCGCACAGCAGTGCTGGAAACAAGGTCCCGCTCTGGCTAACCTGTGGTCTCCTTCAGGAGCCCTGCTGGGCCGCAGCTCCCTCGAAGACCAGCCCCACCTGTCTGCGCCAGGCAACGCGTCAGTCCGCCTTCCCCTGGGGATTAAAATCAGCTGCAGACCCCCCCACCCCCGCCCCCGCCCCCGCAGCTGTCAGAGGGGAGGCGGAGACCTGCCCTGGAGTGGGGAACACACTGCAACACACACATGACGAATTACAGAATTGTACACTTGAACTCTACATCATTTTATTAACCAATCTCACCCCAGTAAATTCAATTAAAAAAAGAAAAGCATCAGAAAAGTCACTTTGTTCTAAACGGGCTGCCTGCACGGCATTTGTGACAGCCCATTGCTAATTTCAGGGAGGGGACAAGGATTAGCTGCCCCTTAATTCACAGTTGCAAACGTCTCCCCAGGAAACTCCCTTATGAGGAAAGTTTTGAAATCCATCAGTGAAAATGACTGCCTGTAGCTGAGAGGAGGTAGGGGAGGTCCCATCTTTTGTCTAAAACAGAATAATCTCTGAGAGAGGGGAGGAGAGGGGAGGTGGGGGAGAGAGAGAGAGAGAGAGAGAGAGAGAGAGAGAGAGAGAGAGAGAGAGAGAGAGAGAGAGGGAGAGAGAGAGAGCAGCCCTTAGGAGAATGATTGATAACCGAATGTCTCTAATTACATCAGCCCTCTCCGGAGGAGACAGGTCACGGAACACATAGATCCACAGCTACAAGTTTAAGAGTTTTTGACAAATAGCTATAATTTAAAATATAATTTTAAGAAGATAAGACGGATGTGAACAGCTTGGTTCTTGCTTCTTGAAGGAGTCAGACAGGGACAGAGAGATTTTGCTGCCCTGATGGCACTAAGAATTACAATTTCAGTGACAACGGTTTAAAGTTGGCAACATGGGAAAAATTAGATGGAACCGGTGAAACTGGGGTTCCCTTTGACTCTGTGGGGAGAAAATGTATGTTCTCTCTCGTTGTCCACCCTCTAGAGAGGCCTTATTTTAAAATAGCATCTTATTTTCTGGTTATAAGTGGCATACACTCTCCTCGAGGAAGTTGAAATGAACGCAAGCGAAATAAAATAAAATAATAAAAATATATAAAATATATTAATAATATAAAATATTACCCACAATCAATTCTCAGAATTAAGTGCTACCATAGCTTTTTCCTGTGATAGCTTTATATAGTTGAGATTTTATGTAATTCATGTAGTGATCTGTTTTGTTATTTTATTATTAGTATTAAAGCATTTTGCAATGCAATTTAACTTTCTATACCTAATTTTAATATCTTCAGAATACCCGATTCCAACTTTTGAATTTGTAAGTCTGTTTTAACTTGGTAAAATATAAAAGTAAGCTAACTAAAATATATTTCCTAAGATTGCTATGAGGAATTTTGTTTACCATTATAAATAATTATCTGAGAAATTAATTTTATTAAATAACATTAGTTTTGCCAAGTTGCTTTCCACACCTCTGTGCTTATTCTATACCTTCCCCATACCCTGTCACACAATAACCAATGTCATGTTACAAAAGTCAAGCTTCGAACCTTAAAAAATCATATAATGTGTCCTGGACAAGTTCATGCAGAAGTGAATTACGAGTTAGCAACAGCATATTCTGGGTTAGAAAAATCTCTCTCATTCGATTCGGTTGAGTTGATCAGGTTTCCTAATTTAATCCTATCACTGAACATTCCATGTTCCCGGAAAGGTTTTCCACATCAGTCGTTGGAGGAGAGACAGCCCTTGGCCTTGCCTTAAATGGCCGGAGCTCCCACGCTCAGTCTGATGCCAAAGGGCTTCGTTTCTTTAATTCCCGGGGTGGGGGGTGGGGTGGGGCGGGTTTCTGTGGTGGTGGTTTACTATGGGAGAAATGTAAGCGCTGATTTATAAAATATAAATGCTTGCTGATATCTTTCTTGTTACTGTTAATACAAATACTAGCTAATTTGTGCTGAGTGTTTACTGTGTGCAGGCAGCACACTGAGGCATACATATATAACTTCCAGATTTAATCCCGACAGCGAGTCGTGCTGTTTCTGGTTTGCGAATGAAGCGACCGTGACTCAGAGAGGTCGAGGGCCTGCGGGAAGTCACACCGCCACAGCGCGAGGTGGGCGTGCGCCAGGCCTTATGGCCGCAGGACGTGGGCCCCTTCCACAGGCGGCAGAAGTGGAAGCGCAGAGCGAGCAGGGTCTGTGTCGGCAGCGCCGTGGACGGGTAAAAGACCAACGGCTGGGCTCTCGCCTGGACTTCTATCTTTCAACTCGCCCATGGTCATGGCTAGGAACAAAGGCTGAGGATTAGTTCTTCCCTGGTATGTCTCAGATGTCCGTCTCCTTTGAAACAGGAATCTGAATATCTGGGGTGGTTAGAGCTGCTTCTCCAAGTCCTTATGCTCCTTTTGCCCCTCAGTGTGACTCCTGCACGGGGAACCCTTGGGAACGTGGTCATTTTCTCAGTACCCGGCTAGAGGTGAGACCTGAATATATTCACCTGAGGAAATAATTTCTATTAGTTGAGATATGATAACGGTGTAAACGCTGCACAGCTGGTTCTGCCGGGATTAGCCGCAGCTCGGTAACTGCAGAAATCTGTGGAACTCTCTGGAAAAGGGGGCACAAGGTTAGATTTCAATACTTGGCAAAAGAAGAGTGATTATTCAGTTCCGTCCTTTTGCAGATAAAAAAGGAAGGTAAACCCTAACATTTGGTGTTACACGTGCTCACTACACATGCTATGCTAGTTAAGCCCCACAATGTTATCTGAAGTACATCTTTACATAAGTGGGTAAACTGAGGCCCAGAGAGATCAAGCCGCGTGCCCTTGTTCATATGTGTAGGACATAGCTGAATTAGAATGTGAAGACAGCCCCTCCGTGTAGAAGACCCGTGATCTCCATCCCCCCACTCCGTGCCTCATGATCCCCTTTTTGTATCCTGAAGGCACTTTCTCTTCTACATTCTCTCTCCCCAGTTCTGACCAGGGGCCACTGCACGGAGGTTCATCTTCTCCACACCCTACACCTCCCTCCCTGGGGCTGGGCGCCCTCCCTCTCCCAGCTGTAGAAGACACCCTCCTTGCCCAGCTCTCTCCTCCTTCCTGCACAGACATGCCCTGCTCACTGCAAAGCCACAGTAGTTAAAGCTCCCGCGGTGAGCAGGCTCTGGCTCCAGCCATACACCGCCCAGAGTGGTCACAGCACGCTGAGGTGCCCTTGTCAGTCAGGCCTAAGGGGGAGGTGGGGGGCTCTTCCACAGTATGTACCGCCTTCAGTATTTCTCTACTCAGACAGCTGCACGTCACCTTCCTGTCGGCCCAGCGCCATATGTTAAATGACATGGATTACTTTTAATACGTAGCTTACATTTGGGGTTTAAATCGTTGCTGCAGGAGAAGGGCCTCCAGAAAAGGGAACTGAGAGAAAACCTAACCTCCTCGAATAACATTAATTACCTCTGGGATACCCGGTCCCGGGTGGTACCTCTGTGCTCACTAGCATCCTTCAGACATCACCTGGCCGAGAGTCAGTAACCGCAACTCTGAGGACACCATGTTCTGTATGATTCACTCATTGGTTCACGTCGTCAGTAAATGAACCCCGACAGCCGGGGCACCCAGCACTATTCTAAGTGCTCAGGATAAATCTGTGAGCCAAACAGAGACAGACCCTGTTCTCTCAGGACACGTATTCTAGCAGAGGGGGTAGACAATCCATTAGCAATAAGCATGATTAGTGTGTAGATTATAGACCATATTGGGATGACTTTGGAGCTCAGGGTAAGATCACGTGTGAGCCTAATTGAGAGCTGGGGATTGAGCAAAGTCTTGCAGGTGACAGAAAAGGAGTTTAGGGCATCAGAGCCGGGGCGAGCCGTTCTGGTAGAAGAAGACCAAGGGCAAGAGCTGGCGTGTTCAAGAGTCCACTAGGAAGCCGCTGTGGCCAGGTGGGCGGCCCGGCAGGACTTGTTGAAGACTGGCACTTACTCTGAGTGAACTGGGGGAGCGTTAATGGTTTTTGAGTGGGGGACCAATGTGAGATATTTTATAAGGAGAACCTGTCGGTGTGAGGTTACTGTGGACTGAAGATTTAGGTCCCCCAAATTTATGTCTTGAAACTCTAGCTCGCCAATGTTATTAGGAGGTGGGGTCCTTAGGAGGTAATGAGCTTCCGGTGAGGTCAGGAGGCCAAGGTTCCCCCGATGGACTTAGTTAGAGCCCTTACAGGAGGATGAAGAAGCCGGGGCTGCCTCTCCGCCGTGCGAGGAAACGGCGAGAAGACATCCATCTGCGAACACGAAGTGGGCCCTACCGGGAGTGGGTCGGCCGGCACTTCGGGGCTGGGAAGTAAATGGCTGCTGTCTCGGCCACCCAGCCTTGGTACCGTTCTGTCATAGGGGCCGGACCTAAGACACAGGCCCTGAGCCAAGCCGTCCACCATTTGCTGTCAGCGGCAGAGCTCCGTTTTACAGACGGGCACGCGCAGTTCTGAGAGGCGAGGCGCCCGGGGACAGGTGTCCAGGAGGTGACAGGAGTGAACCCGCCACACACACACACACGCCCTGGGTGACCTTCCCACGCAGGTCCCCCGTCCCCCCGACCCCGACCTCCCGGATTCTTCTGGCATCTTCTTATTTTCCAAGCGGAGCTGGAACTGCATGCCCCCCAGAAACCCACGCGAGCACCGCACGTGGCACCGCAGCTGCTCCCTGGTCCTCTCACGGCCCCTGCCATGGCCCGTTCCCAGCTGCGCACACGGCCTCGCGTCTGGTCCCCGCGTCGGCTGTCCGCGGACGTGCTGTGCGTCACTTGTGCCCGTTGTAACCCTAACACGATGCTTGGTATTCTCTGGGTGGGAAACAAATATTTACGAAAAGAGAGCGTAATTGACGCTTGAACCAATATCTTACAAAAGCCCCAAACTCATGTTTTGTTATTTTTACAAACAAAAGAAAACCGTTTCTTACTGCCTCTAGAACAAAAAGCTAAAGGCCTTGATGTGCTGCCCTTCCCACCTCGGCCAGAGTCTGCCTTACATGTGCAGGGGCCACCAGACCCCGTTCTTCTCACTAGAAGCTGTCACCAGTGTATCTGGGTCATTACTTACCACTAACTACCAACCAACAAACAAACAAGCAAGCAGCACCATATATTTCCTGATGTACTACTTCTCTCACTAAAATTAAGCTTCTCAGGAGTAGCATCTCTGGTTTAGTTCATAACCTTAAATATATAGATAATATTAAATGAAAATGTTTAAAATGATAAAGTCTAGTTCATGTTAGTTATTCATATTATTCTTCCACGATCTCGGCACTTTGGTCATGACATCAAGTAGTAGTTATTTATTTATTTATTTATTTATTTAATTGATTATGTTGTTACAGTAGTTTGAATTTTTTCCCCTTTGCTCCCCTCTGCCCAGTACCTCCCTTCCTTCCAGCAATCCCAGCCCCCTTAGTTCATGTCCAGGGGTCGTGCATATAAGTTCTTTGGCTTCTCCCTTTCCTGTATTATTCTTAACTCCCCCTGTCTATTTTGTACCAACCGATTATGCTTCTTAGTCCCTGCACCATTTCCCCATTTCTCCCCCTTCCCCCTCCCAGCTGATAACCCTCCAAATGATCCCCATACCTAGGATTCTGTTCCTATTCTGGTTTGCTTAGTTGGATTTTGGTTTCGTTTTTTAGGTTCAGTTGTTGATAGTTGTGAATTTCTTGTCATTTTAATTGTTCATAAGTTTGATCTTTTTCTTAAGTAAGTCCCTTTGACATTTCATATAATAATAGCTTGGTGATGATGAGCTCCTTTAGCTTCACCTTGTCTGGGAAGCACTTTATCTGCCCTTCCATTCTAAATGATAGCTTTGCTGGATAGAGTAATCTTGGTTGTCGGTCCCTGCTTTTCATCACCTTGAATACTTCTTGCCAGTCCCTTCTTGCCTGCAAAGTTTCTTTTGAGAAATCAGCTGATAGTCTTAAAGGCACCCCTTTGCTTTTCTCTTGCTGCTTTTCAAATTCTCTTTTTATCTTGAACCTTTGGCTTTTTAATGATGATGTGTCTTGGTGTGGTCCTCCTTGGGTCTAGCTTGTTTGGGATTTTCTGTGCTTCCTGAACTTGTATGTCTATTTACTTTGCCAAATTTGGAAAGTTTTCCTTCATTTTTTTCTCACATAAGCTTTCAATTTCTTGCTCTTTCTCTTCTCCTTCTGGCACCCCTATGATTCAGATGTTGGCACATTTAAAGTTGTCCCAGAGGTTCCTAAGCCTCTCCTCATTTTTTTTCAATTCTTATTTCTTCATTCTTTAATGTTTTATTTGAACCCGTTTCCTTCCCTTCACCATTGGTTTTGTGTGGATTTTTCTTAATTTCATTTAGCATAGTCTTCACTTCTTCCCTTATGCGTTTGCCATACTTAAACATATCTGTCAAGCCTTTGAACATCTTTATCACCAGTGTTTTGAACTCTATGTCTGTTAGGTTGGCTATCTCCTCGTCACTTAGTTCTCCCACTGGAAACTTGACCCATTCCCCCTTTTGGGCCATACCTCTATGTCTCCTCATCTTGACAGGCTCCTGTGTGTGTTTGCCTCTGTGTCTTAGGTAGAGTTGTTGCACCTGTTACATTCTAAGGGGCGGAGCCTTAGGTATTTGTCAGTACAGGGTGACCCATTTCACCACGTTGTGGTGCTCTATGTGGGGGAGGGGTCTGACAGGGAACAATGCCGCTTGCTCAGCACTCGCCCCTTTTCCCACTTCCATATGGGACTGGCGCCTCTCTAGCTACTGCCCTGGTTGTTGTTCCCAGAGTGGGTGGATCTGCAGACATTCTAGGATCATTGGGCCTCTTTAAACAGTGGACTCTGCTGAGAGACCGGCAGTTTCTGCCTCCACCCCAACCCCCACTGGTCTGCACAGTCAGAAGCAATGAGGCTTGATTTTCCCCAGTGTTGGGACTGTGAGCTGCATGGCCTGGTCTGATGCTGGAGCGGTTCTTATGTGTCCCTTCCTACTCTTTAAAATGTGTGACTACACTTTCTGCCGACCTGCTACTGCCGCTGCTGCTGCCACCACATCGTATCCTCTCCACCCTGGCTCCGCCCCTCCTACCTGTCTGGATGAGTATTTGTTCTTTATATCTTTGTTTGTTGGACTTCCATGCAGCTCAATTTTCTGGAACTTCTGGTTGTCTCTAGTTTTGAGGTAGTTGTGTTCCTTCTTAGTTGTGGAGAGAGATGCAGTGTGTCTGTCCAGGCGTCCATCTTGGCTGGAAGTATCAAGTATTATTTAAATCATGCTGATTCATCCCAGAATCCTCTGCACTAGCCCCTCTGATCATTATCTTGTTTTAGACACAAGGAAGCTGAAGGGTAGGGAGGCCACATCATTTGCCTCAGAAGACATGGCTAGTAGGTAGTAGAGAGATTTCACCCGAGTCTGTCTGTTAAGAGCCTGTGCATTGGACCCCAATGGAATAGCCGCCCCCTCATTACACAGAAGAGGGTGTCGTTGTCCCTGTTTTCCTGACGTGGAATCTAGTTGGAAATGGAAGAGAGAGTACCAAAGCCCACATCCATTTTCTCAAATAAACTTCCTTGCCCGAGGCTTCACTTTGTAATTTTGTTGAGGGTTCTAGAATTTCCAAGAGTAGTTACAGTGAAATTTTCAGTGGAGTTCTAGGAGGAGCAAATACAGTGAGCTCCACTCAGGTGTGTGGAAGAGCAAAACCCCAATAAAACGCACTGTTTGAGAGCACTCAGTAGAATTGAGAATTACTGAGCTAAATGAGGCCACATTTTCAAAAATGAGGACGGGGAGGCCCAGGAAGGGCGGCCTCCTGTTACACGTCACTTTTCCTAGCCGACTCCAGAAACCCAGCCTTTCTTAACTGAGTCCTGAGCTACTCCTCCACTCCTTGAAAGACCCAGGTTGATTCAAAACCATCAGCTTGGTACCCGGAGAGACCGAGTCATCTTCTCTGAAGTGACGCTAAAGAGATAGACACATGCACACTGTCAAGCGGCACAGCGGAAACAGAGACATGACTTATTTGATTATTATGATATCACTGACAGCTGTAATAATCCTTGCCACAGACCAGACGCTGGCTATTCAATAATAATTGAATAATGTAGCACAATTTTTTGACATTGCTCCCCTGCTTAATGGAAACAGCACGTAGGAACACAAACATACATCATTATGTGGGTCTGGCAGAGATATTACCGCAAATGTGGAAAAGGGAACAGCATATGAAGGTCAGCATTGGGCCTTCAAGGGTCTGAGAGGCTCGGGGCAGCAGGGTGTCTGGCGTGCCCCCTACGCCTCACAGTGGAGAAGCCTCATGTCGGAAGGTCAATAACCAGTGTTAAGAATACACCACACGTTCCTTCATAGCTCTTGGCTAGTCCAGGGGACACCTCCTATTCTGTGATATCTGTCAGAGCCTCAGATGAAGGCCCATGGAGGGGAAGCGTGCCACCAGGAAAGGATGGATCTAAGTGGACACTGGGAAAAAATATGGACCCCAGGGATGGGCCATAATTAAACGCTGAAAGGTGCTATGGATTAGGCCGCTCTAGGAATACTACGTGAAAATGTGGTAACTTAGGAAAAGAACGGGGAGAGGTTTAGAACTAGAGGATATACTTTCTCAATCATAGTTAATAGCATCACCTTTCTATAAAGCCCTCTCCTAGGGGACAGATGGAAACATGAAAAAATATACAGCTCCTGTCTTTGAAGAGATCACTCTATAGTTGGTAGGGAGAAACATAGACGAACACTTGCAATAAAGCACAGTATTTGCAGTTCAAAGATAGCGCTCCGTGGAGGGGCCTCCATTCTTCCCGTGGGAGGCAGAGACGCTTCTGCAGAGGAGAAGAGATATCAGCCTATCCCCACGTTGAACCTAAGACCGAGTCAGATAAAAAAGGGTCATTCTGAGCGTGGAGAAGCATAGCCAGTGGAGGCAGGAGGTCACGAAGGGCAGCGTGGTGCGGGAGCACCCTTCCGGGAGGCAGGGCTTGTCACTGGACAGAGATTCCTGGGAGGGAGGCAGGGCCGCTTATGGGGACTTCTGGGGTCACTACGGAGCCCACGTGCTCAGAGAGAGTGCAGAGCCAGAGGGGTCAGAGACCAGGCTGCACCCCAAGGGGAAGCTGAAGGACAGAACATGTTAAAGACAAACTTATTTTTATAGAATGTGTATTTTATGTGATTAAAGTGTGAAGATACGGGACAGTTCACAGATGACACAACCTTTAATTTGAGGGGCAACGACAACCACCATGGTGGAAATATTTCAAAGCAGAGCGTACAACATGCTCTTCTTATTGATGAATTTCTCATGGAAAAGAGATAGTAATTGCTAAAACGCATTTTTCCCTAAAGGGATGCAGAAGGGGAGAAAGATAAAAAAACACAGTCGAAGATATATGGCTATATTGATATAAATAGATTTACCCGTTTATCTAACTTCATAGATATCATCTGGAATTCCATATGGAGAGATAATGTTGGGTACAGGGACAGAGATATAGATGGGAAAGGAGAGATACAGGGAGATTTCCCTCCGCACAGACATAGGTATATACTCTACCAGTCAAGGGCCCTCAGAGAAGCAGAAGCCACATGTCCCCCCCTGCCCCGACCTTGCACTTTGTGAGGCCGCGCTGGGCACAAAGTGCCTGCAGAGAGCGGGGCGGGGTGGGGCGGGGACAAGAGCAGGCTACGGAGGTGACCCAGGCAAGTCGGGCAGCAGAGCCTAGAGCGAGGCCGAGGCGGGGCCGAGGAGTAGCCCTTGGAGGCCTGTGCGGAGGAGGAGGCACGCGGAGGCTGGCTTGGCTTGCGCTGGAAGCCCCGCTGCTGCCTCTGCTCCCTACTGACGGCGCTGGTGGTGGCACGGGACAGTTTCTGCGACCACTCAGCGCTCGGGGACTTTCCCAGAGGTGCCCCTGCACTGGGGGCCCCAGGACCATGCCCGCTTGGTAGAGCGCGGGCAGGCGGCATCTAAAAGCCCCGCCCCACCCAGAGCAGCCACGGATGCTGTGCGCTCCCGGGCTCCGGGGCGAGTGGGACGGCCGGGCTCGGGCGCTGACATTCGTTAGCGGTTCAGTCCAAGGGGCCGCTGCCTCGGATCCCGTTCCGCCCCTGGCCCTCCTCTCCCCGCGCAGCAAGGCTTCCGTGGCCTGGCGTGGGTGGTGCCGGCACAGCCCCGGCTCCCCGCCCTGGCGCCATCTCCTGGCGCTCTGTGAGTGTCACCGACAGAGTCAGTGACCTCCCCGTGGGCGACCGGAGAACAGGAAGAGCGGACCATCGCACACACGCACGGAGACGTCTTAATTAAACTAAAGGCTCCCTCCTGCGGGCCTCGCCGTGGCCCTGAGCCGCACCCCACGGCCCCGACCGGCAGGCAGGCTAAGCAGGCACCTCTGGACAGTGTCGCTTCTAACCGACACAACGCTGTCATGTCCGCTTCTCGGGGTGACCTGTGCTCTGAACATTACATATAAACTGCCATTTGCGTAGGTCAGAGTGGTCTACGGTAGGCAGTATCGGCAGCATCATACAGCCGAGCCTGGCCCATCTTTGTGGGAGGTCCTGACACTTCCGTTCTTACTGACTAAATAGACGAAAAGTGTCATTTTTACCCCTGACATTCGGTTTAGTTCGATAAATATTCAGCGCTGACCGAGACCGGCATTGCGTATTTACTGCAAACAGAAAACCGTAACAACGGAGATGGTTCTTGCGCCTAAGGAGCCTACAGGTCAGTGGTGGGAACCAGTCACCCCGGTGACCCCCGCGCACTGAGCTCCCCAGTCCCAGTGCCTGCCGGTGAGAGCAGGTGGGGGGACGCGCCCAGCAGGGCCACACACCAGTCCTGGTGCGAGCCAGGCATCCTTGAGAGCCGGCGCTGTAGCAGGCCACCATCCCTGTGCCCTGGACATCTGCTTTTCTTTTGTAATTTGTCAGCAACTGGATAATATTTAATGTTTTTGGAGGGATCCCTCATCCTTTAAGTCGGTAGGAGAAAACTGTGCCCCTCACTATGGAAGACAAATGGTAAAAAGACACTCTGCGCCCCCCACCTCCTCGAAGTGAGCGCAGGGCCGCAGGGTCTGGGCTTGCCACGCAGGTGCTTCGTGCCCAAGACTGACTGACATACTGTTGAGGACAGGGGCCAGTTAGACCCCACCCAGCAGTGAGTGGCAGGGGCGGCAGCGGGCCTGGGAGTGGCTGTGCTTCAGAGACACAGTGACGATGGTGTCTCTGTCAGCTTCCTAGGTGAGCGTTTCTGGGTGTGCCCCCTTGGCGGTCCTTCTTGATGACAAATCCTTCTGGTTGCTTCTTGCTGGAGTAGCCTGGTTTTCGGCCTTCCTTCCCGTAATTCTGTCACCTACCGGAAATTCTTCTAAATTCCGTTCCTCCTTTGGTCAGCCAGAGTTCCTTTCCCTTGCTTGACACAAGCCATTTGTTAAATGTAATCAGAATCTGGCAACCAGTGTGCCAGGGACTTTACAAAGAGGTTTTCTAAATTTTATTTATTTATTTATTTATTTATTTATTTTATTATTTTTTTCTTGTAAAAAGAAAAATATACACTTCTCTATGGTACAGCAATTCTTTGATTTTCATCTTGCTACCCTCTCTTGAGTTCATAACTCCCTCATGAACCCTAAAAGAAGGTAGGATATCAGTCTCCGTAAGTTGTTGCCAGAGCAATGTTCTGTCATGCAACAGAGCAAACGCAATGGCAGGAAACAGAAGTTATTGATTCCTGATCATGTATTTGCTGGTCAGCTTGGTGCCCAGCTTCAGGTTCAGCCCAGATCTTCTCTTTAGGTCTTGGATCCTCCTGAGGCCAGCATCTGCCCTAGGCCTGTGTCCTCCTGGGGGTAGAAGTGCAGGAGAAGTGAGCGGAAACCCTAGATGCTTCTTCAGGACTAGGCTTGGGACTTCTGATCAAACTGTTATGCCAACCCAGAATCAATGAGGCAAACTCTAGGAGGAGGAACTACAAAGTCACATGGCAAAACGCCAGGCCAGTGCAAGGCATGATATACTGGAAACAGTAAGACCGTCCCCCGCAGGTGGGACTCAGGTGTTACTCTCTGCCAATGATTTATTGACACAATGATGTCTAAACCTCACCCCTTTTTAAAGATGGGGCACCATATAAATGTAAATGCTGACATTTTTAACCTGATAGAAAAGTGGGTATGTTAATAACCTGTAGTAAACTCTTGACTACCTCTTAATTAGAATTTTATTAAGGAAAGAAACTGGGCCTTAATGTTGTAGCCCTAGTGTTTGACTTAAGTATTTGTTGAGAAGACAAATTAAAAACCAATTTACTAAAGAGTTTCAATCTTGTCCTAAGCAGCTTTTCTTTTAAGGTGGCTAATGAGCAACATTATTGGGTAAAACTGAACAATATCATTTTTCCAGCAGATACAGGTGCTAATTGGCAATAAAAATAAAGAAAAACCTCCAGTGACTTTGACGAGCATAAGAAGGAACCTGAATAATACATTAACTGGATAATCAGAAACATCAGAAATAGACTGTACAATGTTAAATGAAAACTTCATACAGGGAAATTAAACCTCTCCTGATTTGTTGTCAAGGGACCTGGAAATTATTAGAGGGAAGTTAATGCCGTTGTAGAAATCCGAGTTTCTACAGCACTCCGACTACGTTGCATTTTCTTGTACTGATCACCGTATAAACGTCCATGGGAGATGGGAGGGGAAGGCCCCGTCGTAAGAAGCAGGCTGGGTGTGTAAGCAGGCTGTGGCTGTGAGAAGCAGTGGGAGAGGGGACGTGGGCCAGCGTGTCATTAAGGACAGCAGCGTAGGGAAAATGTGAAGAGCGCAGGGGTAGGAGCAGGACCTTGCCTAGATTTTATCAACTCTAGTTAGATTATAAAGTGGGAGATGACAATACATTTTGCCTGGGCAAGGAGACAAAAATGTACTATATGAAAATTCAAATTCATCTTCTTGAAAACTGAACCTATAAATTCTTCGTCTGCAAATTGTTTCCCTTCCTGTTGTTCTTTAACACACGACAGGGTGCTAGATGTGGACGCTCTTGGCCAGGTCTCCCAAATGGACACCTGGGGACTCTACCAGGCATGGCCCGCCCCCCACCTCATGACCAAGAAGTTTCATGATATTTTAAAAATTCATCTCTACTAAATATTTTACATGTAACCTTTTTGTTTAACTGTTAGTATTTTAGCTGCAGCTGGCGTTTGACGTGGGAACTACACCTGCACGTGGGAATCAGAAGTGTCTGTTGAGGGAAGTGGGGAGGGTGCTAGTGGGAAAGTAGGGGACTTCTGATTGAACAGGAAGGGTGACAGAATAGTGCGTCAGGGGACTGGTAATCTTTCACTAGGGGAAAGTAGTTATTATAACCATTTGGTTTCACCATGTATATTAGCATTTTCAATTCTCTTCAAATGGTAATCCAGACCCCTGGGCCGGGTCAGAGCTGAGAAGGTTCGGGGCTCCCGAGTGTGCTCTGCGGGCTACTCAGGCAGGCAGTTCCCATCTGGGCGGGGGTGAAGATCGCCCTGATGCCCCCCTCAGCCTGACTGAACGTGACCCAGGCTTCCTCCTCACTCTGGGCTCCTTACCTCCCTTTCCTTAGAGCATTTCCTTTAGGAAACTTTCAGTTGGAAATTCTGTTATCCTTCATCTCCTTCTAGTCTCCTGGCAATCTTCCCACCCTTGTAGTATCATTCTCAAGGGCTTGGAAGCCACCCTTCTGCAGCGTGATCATGGAGGGAGATAGCACCCCTGTCTCGGGTCTGGGTGGGAGGTTCGGAGGGTGAAGGATATTGACAAACTCAGGTGGTCTGATGATGCAGACCAGCTTCTCCCGAAGGCCCTCTATCATCTTCCACTGGCTCACATCGGTACTTAAGAGCCCGCCTGCCTTTTTTCCTCAGCGGACTCGAGTGCGTTCTCTTTCTGCTGTCGCAATGGTCTTGAACAAAGAGCCACCTTTCTGCTTAACTTGTGTAGGACCGTTTTTCTTTGACCTAGCGCGCTGTTGGCGAATGAATGTGTTGGAAAATCTAAGAAAAAGTTCTGTCTGGTTCAAAAGGCCACGGATCGACTCTGGAGCAAGGCAAAAAGAGTCCACTCGGGTGAAACAGACGCTCTTTTAGTCCCCAGCAGGGGGGACAAGTAGATGGTCGCCTGGAAAAACAAGGGGGCGTGAGACAGGAGCACAGAGACGGCCGCTGCGGTGCGGGCCCGCCACGTGGCCGCTCAGGGACTGCTCTCACAAACGGGGTGCGCCGGCCGCTCTGCTGCCGTCGGGATGGGCCTCGACGATGTGGGAAACGCCCCAGGCGGGGTGACATGCCGACACACGGGCACGAAACAGGTGGGCGCGCTGCCTGACTGAGCCGAAACGCGTCGTCCTCCTCCTCTCCCACCGCAACGGGCCCTCCCATTTCTCAGTACGGCTTTGAGGCGAGGCCCAGACCGGGAAATCAGGCTCCTTCTCCTGGTGAGGTTCCTTGGGCTAACGGACGCACGTATGAAAGGGAAGCCGTTCAGGTTCCTAATCCCGACGGGCTCTGAGTTCGCTTCGATGGTAATGGTTGTCTTCTTGACCAAAAGCAAGATAAATGCTAGAGCATATGCCTTTCCCTCCCACTTCCTTTTGACGTCCTTTCTGGCCAGAGGCGGATTTAATGGCGGGCGCACCGGGCACGTACCCTGCACCCCGACTTCCGAAGGGCCCCGCAAAACCCCAACTTTACACTTTTTTCTCATGACACCAAATTTGGTTTCATAGGTGCAATTTTAATTACGTACACGTTGTAAAGTTGCGGGGCCCTTCAGAAGTCGGGGCCCAGGGTGTGCAACCGGCGCACCTGCTGTTAAATCCACCTGTTTCTGGCTCTGAAAAAGGGGGAGGGAATTTCGGAGTTTGTAGGGAACTGTTGCACTCAGACTCTGGGTATAGTCGTTTGCATAATCCTATAATTTATTCCTCTGCCCATCCTGGGAAGAAAGATTACCTCGTGTTCCTAAAGGATGAAGTTTAGACTCATAGGAATTAAGCAACTCGTTAGGGATCACAGAGATGGTAAGAAGCTGAGTCAGGATTTAACATTCAGTGTTCTAGGCTCCAAAGCCAGTCCACTCACCAAGACCCCGCAGAGGAAGACTTTTTCCAGGGTAACTGCTCTTTGTAATGTGCAGCGTTTTTCTCTCCAGCCTTCCCTTGCTCCCCAAGGACACCTGGGGTCACTGGGCTGCTGCACCTTCAGCTTCAGGTGTCCCAGTAGGAATTGGAGTGCAGTGCATTCGTCCGTGATTCAGGTTCACTTACTCTCTCTGGGAACATCCTTTCTAGCAAAACCCTTTCCTCTTGCAAAAATCCAATACAGCCTGAATGGCGGCGGGAGCAAGATTAGAAGGGGTGAAAAGGAACGTAGATAACTGAGGAAGAACAGCCCCAGAGCCGGCATTTCTCTCTCGTAGGAGGCCTTGTGAAAGGGCCAGATTGGCGGAATGAAAAGGAAAATCCTTTTTTATTAAGCTCACCTGTACAGCATCATCTCTTCGGAGGTGTTTATGAAAACGCTCGCACACGGTAACACTTGCCTCCACAGACCCACTTTTATTGAATTTCCTCGGCTCTCCATCAGGTTTTAAATTCCCTGCCTGTTACTCCGTCTTTGCGTAAATCAGGCCCCACATCCATCAGACTCGGGCTCAGATGCAATTCTCTCCGGCTGCTGGAAATGTGATACAGAACTATGGTTCCCGCGGAGGACGCACCTCTGTCCTGGGCTCCCGAATCGCCTGGGACACGTGGCGATTGCCTTCTTTCGTTTCCTGGGGAGAAATGAGCCAGGACCCAGAGGCGGCTTTATCACCACAGACCACCCATTATTTGGGCACCCACGGCACACCCCATCTCAGCCCTCCCGTGTTGGTGCTCAGCACCCACACTGGGCTTCCCTGCTGTACAGCCCACGGCCCCCCGGAAAGGGAGCCGGCAGACAGGAGAGGGGCCGTTGGGGAGGACAGACGGACGTCCTGCTGCGGGAGTCGAACGTGGCGGCCGAAAGGAGACGCGTCTGGGGTTTCCTGGAGCTAAGAGTTGAGGATGGCCCTGTTTTCACTCCCAGGACTGAGCCAGGCTTTCATCTGGAAAGGCTTTGACGGTGGAGAGTGGGCTGCCGGTCCTCAGAGTTTTACAAATGAAACAAACCCTAGACTGTTCCTCTCAGGCCTCCTGTCCTCCTAGGCCCGTTCATTCATTCATTCAGTGTGCCAGGCTCCCAGCCATCAAAAACAGCGGGGCCTCCCTGAGGCCCGGGGGCCGCGGGCTTTAATGGCGGACCACGTTTTTTCCACTTCTGTGCTCACGTTCCAGGGAAGGACGCGTCTAAGAAAAGAATTTCCCACGAACAAGGGAAGTCAGAATATGCATGTTATACAGAAAGCTATAGGACAGACCGCTACGGGAAAAACTTCCCCAACTTTTAAGTTCAAAACACGAGGATGCGTTTTCCTTCTTTGGGCGTTGAAGTCCCACATACTGGCGTTTGTTATTTTCACCACACGTGTCCATCAAGACAGTCATGACGGCCGCGCTGATTTATTGGTGGGGAGGTACATCGGTGTCTGGGTGGTGTACTCTCACAGGTCACTAAGAGCCCGTGTAGGGCCATCAGAGAGAAGAGCTGACCCTGTGGCTAGAATTGGGGAAATCATTAGAAATTAAGCAACTGTGGTCTTTCCTCACTAGAAAAGTCTCTGGAAGTCCTGTTCTCTGTCCTTTCCTAAGTATTCTGTTTTATTTTAGGCATTCTGTTTGGGGGAGCAGAAGCATGTTTGGCTGACAGTTTGATCTCCCAAAGCTCGTTTCCATGGGAATGAGTCTCCTCTGGTCTCCTTAACCTCACTTCTTACCACCCACCCCGCCTCCGGGGTCTTCCCACCTGGGCTGTCTCTTGTGAAGCAATCACAGCTCGTTCTGGGCCCTGGCGTTGGCAAAGTCCAGCCCGCACTCTGGGAGCTGGGACTGACAAAGAGCCTGCCCGCTGCCTTCTCCTCCAGCGCTGCCCTCAGCTGAGGCCGTTCCTGCTCCTTCCCTTATTTCTGCTCACCAGGAAGCCCCTTGCCAGAAACCTGAGGTTGCAAAGGGTCTCGAAGCAGAGGAGCATCACTCACAACATCTCTTCACATTGAGATTAGTGTTCCCATTTTACAGAGTTCCCCTCACTCGGGAGGGCCAGCGGAGCTGAGCCGTTCACCGAGGCAGCCCCGTGAAAAGGCTGAGATGTACAGGCTGGTATCTGATCCCAAAGCTGTGCTACTTACTTGTTAGCATGATCCCTGCCTGTCTTTACTTAGCACCTGGCATGATCAAGGTAGTTTGCATGTAACACCCCATTTGCATTTTAATTTCATTCTTAAAAATGTGCAGAAAATATAAAAATTCCCTAGTTCATAGCACTAGCGGATGGCAGAAATAAAATAAAATAAAATGTGTACACACACACACACACACACACACACATATGATGATAGTGAATGCAAAACATATTTTGTTAGCAAGACACAGTAGGAACTCAGTAATTGGCCTCAATTATTATTGTAGGTATGCCCACTTATGCTATCAGTTTTTCTGAAGAGATTATTTTGTTTTCTTCTTCTAATTCTCTTTTGGCCCAGCCCCCTGGCCCCTGCAAGTATAAGTGTGAAAGTCTCCAAGGGGAGCGTGCAGCACTGGGCAATGAGAAGGATGCGAGCGTTGGGGTCAGACATTTCTGCATGAGCATCCTGGTCCCATTCACCCACTGCCTGCTCTTAGGAAAAGCCTTGGGCTTCTCTGGGTCATAGCAAACATGAAAGGGCAAATCACACCTACTCAACAACATTGTCGAGAGCTTGAAATCCCAACGAACCTACCCAAAAGTTGGCGCCTCGTGGGCAGTTAATATATGTTCCTTCTCTCAGCCTCCTTCTTCCTTGGATATCATGAGCACAGAAGAAAAGACAGTGAAGTAATCATTAAAGCCATGGGTGACCCTGACCTACCAATCCCAGTTCTCCTTCTAGGCACATGGCATGACGTTGTCCTTCCCTGCTTCCGGAAGTTTCTCTGGGCCATGTGGTGCTGGCCTATCAGTAATAAATGAAATGCACCACAGTCACCGCATCTCCCTCCCTCTGCAGCACCGAAGGACATGTCATGTCGGAGCGCTGGGCAGTGGGTGCATGAACGGCTGGGCCCCTCGATGGGCTGGGTGGACGTGAAGTATGAGCCGGAACAAGGCTTGTGCTGTGCTGTGCCACTGAGATTTCATTAACCACAGTGTAACTTACATATCCTGATTGATACAGGCAGGGTCTCCCTTGGTCTTCTCTCCCATTTTGTTTTTCACCGAAGAGGCTGGTTTTAACTATTCTCTTCTGTCTTCTGAGCAGCCCGGAGGAGCTTGGAAGCAATCCGATCACGCAGGTGAATGATTTATCACTCCCGTTCGGCCCTGAGCAAGGATTCACTCTATATCATTCATCTCTCAAGATATAATTGGACGTAAAATTAAAACTGCATTACCTTCCAATTCATTGAGGGAAACTGGTGGTTTTGACTTAAACAGCAGTTTCAAGCAAGGTATCCATTAGGAGGCGCTGAAAAATTGTTCCAGCCTGTTATCCTGGGAGCCAGCCTGAGAAAAGAATGATTTTTTAAATGCTGCCCACTTGAGCCTGAGGGCCCGATGACAGAGCTTTGGACTGCGGGTAGACAGTAGGTTGGCCTCTGGTGCCCTCCTCCCTTTAGCTCAAGCTGCTCCACGTGACTCTATTGTGCGTTTGTGTTTCATCCTGAGATTTTGTCTGTAGAAAGTATGTATTGCTAACAGGAGGCCCCTGCAAAAGGCGGGAAGAAAGGTTATGTTTCAGAGCCGTGGGAGTAGACCTAGGTCAGAGTGAGGTTCAGAGGGACCCTGAGCACTGAGAGTGGCCATGAATCAGGCCCCTCCCTGTCTCTCCTCCAAGTTCATCCTGGCCTGCACCCTGAATTCAGGGACAAGGTTAAGGTAGATTTCACTATGAAGTCACTCTGAGTGAAGTGCCATCAGCCTCTTCAGAGTTTGGAAGCCAAGATGCGGACGGAAAGACTTTGTACCTACTCGTTACGCCAAGTGTGGACCGTGGATGCGTCTCTGGGTTCCCTAGAAGACAACTGCTAACATGGGGTTCAGAGCAAAAGCAATCAACACCTGTGAAAGGAAGAGGCAGGGCCGCCACGGGAGGGGAGCCTTCCCGTGAAATGCATGCGTGGCAACATCTCTGCCAGCCCCGTGGGCGTCCAGGGCAAAGACCGCCTGTTAGAAGAGTCTCGCTGTGGGTTAAAATGGCCCGGCCCTTGGCCCAACACCACGCCTGCCTACTGACACGAGAAGGGCACTCTGTGACGATCGTGGCCTCAGTTTGACAGTTGAGGAGACCGCGAAGAAGCTGACACGGGGGGCTCCCAGTTCACTGCGTTGCTCCCACCTGGGCAGCAAGTCCTTGCTTGCAGGGGCTCAGAGCAGCAGGCCTGAGTGTCCGCCACGGTGGCGGGAGTTGGCGGTCGGGCAGCCTCCGCACCCCGGGAGCTTGTGGGCAACTCACAACAGGGGCCCGCGGGAGACATCCTGCACCACGGTCTGTAGTTGAACCAGAGCCAGGTGACCTGACTTGCTTTGTGCATCAGGGAGGGAGAAGCAAAGAGTTGAATCCAAGGAGAAAGAAGAGAGACTAAGTTTATGAATGGTAAGGGACCCAGAGCTCCTGGGAGTCACAGCAGACTGAGGGCTGATTAAAGAACCGCGTACGACTCTAGAGCACACGAGGAGGAACTCGCCCCACGTACAGTGCCTAGACTTCAAACCCGAGATCCGGAGTCGGTGCGTCTGGGGCGGACTCAGCACTCTGCAGTTCCGCAAACGCTCAGGCAACTCTGAAGTCACTGACTTGCCGTCCTTTCACAAATCTGACCTTACGATTGGAGCCCTGTACCTGGCCTTGCCATCTGCAGCGAGCTGCGGGGCTTTGAACAAATATAAATATGTGATGTGCATCAATATTTTTAAGTGTAAAAATAGTCCCAATGGCTGTGGTGGGTATGAAACAATACAATACTCATCTTTCTAAAATATTTTCTCCTGTTAGAGAACCAAACAAAGATCTAACAACAAAGCGGAATTTATTTTCAGTCAAGAGAGAGGGTCACTCAAGGAACAAGTTTCCTCAAGCTTCTAGAGTTGAAAGCGGAGCGCTAGATATAGAAGCGAACGAGGGGGTGAGTCCCGCCTCGGGAAGGAGAACAGGGTGACTGGCTAAGGGCAGAGGGTGTGAGGATAGGCTTTAGACTGGCTGTCGCGCTCGGTCCCAGAAGTGCCAGCCTGCTCTAAGGGGGCCCACGAGGGACGGTGAGGCCCAGTGTTTCGTGTGGCCCTTTTTGATGCACATGCTTAGATTCGATGATTTCTTTTCTTCAACGGTCTTCACGCAGACTCCTGTGAGCACTTCCCTGGAGTCCAGCCTGGTGCCGGGTGCCAGCAGTACCATAGCAACAGCTACGTCCCTGCTTCCGGGGGCTCACAGCCTGAGAAGTGACGGGGAGAGGCGACCGATGGATAGAGGTTCTGGGGGAGCGAAAAGAGGTCACGGAGGCATTGCAGAAAGCAGGGTAGGGAGACCAGCCTGGAAGCCAGACTCTTGTCCTTGAACGGTGGCTCAGACTCTTCTTAGCTAAATGACCATAGGCACGTGACTTGACTTCACGGGCCAAGTGTCCTTTCCTGCAAAATAGAAGTAATAACAAGCCTATCTCACAGGTCTTTTATTAGCATTAGAGGAGCAAATGTTGATAAATAAATAACTTAGACTAGTACCTGGCATATGGTAAGCACTCAATAAACAGTTGTTATGCTAACAAATGTCCATCCATCCAGTGGAATATAATGTAGCCACTCCAGAGCAGGCCTCAGGATAACACAGGTTCTGGGAGTACATGGATGTGATACCAAATAAAGCATAGAACGAGTCTGAATACAGAATTGTATGTATTAATTAAGTGCTCAGAAAGTGCTGGCTGTTATTACCACTTAAATCTGACAGGGTAAGCTGTCTGAGAAGTACACGGTGGAGCTCCTGAAATGCCAACCTCCCTTGGTTTGAAGCATTGGTTGGCTGGCTCCGCACACCTTGCAGTTAACACCCCAGCAGCACCGAGTCCCTTTTAGTTCCCATCATACACCCTCAGCTGCCGCTTCCTTCCACGCCTTTGCTCATGGTCTTCTGTCCTCCCCATGGCTTCTCACGCTCCTTGTCCGGGGACCAGCGCTCTGGGCTATTGTCACCGAATGGCGTTACCCTGCAGCAAACCTTGAGGTGGCCTTTCTTCAAGGCTCCCACAGCACTCAGAAACTTTTACGTTCAGAACGCTCACCTCACAGTATCATAATGGGTTCTCTCTGAGAGTCTGTGTCCCCCTCGGGCTGCAATCTAGTCCAGGGAAGAAATATAGCTCTGCTGCCTTCCCAACGCCATGAGCCAGTGCCAAGCAGCCCCATCGCAGTTTTTCATCTGTACGTGTTGAATAATGTATGAGTCCTACTTCAAAGCAGACTGACCCCTCACTCTTCCAAGCGATTCCCTTCATCTGTATCTTTCCAAGCTAATTTTTCTGCCTAGATTGCGATCCTCTGTCCCATCTCTCCCTTTTCATTTCCAACCACAACCATTCATTAGAAGTCCAGGCCACAGCCTGGGTACCCATGAAGACAGGCCTTCGAGCCAAGCAAGTAGTAATTAAAATCTGGCATGTCCTGTTCTTGTCAAGTAACCTTACACAAAGATTCTCAACCTCTTCTCTCTCTTTTCAGTTGTCTTAAATGGGGAAACATAGGAAAGAAAGGAAAAAGAAAGGGGGAAAAAAGAAAAGGAAAAGACATACCTATATCATTTAAAGAAAAAATATTTAAAAGCATAGAGGCACCAACAGTACAATGTCTGGCACAGAGCAGGTGTTCAATCCACCGCAAAACGGTGAACCTACTGGGACTCCCTGCAGCCAGGGCACAGCAGTTCTTTCTCCTAATCTCCGCGTGCACTTTTTTTCTGCATCGCTCATAATTACTTCAGTTTAACACGTTCAAAACTACACTCATCAGCACTATTCCAAACCAGCTTCTCCCACCTAGCTAACGCTGTTTTCATTTTCCTGCTGCTCGGGCTTGACAACGGGGATTCGTCAGCACCCTTTCTCCCTATTGGCCAGAATCCTTAGTTGCAGAGAACAGTGAGGTAACAGGATGGGGGGAGCCTGTGGATATGGCCTGCCCAGGAAGGAGGAGTATTTTATCCCTGAAATCATTCCACAAAGGCCCCCAGAACTGCCCTTCCATCTGGATTCTACCTACTTCCCCCTCAGAGCCCTTCTTTCTGGCCTCCTTTTACACTCAAGGTCTTGGCCATCCAGAAGGTCTTTCCCAGAATCCCAACCTCCCAGTAAAATTCCTTTCCTTTTCTCCTTCAGCAGCCACTCTTACTTGGCCCTTCCAAGTGGCCCTCCCACTGTGCCTTCAGGGGTGGACTGGGCAAGGTTGGGACCGTGTTATTCTTGCACATTATACACCATTCCCAAGGCATTCCATTGTCTGAATCTTCCACTGAACTGTGTGCCCCTGCTCAGAATTACTCATCTGTGTATCCCCAAGCATGTGACCAAACCAGATGGTTAAGTAAAGGGATGAAAAAGAAAGAAAAAGAATCAAATTGGATAGCAGCTGCTCAATGAAGTCTTTTTCATCATTGACTTATTCTCGACCTCTCCGGGAAGCTGGAAAGAAAGTCATTGTGCATATAGTAGATTCTGTACCACTGTGTGATTCTGTGCAAACTTTATCTAAATTAGATAGTTTTATTGTGTCTTCTCTATAATCAGTAGTTTATAGATGGAAAAATGAAGCTGTTAAAAACCTAGGAAGTCATCCTATGATATATACCCTGTAGGTCACAGATCTAATTGAATCTAAGTCTTGACTACAAAATATGATTTCTTTCATACTAGTGCAATTTACATAAGAAAAGCCATAAAGCTCCTTTAAAGATAAATGAAATCTAAGGACTCAAAATCTATCACTAGCACTTAAGCATATCCAGCAGAGATATAATATGACCAACTACTTTAGTAAGTACTTTTATTGATTAACCAATTGATAATCAAGAAACCACACAGTAAACGCATTAACTTGGAGGTGAAAGCACACAGAGGGGCCTGGTGTTCCCAGAAACAGGGCGATCGATGAAGTCATTGTCAGCCTGGACTTAGAAATGTATGAACTGTGTGTGTGACTAAGAAGTCCCCAGGCGTCGAATGATCATGCCGTCAAACCACTCAGAGCCCTGGGGTGTGACTGGGACCCGGCTAATCCTCAGGGTCGCTGTGTATCTAAGAGTCCCTTGGCTCCCAGGGCCTACTCTTTCTCTTTGTCCCCCTCACTGAGAAGCCTTGTCCCCTTTTAGTCTCAGGCAGCCTCCAATCTCCTTTTGTGTGTGTTTGATTTTCCCGTTGTACACCTTCAGCAGAGGAATGCATTCCCCAAGCAATAAACTGCAAAATGAACCGCCTTTAACAGTACAAGTCCCAAACGGGCACTGTTTTACATAGTTCTTAAATTTAGTTTTATTTTTACTTCTTTATTGCTAAGATACTGCAAACACTTGCTGTATTGCAAATAGTGACAGTCCAGGTGTAAAAACAAGGAAGTCTACTTCTAAAACCACAGCGATGGAACACTTTTACCGTGTGACAGGCGTGCAAGCATAACTAGTAAAATGCAGGGGGGGATCTTCGTAAATCAGCTGAAGCACAAAGCCGCTCGTTGCAACAGCGTCCACCCTTTCAGAGAAAAGTCAACGAGACCTGAGACACACACAGAGGAGGGGCTCAGAATCCACGCGGGGGCTGCTGTGAGGTACCAGTGAGTTCAGTAGCTGGGGGGACGGGGGGCATCTAAGGGACTGGGCGTGCGGCAGCCTGGACGAGCGAGTGTGGGAGCGCTGGTGGCAGCGGGGAGAGGGCGTCAGCTGAGGGAGCCTGGAGGCTGGACACCCCACAGGGGCCGTGCCGAGGAGCATGGAGAGGCGGGCGAGTTTTGGCACGAAGCATGCTCATTCGAGGGAACTGCAGCACCCCACCTGTCTGGGGTCTCAGAGACTTACACCCGAGTCTCTGCAGTCAAGGACAAAGCTTCCTCGTGTGTCCCCAGACTTTCCGGGGGATTTGCTGCAGCTGTCCCCGTTTTAAAGCTGAGAGCCCCACATCCGGGAACCCTCTCAAACCCAGACAAAGTGAGGCAGCGTCAGGCCTGCACACGGGGAGACAGCGGGCCCAGGAATGACAGTCTGCGTTGTCTCTGCCACTAGGCATGACCGTGCTTCTGGGAAACGGTTGCGGCCTCTGCCACTGCTGTCATCACAGATATGTGGTTGCAGCGTCCTGGCTTCTTGGTGTCGCTGGCTCCTGACCAAGAGGGACGGACACCAGTTAGCAAGTCCTGGGACCGTCGGAGGGAAGGTGGGCGAGAGCATATGGGATCTCTCAGTTTAAGAGTAAGAGGTTTCTCTAAACACAAAAGAAGGATCAAATCTTGTGTTTCCTCAACACCAGGATGACTCTCTATTACACTGGCTCTCGCAATGGACTCAGAGAGATGGCAAAAAGCTGAAGTATGCCCGGATAGGATATAAATGATTTGAGAAACGGTTAGAGGAGAATTTATAAGGTCAACAGATCTATGGAGCAATGACAAAGCACAAGTTGTCACCCCAAGATTTCTAGGTCAGACATTTGGATGGATCTTGTTGCAACCACCAAAATCAAGACATGAGGGGAAAGACCGTGTGTAGAGAGGAAGGTAATGAGGTCAGTTCCCGCCGAGTTTGAGGTGAGGGGCCCCTGCGCCATCGGGTGGAAAGGCCCCTCCGGCTGAACCAGCGGAGCGCAGCCCAGGGGTGAGAAAGCGGCACTCAGGACCGTGTGTGATGTGGCCAAGACTGGCGGCAGAAACAGTATTTGAACCCAACTCTGACTCCAGGTCCTTCCTGTGCGTCGTCCTGCCAGGGTATCGAGACAAGAGACTCGCTCTCCTTCTGTGTTCTGTGGCACACACGTGTCTTTTCTGATTTCAGAAAAGGCGAGGGGATGATACCAAACATTTAATAATTGTCTTGGAAGTGACAAGCTATACTGCTAATCATCTAGAACAAATTCTCAAGTACTGTTTTTATTTTACAGAGGATGAAAACGAGGCTCTGAGAGATTAATTTGCTCAGCGTTACCTAGCTAATAAATTGAATTAGATGAGCTCAGAGCTTATGGTAGTATTTCTGAAAGTGTGGGCCTGGGACCAGCAATGCCGGCATCACCTGGAAACTTGTTAGAAATGCAGATTCTCTGGCCCTCCCCAGAAACTCAGGGGTGAGGCCCCAAAAATCTAAGTTTTAACAGCCTTTCAGGCGATTCTAATACATGCTCAAGTTTGAGAACCACTGGTTTATTGTATCTTCCCAGCTATAATAATGTTTTTCTTCCACTTTTGGATGCCATAAATAATTTAAAAGAGATACCATTTATAAAGCCCCCAGCAGAGCGCCAGGTATATTTTAGATGCTGCATAGTTCTGACTGGAACGTGACGAGCCTAGTAATGTAAACAGCAAACCAAATTGCACCAGAGACACGCGCAGGAGGAAAGACCAGGTCTGTCCCTGCGTCCCTGCAAACTGGACATCCCAGTTCACGGTGAAACATGTGATGTGACGGGCGGGAGATTACTCAGAGCCACACCCCAGACTTCTTGTATGTTAGGAAATACTTAGGCCGCGGCGTGGGGAAGATGCCTGCGAGTGTTGGCATGATTTTGAAAAAAGAAGCCTTACCAGATACTAAAGAAATACCAGATAAGGAGAGGGAGAGAATCCGATCCCCAGCCAGCTGTGCCCCGCGCGGGAACATGCGGCGTCCCCTCGGAGATGCAGTTTTCTTCATTACCCTGCAGACAGACTTAGAAACGTGGTTTACCCTGCGTTGGCATCAGGCTTGCCTGTTCTGAAGACTAATGCAGTGCAGTCAGCCCTGCATGCTGCTTGGTTATTACATTCAGGAAGGAACGAAGGCTGCGCTGATTTGCCTAGTGAAGTTTCTCTACGGGAAGCAATTCTAGGTTTGTAGCCTCAAGACTCAGAAGCGGAAGGATCCCCGCTCTTGGAGTCAAGAGTAAAGCATTTGGGGGGCCCGCACATAAGAGGGGGAGGGGTAGCGGTAAGATTTATTGTGGTGCATGACACTTAACTGGGTCTTTGTCATACTTCTTAAGGAGATTTTGCTGAGGATTTAATCTCTGGTATCTTTTTAAGCTGTTAAATTCCGAAAGGGCATATGCATGATTCCTAAATGTTCTTACCTTTGGACCCAGCTCTATATTTTTATCTGTTTTGTGGCCCTGTCAGGCCTCCTTTTGCCCTGACAAGAGTCACGTCAGGTAGCTTAATCCTTTGGCTTTTTCCACTAGAACCATATCTCAGACCTGAACAGACTCAGAATTCTAGCTCCTTGAGGTGGCAACAGATAAAGGAGGACAAAGTTTAAAGCCGAGATCAAACTTTTCTGTGCATTCCAGTTCCATCTGTGGACACTTCGGTCCACTGTCCTAACTGGAGGTGATCTTTCAAACAGGGCTGAGGTCACCAGGCCGGGAGGAAAACCGCATACCTGATAGCACGGTGCTGCCCACAGCGGAATGGAGAACGCAGGACACGCAGGTGTTACAGAAGACAGGGGGCCATAGGGAGAAAAGGACTATTAGTTTTCTCATTTTCTCATTCTCTCCTGAAGGTTTCCAGTATACTATGTAACGTAACTTCGTGCCCTTTATCCAATCAGAATCCATTTTCTTTCTCATCCTGTCCAAGACCCTCTTTGGACTCTAGTTAAGCCTCTGTCACCACCATGATGACCAACTCTGCAAGGTCTCCTCCAGCCCGAGGCTGCCAGCACCAGTGGGACCGTCCCAGCTGACACAGGGGCACACTTCTGCCTCCTGAGATAACGCCGGAGTTCTCATTCTTGCCCCCACCACTAGCCCTGAGTAACGGAGGTCACCCCGCGGCTCCCATAGGGCAGAGCGGGACCTCACAGAGCTCCGCCTGGGACACTGACCGCTCTGACCAGCGGAAAAGAGTGGACAGAGGCGGACTCACTGATCAATCCCCCCTCCACCTTTCCCGTGACTGCCGCCCCTGTGTCTGCCAGGATCTACTCAGGGGACTGAGACCTTACCTGCAGTTTTAACAGAAAACACTTACCATAAAGGTTTCTCAGTTAGATAAAAGGAGTTGTATTCGTATACCGGGTGTCTTAAGCCACAGAATTTACTTTCTCGCAGCCCTGGAGGCTGGGAGTTTATGACCAGGTCTGGCAGATGCAGATGCTGCTGAGGGCTCTTCTGCTGGCTTTCAGGCGGCCGCCTTCTCCCTCTGTCCTCGCCCACGTGCACAGGGGCAGGGAGGCAGGCTCGCTCACACGTCTTCTCCTAGACACAGTGATTCTTCTGTATCTGGGCCTCCCCCTCCTGACCTCATGTGACCTTGATTGTTTCTCTACCCCAAATGCAGCCACACTGCAGGTCAGGGCCTCACCGTAGGAATGTGGGCAGGACACATCATCCTGTTCATGATAGTAGGTAACTACTGAAAGGGTAAAAGAGCATCCTAAGGTGTGAAGAATGAACAGCCACTGCCCTGGGCTGGAGGGGAAATAAATGAGAAAGGAGATCAGAAGCTCAGAAAAGGAGGCCGCATAAGGCTGACAGTCCCCTGAAGAGCTAATGCCTTCACACCAGCAGAACTGGAAGAGGCCAGGAGGAGTATAGAAAATCCTGTGGGCGGGTTACAGGGTACAACAATGACAGGAGCCACCGCAAATGCATCCCTTTTTAAGTCCCACCCGGCCTACCTACAGGGAATAAAGCACCCTATGATACTGATTAAATCTGACTCCAAGTGTATACTCCAGGCTGTAAGACAGAACTCAGTCGTCTGGGACGCTGTCTCCAGCTGTCGCCGCGAGTGAGTCTTTAGTTGGCCAGCCCCTTTCCCCACACGCTGGAGGAGCATCCCTTACACAGGGCGAGTCACGGTTCAGAACCCATTAATCAAGTTAAATTAGGTGGCTCACTAATTGATCCCAGAAGCTATCGCCATCCTGACCTCTGGTCAAGGGCTCCATCTATGCAAACACCCTGAGAGACAAATGAGCGGAAGCTCTTGCTGATTGAAACCACAGAGCTCAATCAATCCACTTAGCGCATCCAAGGGTTACTAAGATCATGCGAGTACATGCCGGGTTTCAGGGAGGAATGGAATTGGGATTTGTATTTGCCTTGTCGTTTGAATACCATCTAGATTGTGAAATCCTCTGTGCAAGCTTCAAGCAAAGATAACATAAAATAAGGTTGGCCATGATCTGCTTTGGAGTTTCTTCTCCATTACAGTTCCTTCCTTCCTTCCTTCCTTCCTTCCTTCCTTCCTCGGTGAACATTCAACGTCCTAGAAACTCGGATTCCTCAGTGACAGGTCAAGTCTCTTCTAACCCATCAATGTAAGTAGGGGTTGGAATAAATAATTACCACCTCTATAAAATAAAGATATAAAATAAAATCACAGATTTGCTAAATTTATCATTTAACAAATTGCTACAATACACAGCAAACACTGAATTAATATATTTAATATATAAAAGCCCTCTTACCAATTAAGTGAGGAATAGTAAGTATATAATAGAAGTATGATTAAAAGTATAAATATTTTATTCGAGAAATAATAAGTGGAAATAGCCAATGAAAATGTAGAAAATATATTATTTTTAAATATGTTATTTTAATTTTTAATTATTTTAAGTTATAGCATCAATAAGACAACACTGATGTCAAAGGGGTAACTTACTTTAAGCATTTGATACATTAACAAATTACCTTCTAGAAAGATTGTACCTGATACTCATACACCAATTTCTATATCCCACACAAATTAAGTTCCTGTGTGCATTCAAAGCTATTTAATTTTTGCCAATTTTGAGGTACAAAAATCATAGCTTACAATTGGCACTACGGAACACAGAAACGGTTTTTGAATTAAACCAAACATTAGCTAGCGAGGCTAAAAAGACTACAGAAAGTTACTAGTGTTTCTTTTCAAGTGATAGGATTATAGGACATTTTAAATTTATTTTATTTATTTATCTCCATTTGCTACCATATTTTAAATAAGTATTATTTTTGGCATAATAAAACATCTTTTTAATTAGAGGACTTAAAGGAAAAACTCCTGTGGCGATGCTGACAAACATCTCGGGCATTTTATCCATTCTTCTGCCACCACGGTGGACTCACTGCCGCCTCTCACCCTCCTCCTTGGCCCTCCGGTGTCCCACTGGCCCTGCACAGGGCCTTGGAGTCTCTCCACAGATGCCTCCAGCCTTTCAGAAGTCCGGTTCCCATCAGACAATCACCCCGACGCAAGTCCTGGTCGCTCCTGCCCTTTTTCTTTCTCCCCCTTTGCCCAGTGAAATTGACTTGGCCTCGGCCAATCAGGGAGCTGCAGACTAAACCACCAGAAGAAAGATATGAAGCCTGAGCACCAAGGAGAAAAGTACCCACATTTCATTTACTTCTAGAATGCGAGAGAGAGAGAGGTCGTGCTCCAGTTCTGAGAGCAGCACTTGTGTTAACGAGCAGAGGTGCCTGAGCCAGGCTGGAAGTTGATACGTCTTCCTCCACAATCAGTTTCATCAAGTTGGGATAAACCGCCGCAGGACATCCAACTTTAGTATATTCTAGAATATAGATAGAGTACGTGTCTCCTCTGCCGGACATTACGTTTATTCTTATACATCCCTTACAGCCACTCGGGACGTTAGGCACTGTCGCCATGTGCTAACCCAACAGTGGTGCTCGCTGCTGTGAAGGGATCCATTTAGGGTCACCGAGGAAGTGACATAGAATATTACAGGGTCCTGAGGCCCAGCTTTCCCTTTTAGTCCACAGGTGATCCCAGCACATGCTTAAATACCAGCATGGCCAATGAAAAGCTTACGTGGCAGAGAAAGAACAGTGTCACGCCAGGCAGAACACAAATAAGGAAAACGCTGAAGAAGTCCAGGCGCTTCTGTGGCAGAAGGGATCAGGGAAAGATACACGGGGCATGGTTTCCCAGAAGAGGAGCTGGGTCCCCGATCATTCCCTCCCGACAAACGGAGCGACGTTAACAACAAATGTGTGTCTCCCCGCTGTGTGGGCTGGAAGTGTGAACTCAGGAAGTCGGGGGGCTGGCCCCCTCTGCGCCGTCTCTCCTTCGCTTATACAAGTCCGTCTCCCCTCCACGGGGGCCTGCGCCCCCGGTCCTCTTCTAACGAGACCCCGGGCATGTTTCGTGAGGGTCCACCTCAGAGACAGCCTTTTAACTTACTTGTCCCACTAAAGAACAATACTCCAAGTCACACTCTGAGGTACTCGGTACTGAGACTTCAACCCAGGAAATCTGGGGGGACACACTCCAGCCAATACTCCCTGTGTGTGAAAAGGTGATACCACCTCTAATCTTTCTCTTCTCTAAAAACTATTTACTTGGCTACCCAGACTGTTCCAGCTTTGGCCACTGGGTGCTCTTTATCTGGGTCCTGTGTTTCTCTGACACACCTCTTCAGGGTGGTTTCTGCTGTCTTTTGGTTTTTGTTTTAGAATTCCTCACTTTCTTGCGTTGTACCGTAAGATGCGCCAGCCTCGTCTTGTGTGTTTCCTGCCTGAGTCTTAGGGTCGGCCGCCTGCACCGGTGCCTGAAACCTGCTCCCTTTCTCGGAGGATGGTGCTAGAAACCAAGATCCACGTGCTAGGTACCCTTCCGAGGTAAAGTGCCATCTGGTTTTTAGTCCTCTCTTTCTCTTGGACTGTTTTTGTGGTTTATACTTAATTTTTAAAAATGAAATTATAATTAAAAATTAATTTTTGTTCTCTATCTTGTTTCTTATTCAGAGTTTGCGTTGTGAGATTTGGCAAATAAAAACCCAGCCTGCCCAGATAAATTTGGACTTCCAAATTTTAAAATATAACTTGTTTTAGAATAAAAACGTCCCGTTCATTTTGGAGGGTCATAGTTATACTAAATGGACTGATGATTGTGCCCCTAAGAGTCAGACGTAGGCGCGCATCTTCTGTTTTGTCAGCCCTACTCAGAGCCGCAGACCCCGCTGCAGCAGGAAAAGCGGCAGGCGATTTTGGGGCTGCCCCAGGGTCAGGGATGCTCACCAAGCGGGGCGACTGGGTCTGGGTCAGGGCAGGGCCGGAGAGGAGGGGTGTGGTGCAGCGGTTCTGTCACACTTGAGGGGCAGCGCAGTGCTGCGGGGGAGAGCCAACTCTGCGCCCTGACCCAGGGCTCCTTCCCTAGCTGCTGAGTGGACAGACTGGGGGCCCCGGGTCCTTGCCAGCGTTGAGGAAGCCTCCAGGGCAGCACAGTCACCCCGCTAAGGGAGCAGCCTGTGAGCCGCTCAATCCGGAGGGTGAGGGCGGGGGCCCCAGGGATGTGGGAAAGGCTGAACCCGAGAAAAGCTCTCCCTTCTGCATTTCACTCTGTCCTTCTTTGCCAAGACAGTGTTGCTTCTCCCCTTTGGCCTCTGCCTGGTAGAAGTGATGTCTGCTGGGCCGTGGCCTTTGCTATGGGGGTGCTTTTGCGGCCGCATCAGATTTGGTTTTAAACGACGTGGTGGGTGAGGGTGTGTGTGTGTGTGTGTGTGTGTTTGTGTTTTAGTCGGTGCCTGTGTGTGTGTGTGTGTGTGTGTGTGTGTGTGTATTTTAGTCGGTGCCTATGTGGGTTGCTAGGTTTGTGGATATATATGCGTATGTGAGTGTCCGTGGTGGGCAGCGGGCGTTGTGAGTGGTTGTGGCCTTCCCCGGGCGTTGGTGTCTGTGTGCATCTATCTACGTGTGTGCGGGTGTGCAGTGCTGAGCAGAGGTCGAGGGGGTGTGGGCCGGGGTAGGCGGCTGTGCAGCAGCAGTGGGAGCGTCTTCTCTTCCCTGTTGATCTTTTGAAATTATTTTAAAATTAGCTGAAATCTTCACAAATGCCTCCCCCATGGCTTCTGAAATCTAATTAGCATTTGGTTCCGAAAATATGACCCACGCCCACCCCGCCCCGCCCTGTGTCCGCGGCTCGGCCTCACCTGTGTCATTCCCTCCTGATACAGGCCCGTCGCCCTGTGCTCCCCACCAGACCAAACGGGCGCCATGACAATTGTCCCTTTGTGCAGAGAGAACAGGTGGGTGCGGTTCGGCCCGGACACCCCTCCCGGGAGATCTGTGCGTTCTGTCTGCGGTCGTGGGACCGAGGTGGCCCGGCAGGGAATTGTGCCGCAGCCTGGACGGGGTTCGCCGGGTTCCCCAAGTTTCAGGCCGCTCAGCAGCCAGCGCCCCCCCCCCCCCCCCCGCCACGGGCCACAGAGCGTAAATATTCGAGTGAACACCCACCTCTCGTCACGTTCTCTGTGTCTCCCTCGCCTTTGAAATCCTGGCGAACGCGAGGAGGGAAGGAGACACGGCCGGGCCTGAAGAACGGCCGGGAGCTGCAGATTTATGTCGCTTAGCGCGCGCAGGACAACAGCCTCCATTATTTACAGGAGGAAATACAAAGCGTTACCATTTTATTAAATGTCAGGAGCCACATGGCACGTAAGAGGCAGATGCTGCAATGCCTGTCAGAGGCCGATGGAGACAGTATGTGAAATCTGCGGTGCCACCTGTGAATATATAGTTCCCTCTAAATACGAGACGCACGTAGCTCAGAAGAGCTTGAATCAAATTTGCAAAATAAATATAAAATGCATTTAAAGTTATTTCGATAGCTACTCAGTTCATATGTCTTCTCCTCTGTGCCGCGTGAGGCAGTGCCTCGTGCAAAGCCGCGGGGTGCGGGCGCCATTGTCAGGGCCCCAGCGGGGACGGGGCGGGACCCCCGCCTCTCACTTGGGGTCACAACAGAACGCAGCAGAGGCAGCCTGGGCGGCGACACTTCGGCAGCTCAGCCGAGGGGCAGGGAGAGAAGATGTACTGAGGGATCGAATCGACTTAAAACAGAAGCCATTGAAGAAAGTGAAAAATATCAAACTCTGAAGTTAAAAAGTGAATTACATTAACTTAAGAGGTATTTCAGACAGTAATCATACATACATAAATTGTATATATAATTTCCATCCTTGCTTTACAGATTAATATAAATCTATGTTTACTTTGTAGATTTATTTACTTAATTTTAATTATATAATATAATTAATTTTTAAAATTTACTTTTAAGTGCATTAAGATCTGAAAACTTTTCTGGTTAGTACACAGAACTATAATCTACTTTCTACAGTTTTAAAAATGATATGGATTAATGATAATGTATTTAAACCTTCTACTTTTATTTAAAATGTAAAATAATACTTTATTATATTGCAATTTCAGGAGCATTTTATGAGAATATATATATGTGTGTGTATATATATATATATATATATATATTCCATCAACTTGCCAACAATATGATTCAGTTTTTTAATTGCCAATCTATTTTTTACATTTTCAGCTGTAGTTTACTTTCGATATTATTTTACATTGCTTTCAGGTGGAGAGCACAGTGGTTAGACAGTCATGCATTTGACAGTGTTCCTCGCGCTATTTCCGGTACCTGGCACCGTACAGCGTTATTACAATATTATTGACTCTATCCCCTGTGCTGTATTTTATATTCCATGACTATTTTGTAACAATTTGTAGTTACCAATCTATTTTGTAAAAATACCTCATAATTTTAATTTTCCTAACCAGTAGGTGTGTTATCTTTTTATTTCTAGTTATAATTTTATATTTGTTCTTCTTTGAAATAAATTGTGGAAATGTTTAATGTAATATGTTTTTCAAGTTTATTTGGAGAAGTTCTATACATAGTATTTTAGACATTTTGATATATTCCAGTATATATTCTTTCTCCGTATTTTGCCTTTTAATATGTATTTATGAGATGATTTTTATTTAAATAAAATTAAGGTTGAGTCAGCTGAATTTTTCAATCTTTTCTTGTATTGATTTTTGCCTTTTGCTTCCTTTTAAAGATCGTATTCTCATATAATTTCTTTTAACACTTTTGAAGTTCTTTTTGAAGCCTGTCTTCTTTGATTATTTATTTGTGTAAATATATAAAATGCTGCTCAACTTCATTTAGTCTCCAAATTTAGGACTAAATGACCCCCAATGAGGGACCTGAAAGGAGCTTCCGTTGCATGCCTTGCAGGTAATACACGGCCCCCCTCGCTAGGGGGCGCCGTTCGCACAGCCGTCGGTAGGGGCTGCGCCTCTGGGCGGTCTAACAGGTCTCTCCCTCCCAAATGTCAACCAACTGAACTTCCAAAAGCACAAAGAACTTATTTCTGGGTTCCCTTTTCTGTTCTAATGAACAGTTAGTACGCAACTTACATTAATACCACTTTCCTTTAATTATTTACACTTAACTTTTTATTTCTGATCAGACTAATCTCATATTTTATTGAAATCGCTAGCCTCTTCTATTCTTATACATTTCCTTCCGTATGAATTTTAAAAACACATTTTGTCAAACTCCATGAAAAATCCTGTTGGGATTTGATCGGGCTTGCTTTGGATGCATAGATCAATCTGGGGAGGACCAGGGCTTCACAGTATCGACTCTTATCATCCTTGAACTGAGTAGATTTCTTCATGTGCTCATGCACTCTTTTTATCTGTCCAGTTAGATGAACATGTTTTGTTTTTCTCTCAAAATATTTTAAGAGATGAAATACATGGATATAGTTTCTCACGTTAAATCTTTTTTACATTTTTGGAATTAAAATCTTTTTCTTTAAGCTTGGTCTTTTACTGCTTTTTGAAGCTATTTCTAGATTGTATTATTAATGTAGGGATGCTCACCATCAAAGTATTCATAATTTCAGTCAACACTTACAGTTGCCTTGGAAAAAACCAACAAAAAGAAACAGTAAGGATCTGATCAACTGTATCAGGTCCCTCTGAAATATCCCTTTCTGTTAACACTGCAGATCTGTCTACATGGTCCCTGTAGTTCGTACACCTTGGCCTGTCCCAGCTGATTGCCAGATACTAGTCATCCGATAAATACAGTACAAAAAGATTGCAAAATAAAATTGCAGATATCACAGAAGATGTAGAAATTTAGCAGGTAAATCAAGTGTTGGTAGAATGTCCAAAGCATTGATTTTATTCAATATATATTACCGAATCAACTAAAATATGTCAAGAATTATTTTATTTGTTAGGATATAATAGTGAAACCAAACAAGTAAAATCCCTGAACCTCATAGAGGTTACATCCTATTGGGAGAAACAGATAATAAACAAGTTATAAAATAAAAATAAGATGCAGTGCCAGTTACTGATGAATGTTATGAAAAGGACAGAGCGTGAAAGTGGGGAGAGGGTTATTTTAGATACACTAGTTAGGGATGTCACACAAAATCAATAGAAAAACATTTCCTTATTTCAACCAGATAAAATATTTAAAAATCATATCCACTAGGTATTGAAATATAATGCTATATTATTGTGCATATTATTATCTTATATTATTTTTTGTAAACTTTCCATAATGGAAATGTACAAAATCTTACATGTATAATCTTAATTTCATACACCCATATAAGTTATTGTCTCAAGTTCCAAAAGTTTCCATTACGTCTCTTCCCAGTGAATTCCCATTCCTACAGAGGGGCAACCGCTTTTCTGATTTCTGTTCACCGTGGCTGCGTTTTGCCTTTTCTAGAACTTTCCATTAATGAAATTTTAGAGAATGTGCTTTTTTTGTGTGCTAGGCTTATTCCACTCAGCTGAATTCCTGTGATTTTTATCCACGTTGTTGCCCGTTCATTAGTCTGTCTTTCTCTCTAAACATCAGCTGAATCCCTTCTCAGGTCTTTCAGTTTCTGGCTTCTGCCTCCGCACTGGGCCCCTGGACATCTCTCAAGACGCAGGAGATATAGTTTAGAGCCAGGGTTTACCTATCCTAGAGCTCGTCCCTTCTCTGCTCCCCCTCTTCTCTCCCCTCATCTGTCCTTCCAGCCTCTTTACCGTGATACTACAGTCCAGGAAGATCGTGAGATCCCGGCTTCCTACCCAAACAGCAGTGCAGGTGGAGGAATAACCTCAGGAGGGGAAAAGAAAGGCATGCAGTGTCCAATCGATCTCGGTCCAGTTGACACCTTTTTCCAGCTTCTTCTCACACTGGTTATTTTCAACAAGAATCGTCATTGTTGCGGTTTTAATCTTTCGTCCAGATTTTGTGTGTTACTTATGGTCAGGACGGGCTGATCAAACCACTTCATCATTACTAGGAGCTGTATGTACGGACATCATTTTAATAGTCTTCTCTCCAGATTAATCTGTCAATGCCTCCTTTAAATACCTATCTCTGACTTGTTTTACTTCCTGGGGACTTTCTTTGAGTTGTCTTTAAAATACTGAATCCAAGTGGTATTTATTCCTATCTCAGGTGATATGGCTCTCATTTTACAGAGCCAGTATCTGTTTTAATCTTCCTGGGAGGTCAGTTATTTTTCAGAAGTTTTATTCTGTATTACACATAAATATCACACGTGAGGGGCAGCATGAAAGGGTAGGCTTGGGAATTCAGTCTGGGCCTACTATTTATCTTTGCTTCTAAAAAACTGTGGAACTTTGGGAAACCTACTGTGGGACTCAAAGTCCAGCCAAAGGAAAAAATATATTAGCCATAAATAATCTGCATGAGTTTTGTACAGGGACTTGGATTCACAGGTGACGACAGAGGTGGAGAGACCCAGGGGTGGAGCAGGAGGCAGCCTCTGTATGTCTTGGTGGGCAAGACACAGCGCGAAGGCCCTGGTGACCAGAGTCTACTCAGTCCTGTGAAAGGAGGAAGCTCGGTGGGCTGGCTGGGGGAGGAAGCCTCAGGGCAGACACAGCGGCTCTTGGAGAAACAGCCTGGGGCAGAGAGCCAGAGGGAACCCGCCTTGCAGTCCTTGTCTTGCAAACGCAGCATTTCTACGGCCTCCTGCTGGCGGGACCTGGAGGCTGGCTGAGGCTGGTTCGGAAATGTGGGTCCCAAGACGAAGATGGGCTCAGAGCAGGAAACGGGCCAGCAGTGGATGTGAGAGCTAAGGGCAAGTCTTCTAGACCCTGAGTTCTTTTGCCTGAGGGTGGGGATGTTAATGCCTCCCATTAGGTGTTTAAGGGAAGATTATGTAAACTGATAGGTGCTACTCCTGTTAGGTCCACTTCCTGCTATAAGCTGCATGCAGCTGTTTTTACTACAAATCGAGACCTGTTGTTCTTGAAAGCACAGTATATGGGTATCTGTGTTGTAAATTGCAAAAATATGACTTACAGATTCCTCCTATTCTTTTATGCATTCATTTTTAAAATGTTAAGATCACATTTCTTCCCAACTTGATCTGTAGATTGAAACTTGCCCCAAATAAACATATGAAAAGATGCTCAACATCATATGTTATCAGGGAATCACACATTGAGATGACAATACGACACCCCCACTAAAATGCCTAAAACACAAAGCACAGACAGCAGCAGGTGCTCCCAGGGACGGGGGCGGGCATGCGAGCCTCGAAGGACAGTCTGAGAGCTTCTCACGAAGTGAACGTTTTCTAGGTACATAATCAAATAAGTCGAAGTATTATTTCTACACAAACAGAGGCACACGAATGTTTTCAGCTTTGGTCATAATTCTCAAAGATCAGACACCATCAAAATGTACTTCAGTAAGTGAAGGGCCAACGGAGCTATGGCACCTCTCTTCAATGGAATAGTGTCCCGTAATAAAAATAAATGAGCTATTTGCCCACGAAAAGACAGGAAAGAACCTTAAAAGCTTATTGTAAATGAAAGAGGCCCATGAAGATTATATACTGGAAGATATCGACCATGTGACACGTGGAAAAGGCAAGACTGTGGGGACCATAAGGCCATGGGTAGTTGCCAGGGTTGGCAGTGCGGGTGAGGAGAGCGATGAGGAGGTGGGACAGGGACACTTTAGGGCCGTGGGACTAGTCTGCAGGCTGCTGTGCTGGGAGACACATGACATCACGTGCTCAGCACAAGCCGAGCCCGTGCCACACAGAGTGGCCCCTGATGGAAGGCTGGGCTTTATCACCGGCAGTGTATGGGCATGAGTGCCTCCACTGCAGCAGGTGCACCGCAGACACCGAACGTTAGCCCCAGGGGGACCCGTGGGCACAGGCCGGGGAAGGGCGGCTCGATGGGACATTGCTGCTCAGTTTCTCCATAAACCCAAATTGCTCTAGGAAACAAAGTCAATTAATTTTTAAAAAATGAGTGCACTGGGCAAAAAAAAAAAAAAAAAAACCTTGATTTTTTTTTTTCTGTTTCTTTCATCTGGTGTTCATGTCTGTCTCCCTAGCCATTAAATCGAGCCTGATCACATGATGTGGTTCGCCCAATAGGACATGAACAGACGTGGAAAAGCAGAGGTCTGAACTTGCTCGTGGACTGAGGATTGCCTTCTCTGCCACCAGGCACTCTTGCCATCAAGAGAAGAAGCCCAGGGCTGTCCTCAAGAAAGACAAGGCCACGGAGAACAGAGACGAGCCATCCCAGGGTAGGACCCCGCACCCCCCTCGCCAGCAGCTGGCTGAGGCCAAGGGCTTCCAGCAGGAGAAACACCCTGCCCTGCCCAGCCCAGCCTGCACTGGATGGCAAGTACGGTGAGTGTGCTTTAAAGCCGCTGAGGTCGTGGGCCGGGGAAGTTTGTCACCCAGCGATGGAGAACCCATGCCTCCGCGTGTTGAGTTTGGGTCCCAGTTCTCCAACCAACTGTGACCTTGGAAAAGTCACTTCTCAGTAGGGTCCCTATTTTCCTTGAGCAGAAGTGAACAGAGCAGAGAGCTGGGAAGGGCTGCATATACTCCTAGTTTCTTACAACTCTTCGTCTATGCTGATGTAGAAGGAAGTGTGAGCTTTTTCCCTTTTTTTTCCTGTAAAATTATTCCAAGATACCTTTCTCCCTTTCCAGAGGGTCTCGCTTGGAGGACCGCTGGTAATGATCTTATTGCGATAGTGGAGACCTCCTGTCGATGAAATGAATTTCAAACATCTCCATTAAAACGTTTGCAAGAGGTTCAGGGAGGCCTCCGCGCGGACAGCTGCATCAATACTAACGGGGTCGGCTCTCCACGCGGCCTCATCGTGGCGCTCTGCAGGAAGGCCGGGGCTGAAATCCGAAGGGTTGAGGCTGGAGACCAGCCCTGGGGCTCTGTGGTTCCGAGAAAATGAGTCAATAGGTGGCTGTTGTTCAAAAGATACATATCAACACACGAGGACGTCTTCCTCTGAGTTAATTTCAGGGAAAGACGAGTGGCGAGTGGAGGTACCATTCCAGCCACTCACGTGGCAAAAGTCAGAATGAGCATTAAGGACCCCAGTGGTGAGAGCCTGGGCATCAGTAGACTGTCTCAAAAAATACAAAAAAGAAGAGACACAGCCCTGGCCGTACCTCAGATTCTCACTGAGAGAAGAATGGGGACGTGACCTAGTGGACGCTCAGCACCGCGTTAAAGCCATGGACATGAGCAGATGGCAGCCGCGTTCAGCAGAATGGGTGAAACTTGGCCACATAATTTTCAATAAAAAGGTAGGTCCTGAAGGATTACGTATCGCACCAAATCTTTCTTTAATGTTAGAAAAAATAACCAAATACACTTTTAAAAAAAAGATACAACGAGGTGTGAAAAATATTATTTACAGGGCAAAGCAAAGGAATAATGAACCCTGGGAGGGGCAGCAGGGCCAGAGCTAATTAGCGCCCAGGGTGGGTGGGTTAGCTCCTTCGAGAAGCTGCTCAGGTGCCCTCCTTGCCAGACCATGCTCCTGCAGCCTATTTATGCCTCTCGGCCTCACGCCGTTCGTCAGAGAGCCTGGGCCCGAGCATGTCTCTCACCGCTGTCCCCATGGTATTAAAGATAAGGAATCGGCTCCGTTTCTGAGCCTGTCTTCTTCCTACTTGCCATGGAAGAGAGGGATGGAGGAGATAATCGTCTCTTCGCTTTGGGAGAGGGGCGTGATGAGATTTTCCTACGGAGCGGACATGGCCTCACTGGGGACGACTGGAGAAACAAAACGATCATCTGAGCCGTTCTGGGCAGGACCGAGGCAGGGGCCGGGTCAGGACAGACCCAGGGAGATGCTGTCCAGCGGGATCAACGCTGACACGAGGCTCTGGGACCGCACAAGGGACGGGGGAGAGGCCATGTGCAGGAGGGGGTCGCCAAAGCAGTGTGTTCGGATCACATGTCTGTGTAATGTTCTCTGTGAGAAATTCAGGCTTATGACTCATCTGAAAGAAGAAAGCCCTGGAGTTTGGTGCGTGTTAGCGATGGTACAGGCAAACAGGGAAGCACTCACTGCTGCAGGGAATGCAGATTTATATAGCCATATTGGAAGTCATTCTGGAAATTATATTACAATATGAAATTCATGGACTACACGGGCTAAAATATTCATTTCTGCTGGCTACCCTAGGAAAACATGAGACCTACAATAACGCTCATTAAAGCCCTGTTTATAGTACTGAGCATTAGCGTCTCATCTAAGTGTCTGGCATGAGAGGGATGGCTAAGTAAATATGTGTGTGCGTTCTCTATGGCCTCACGAAGCAGCGGGAAGCAAGAGTTGCCGCTGTCTGCACCGGCGCAGAAGGGCACCCGAGATACATTGTGAGCGATTAATACAAGCGGAGCAATGCGTACAGTATGAAGTAGAGAGACACACACACATACAATACGTAGTTCAGAAGCTGTACCAGACACGTAACGAAGTGTCTGGAAGGGCATGCCTCCAACTCAGAATAGAAGGAAGTCTTCCAAGGGGAGTCGATGAGCAAATTCAAGAACATAGGTTTCCATCCGGGTGCCCAACAGGGAAGGGGAAAATGGAACATTTTCTTCTGAACCAAGCCTGTTAGAAACTAAACCTTATTTACATGTTGGCTCAATCAGTAAAGCATGGCTGAGCATGTCCAGATATACTAAAATATAGATATGTGTATGTTTTTACCAATGACAAATGGCTGAAGTACTGACACTGCAACATTTTACATTTAAATTATTAAACGTCTTCCCATTGTTTTAACGACTTTGACATTTTTGGGGTAACCAGTAAGTTGGTTTGTGGACTGCCTTACCCTTTGGGTTTATCTGATTGTTTATCCCTCGTGTCATTTAACTTGGTCCTCTTTCCTATTCATGTCCCACAAACTAGAAGCTAGGAATAGTATTTAATTCAAACTAGGATAAAAATTTTGAGGGGAAAAGTCCTTCCAAGTGATACTCGTCGGCAGCCGTCCGTCTCGAGAGACGATGGTGTAGCTTCTTAAGAGTCCATCTGCACCGCCGAGAATGGCTGTGCAGTCCGACTCGGGAGTGACATGGTATCCGTCTCCTCCCGTGTTGAATCGACATCTTGCGATGACGCTGGAGTGTCCTCTCCAGTGAAGCTGAAGCTACAGAGCCTGGGCAGGGTGATATGGAGGGTCTGCTGTTGCCCATGCAGCAGACCCCCCCTCTCTTCGCAGCTGAAGGGTCCAAGGGAAAGACGGAGTCGATACAGCTTGGCTTCAGGTGCGCCGCAGGAGTTGCCGGTGTTGACTACAATGTCAAACCGCCTTAGGGACTCCGGCTCCGGATTTTCTGTCGGGGTTTACTCCCTTAGCCTTTCCCCTGAAGAGGTATGCCGCAAGGCAGCGGAGGTGATACTACCACTTGTTTTATAAGACGTTACCTCAGGAGGAACGTAATCCCAGGTTGTCCTATTAACAGTGGTGACGTGTGGTAGCTTTGCTGGGTGATAATGACCAAGTCTACTTCTTGTGAATATACACATTCTTTTTTGTTATTGGTGGGTGATCCACAGGGTATTCTTGCACTGGGTGATATCCTTCTCCTGAACTGCCTTGCACCTGATGATTTTAAACATCTCTTGGTTATTTTGGCCTGAACCATTTCACTGGGTGTTATAAAATTTTATAATGATATCGTCTTTGTATACTTCTTGTCTGTCATTCTTCTGTAAAGAAGACCTTTTTCTCATCAACTGTGTATGAACTATAGTTTCTCCTAAATGAGGCAAAATGTGTGTTTCTCTTTAAGACTGAGGAAGGGTGTATTTACGACCTTCGAGTGTGGCAGTTTCTCGTTATCCTTTTTATTATAACTAGAGATTAATTTAAAGTTTTTATTCGGTGTGTTACAATCCGTCCTAGAGTTTAAAAGAATCATTTCCTTTGTTTGCCAGCTTGTCACCTTATCCCTCACACCTCGTAGTTCCTTCAGGAGTGGGAATGGCAGGGATTAGAGAATTTACAAGGAGAGGACGTAATCAAGGCCCACTATCTAGTAGATTTGTTACCGGGCAACTCACTTGAACTCCCACATGCTGTTTTCTTTACTTATAAAAATGCATACAGTCCCTACTTCACAATGATCTTGCATGAGAAAATATGAGGTAATCGCGCTCTGCCGGCTTATTAGGACCAAACCACTTGACACCCACCCTTGGCTGTTGAATGATCTGAGTGCCGCCCCTCTGCTCTGTGTCGACACCGTGCCAGGTGAGAAGGGGGGGGGGGGGGCAGCCTGAACTTTCCGTGTGGCTGGTGCAGACAGCCAGACCCACTGCACACGTCCTGCGGTCCCGTCCACCGAGGTAACCAGAGGCTCACTGCCAGACCCTCGCTGCACTGGACGACCCAGTCCCAGACAGACAGAACTAGTACGGCTCTTCCCGCCGTGGTTCCCATGAGAAGGCGACACGACTCAGCAAACGGCACGCTCTCTCGTTCGCTGCGAACACTTCCAGTCGCTGTGAGACCCTAAGCCTGTGAGGGAACCCTGCTGAGCCTCTCGTCGCTCACCCTTAACGTGAGCACGACAGCCCCACACGCTGGAGAGACGAGACGCTCTACGAGTGCCCGTGTATCTGCGCGGGGGTCACATGCGTGGTGGCGTGTTTATATGACAGCTGCGGCAGCATACCATCTACGACAAGGACGTCATCCTTCAGAATGAATCCCCAGCCAGAATCTATTAGGCACTAGACCCTGCAGCTCATTATCTCTCACAGAATCAGGGTGTTCCC